>NC_139217.1:299645957-299961956 GCF_055691185.1 Crinia signifera
GTCCCACATGTGTATTGTTCTAGTATGCGTGGCACACTACCCTCAAGGACACGCCCCTTTTAAAGTGGCCACGCCCAGTTTCCTGGAGCGCGCACGCCTTCGGCGCGCACATAAAACAAACCTTCATTTTCCCATACACCCACTTTACATTTTCCACTGTGACCATATTTATATATATATATATTCCTCCAAAGATAGCGGCACTTGGTCAGACGGCAGCAGCCACCAGATCACCCCCCCCCCCCCCCCGTGGAGTGTGTGAGCGTTGCACCAGCCCTGGGAATGGGGGGGCCCTGGGAATTTGATGTACCGGGGCCCAGGATTTCTCTTGGCAGCCCTGGTCGCAGCCACCAAGTAAGCTCCGGGCTACGCACAGACTTATATCTCCCGATTTTCGCGGGAACGACCCTTTTTTTTTGGGACATTCCCATGTCCCGACCGGGGCCGGCAGTGTCCTGCAGGGAGGGGGCAGTTGGGAGTCCCCCCTGTCACTATCTCCCCAGCCCCTCAGGCTGCAAAACAGACGCTGTGCACATGCCAGCAGTTCAGAGAGCCACTAGCCATGCCCCCACAGTGGCAGAAATGGGGGCGTGGTCTAGATGAATAGGCCACACCCTGTATCAACAGGCCACACCCCCACCCGACGCGCAAGGAGTCCCTGTTCAAGGTTGGATGATGTTAGGAGGTATGCAGACTGCACACACTGGAAACATTATTCAATGGTGAGCAGCCACTGGAAATATCCTTAGAACGGATTTGCAGATATTCACTAAGCCAGCTAATTTTTGCAAGCTCTGCTAAGCAATTCACAAGCTTGCACGGAGCAGCATTTCACTCTGGCAGGGTGGTTTATACCTGATCGCAGCGTGCGGAAAAGGACCAGCCTTGCGATCAGGTCTGAATTAGGCCCACTGTAATGCTGGCCACACATCAGACAAACTTTCATCCAACCATCCAACTAGTTGGTTGGATGGAATAAAAAGCTGGTACTGGATGGGAGCAAAGGACAATGAGCAATTTGCTCACAAACCCAGGAAAATGGACAAAATTTTAATCAAACAGATACCACTACATTACTTTGGCCCTTATTCTGATCGGTGCGGCCCGATCAGAATATGCGGCTGCAACCGTGCAGGCGAATCCCCGCCTTCCATACGGATCGCCACCTGCCGTCCGTACGCGGATATGTGGCGATCCGCATGAAATTGGACGGGGATACGCCTCCTCCGTCTTGGGAGCTGCCCCTGCATTCGATGGTCGTCAAACATCGAATGCAGGGCCGCACGCTCCACCAGGTCCCGCAACACAAGACCACACGGACACTTGTCCGTGTGAAATCTTGTATGGGGGCGGGCAGCTGACATCCGGCGATGTCAGATGCCCACCCCGTACCCACGCGTCACGGCCTCATTACCATGCATACGCCCCGCGTTTGCATGGGAACGCCCATGAAACGCGGGGCGTATGCATAGGGTAATGAGGATAAGTAGGCCCTCACGCCCCTCTACGCCCCCTGTGCTGCGTATAGAGAATCCTTGCGGCGAAATCGCCTGCACATGCGCAGAGTGACCTCTGCACATGCGCAGAAGATAAACATCGGCGGCCCGTACGCAAGCGGGAATATCCGCATCGATCAGAATAAGGGCCTTTGTCTGAGTGACAGGTTTTGTCCTTTTCCAGATTTTCGGCGAAAATTACTGAATTACAAATTACATTTTTATTCCATCCAACCAACTAGTTGAATGGTTGGATTAAAGTTGGTCTGATGTGTAGCCAGCATTAGTGACTGTGTTTGTGGAAACCAGCTGCTTAGGCTCTCTATTATTAATTAATTAAAGTAAATCATTAGCAAATGTTTAACTTAAGAATAGTTTTCTGTTTAACTTCAAATTTCGACATGTTTAAAATTTCGGACACAATAAAACAGAACATGTTGTGTACACGTCCACTTCCTGTCACATATATACATTACAGGTGATATGGCTCTCAATGTACAGATACCAAGCATCCATCCCTATTAGCATTATTTTGGAGATTATATTATATACAATGTAAATTAAAAAGACTGTTGACCTTAATGCAAAGAATAAAGCTCCCATGCACACAACAGTGTGCAAGGTCAGTGTGTTGTTTTATATCAAATTGTTCAGAAATTGTGGCCTGGAACAACCCAAAAACAACCGCCAATCCCTATAACATCTTATTGTTATCAGTCAAGTAACATGGACTGGTGGAAAACCTGGTTGGATGATCACTGCGACTAGACAGTTTATCCTGCCATTAACTAACCAAACTATCTGGGCCACACTGGGTTCATTCAGCTTCATCTATTAATGTTCTGCAATGTGTGCGTCCCTCCAAGCTGTGCAACTCCCTGACTTATGAGATGCGTCTTGTCACCTGTCACAATGAAGTGTGGCTGAGAGTTCACATCCTATACAACTGCTGCCAGAAGTAATGCTGTGTGATCAAATAGGACATCAAGTCACCTAGTGCCGGGGCCTGGTATACACAGTATACACATTTCCCATTTCCCTCACTATAAAACCTAAATAATTATACACACAGACACAAAGTGGATTACAAAAGTATGTAATATCCTAAAAAGTCAACATATGCATCTATAAGTATACAGATTATTCCAGACGCTACTTTTATTGCGAATCAAAACAGTTTTAAGTAAGCTTTACACTCAGAATTCTATATTTGTCTGCATATTCCAAAAATATATACCATATATAAAATTTGAAGATTGCAGATTAGATACATTTTCAACCCCTGCAGACTAGTATTTGACAGAACCACACTTGTTGCAATAACAGCTTTATGTCCAGGGACGGATTGGCCATAGACATTACAGGGAACATTCCCTGTTAGGCCAACGTACCTGTTAGGCCACTTATCAGCCAGACACTTATTTTTATGATCTGGCCCTGCACAGAGTAGTGGCCCCATCACCCTCCTGTCTCCCACACACACACAACATTTGCCAGTTCACAGAGTCCCTGACACTCAAGGCCAGATTATGCCCTCTGGGGACCCAGGGCACCCAAGTCAGGTGCTCCCCAGCTCTGCCCCACACTCCCTAACAGTGCTGGGCAGTATCGCAACAGGGCTGGTCTCATGGACAGTAGTCTGTAATTTCTTGTTGACCAGGGAGAGGGGAACATGGTCTGAAGCAGGTAGAGAAGGAAGTATTGCCTCACATTACTCTTTAGTGATCTCCAGGACAAGTCCCCTTGCTCAACAAACGGTGCATATAAACAAATCTTTATTAATGGGAGCTGGCTGCAATGAAACACACTACGGCCACTACCCTCTATAATGAAAAAGAAAACATTTTCCCCTACCGTAAAAAATATATTATCACCCACAAAAAAACATATATTATTCCCTTCAAATAAAAAAAAAATCATATTACCGTATCTGAAGTATGGGGTATATTGCGCTCTACCTGATGTTTGTGGCTTGTGCTGCTAGTCCTGGGGTCTGTCCAAAAGGACCCCCGAGGATAACTTTTACGTGGGTATGGACAGCGCACTCTGGGTTGGTGTGATTTCTCGATCATTCCCCTGTACCTCACATCACACCAACCCAGAGTGCGCTGTCCATACCCACGTAAAAATATTACCGTATCCACTACATAGAAATAAAAAAAATACACTTAATCCTCCACAGAATATCAATACCTTATTCCCGACAAAAAAAACTGCATCATCCCTTATAGAACCCCCCCCCCCCAAAAAAAAACCTCACCTATAGAAATAATAAAGCACATAGTTGGGGAAATTTAATAGATTGGGAATAAGACTTCACATGTGATGTTGCAATGAACAACCACTCAGAATCCACTTCTTAATTATTTAGCACCCTCTAGAACAGGCATTCCCAACCACGGTCCTCAAGGCACACCAACAGTGCATGTTTTAGTGATATCCAGGCTTCAGCACAGATGGTTTAATCAGAATAACTCAGTTACTAATTAAGTCACCTGTGCTCAAGCATGGATATAACTAAAACCTGCACTGTTGGTGTGCCTTGAGGGCCGTGGTTGGGAATGCCTGCTCTAGAAGATAGTAGACAGGATCTGGTTGGTTGCACATAGCAACATCACATGTGAATTCTTATTCCCATCTTAGTAAATTTCCCCCAGTATCTCTACAGAACACATTATACCCTACAGAAAAACATACACATCCCCTATAGAAAACTAAACACATCAAAATAAAAATAAATAACATACGTTAATTACCATCCCAAAATAAAACACTGGTCCCAGTCCTTCCTTGATCAGCTCTCTATCAGCCTCCACATGCATCCTCAAGGTATCCCCGGCACACTGTGCGTGGGTGGAACAGAAGTGACCTATGATGTCATACCACTGCACCACCTAAGGTCATGGTCCAGGCCGCATTATAACAGCAGGACAAGGTGAGTTCCGCTTGGGACACAAATGATAACTGGAAGTGTGGCAGATCATGGCAGCGATACCATGGTCCCTGCACTTGAATGCCCCATTAAATAGGTTCCTGGAGGCAAATCTCCAGCCACCGCTGCTGCAAGGAGAGTTTCTTCTTGCGGTGGAGGCTGGAAACAGCTGAGAATGAGAGAGCAGCTCTATCCAGGGGGCTCCCTGAGACAGGGAGGCCTGGGAATACTGACCCCCAGTTTCCCCCCTCCTTAATCCAGCTCTGCCGATGCTGAAAATACTCCTCTAAGGTGGGCGCCCATCTGTTAAAGGGAGAGGAGTGGGTGCTATCTGGGGGTGTAACAGATTATGGGGTGTTTCTGGGCTCCACTGGGGGAGGAGTGGGGATACTTCAAGGGGATTATGGTAAAGGGGATTATGGTAAGGAATTGATTGTCTGCATGATGGTGGTTTTGGAGTCTGTGGTCAGTCTCAGAGGTGAAATGAAGAGGTTTGTGGTTTGGGGTCACACAGGTGTAATGATGTATTAATCCCACCTATTTTGATGTTGGCTCCGCCTACATTTGATTTGGTACTGCTCACATGAGGCCATTTCTAGAAATTTTTCATGGGCCACTTTTAGTTCTCAAATCACACCTGTTTATGTCTGTTGAGGTTGGTTTGTATCAGGTTTTTGTACTTTATACATGATTTGGAATTGCTGTTTGCCCATATTAACTTGCAGATTTGCTCCCAGTTGGTTGGTTCTAGACTGAAAATGTCAAAGAGTGCCTTAATCTTTAGATCCGGGACAATTTGTAATAGCCTGCAAGATGGATTTTTTCAAGTTTGCCTGTATTTTTAAAACAGTATTTACACTAATTGGGAGCACCCATTTTCTTTGTATGTATTTGAATTGATCAGCAGAGCAACTGTCCAACTGTGGGTTGTAGCATAATTATTGTGAATTTATTTTTTAAATTGGTACTTATGTATTAGCAGGGGGACCATTACGTAGTTTGCGTAGTGGTGTATTGGCAATACCAATACACCACTATGCCGGCTAAGTAAACTACGTAACTTATGCAAACTACGTAATTTACGTAAACTATGTAAATTACGTAACTTGAGCTGTGCTCAAGTTACGTACTGTTCTCAGTAATTCAATAAATTATTTATTGAATTACTGAGAACTAGCTCCAGGTTACAAGTAGCCAGTGGCCACATTATGAGAGCCGTCTGTGTTTTTTTTAGAATATTTATCTTTTTGTTGTTTTTCCAGCCTCAATATTTATTTTGCTTTATGCTCGGGATCACTGAAATGTGAACTTTTTCCAATCTACTGTATAGTTTCTTTTTTTTTTTTACACTGAAACAGGCTGTCCTCCCTGTATTTTGCCCCATGCGTTAGCACTTCCCCACTGAGGAAAACGATTGTTCAAAACATGATGCTGTCACCCCATAGATTACTGTGGGAATCTTTTTTGCTAAAGATTGGGAAGTGTTTCGTTTGCAGCTTACATAGAGTCTTAGGTTGAAATGTAATATGGTGCGATTTTTAATAATGTGCATCACGGGATTCCCAACGATGTGCGTCACTAGGCTCAGCCCTGTCTGGAAGTAGTATACTCTTTTTGTCTCCTGATTGTTTGGAACCAGGACCGGTCCTAGAGTCGGGTGCTGGTTTCCTAAATATGGGGGGACCCCTTCAAACCCCCCCCCCCCATATTTGGGAAACCAGGACCAGCCCAATCCCACCTTTAATAAAAAAAAAAAAATTACACATTCCCCTTTCTAAAGAAATTGCCAGAAATTACAAGTTATTTCTGACTTTAAATGCCTATTACATGTGCGATTTTCGCCTGAAAATATGGTGCGATTTCTTAGCTGTCTAAAAATTTGCACCCTTTTACATCTTGCCCTTAAATTGAGGTAAAATAGCAATTTTTTTATCTCATCTGATTACAAATTTGATCACACAATAGTATCCCCCTTAATCACTGGAGGCAAGCAGGCATTAAAACACCAAAACCAAAAGGAAGATTGCCTCTGTTAAAAATCCAGGAGAGGACTGGAGAATCTGATGAATATTTAACGGAGTAATCTGACTTTTTTTTACCACTTAAGTAGTCCGGAACAATATTTTAGTGTTTTAATGCCTGCTTGCCTAAAAATTTTTATTAATTTTTTTTCACATTTTTTAACATGTTAGGACTTTTACTTGCCTTTTTTTATGCATGTGATGTAATAAAACCTTTTGTACATATGACATGTATTAATACCATTTAAAAAAAAAATTTGGGTACACTATATATGGATAACATATGGAGCAAATTATTTTTTGTGAAGAACAAAAAGATACCTTTATGTGAATTGATCCACTTCTTTATCTCATGAGTGTGGTACATAACTTGCACTTTGTTTGAGAAAAGTATATACCTTAATATATATGTCTTTAAGATAACAGATGTGCTATAAACGGGTGACAGGTTTATCAGCACACCTAAGATCTTAAAAGAAACTTTTAAACACAGGTGTCCACTGTGGTTCATGTGAGTAGGGTACGCACAATCCCTATGTAGTTAACCCCTTTAAGTTTTTTGAGTTTTATGATAGTATCACATGATTTCTCTTCTTTAGTTTACTTTTTTGGCACACTCCACAAGCAAGGAGAATCTTCGTATTTAAGAAAGATAGGAGTCTGCAAACAATTTTGGAAAGAAACCTTTATGGGATTTAACTTACTTTATCTAATGTGAACATGGTACGCAGCCTCTGGAATCTGTGTTAAACACACTAACACATAAAGATACCTTGATGCACTTAACACAGAAGAAGTTCATGTGAGTCAGGGTACGACTTAGTACTGCTCTTTGTTGGGGGAAAGGTCTCACATTCTATCTGAACACTTAAAGATTTACACTTCATTTAAACATAAAAAATAACGCTAATAGTTTTTATCATTGTGAGTGGGGTACGCCAACTTTCATCTACATTTGCTTTCACTTTGTCTTATGGATATTTTGCTGTTGTGAAGTAAACACAAGGTTTACATTTCTGTCTTATATATACTATGGAGATTTACACCTCCAGTATCACGAGGAACATATTGTATATATTTCTCAACAAAAGGACAGTAGGATACCAGTTTTGTTGTATGCTGGGTATTAAAATAAAATGTGTTACCATATTACAGTACTATATTTTATAAACTTAAAGTGTAGAAATAAAGATGATCAGCAAAAACATTGAGTTAACGAAAGTGAGAAAAGACAACAGTTAAAGTCCCAAAAATGCCTCAGACCTTTTAAAACGATGTGTTTTTAAACCAATTTTAGGGATTTAAATATGTAGTAATAACAGCATTACACCTGACAGGCAGTGGTATAAGATGTGAACTCTCAGCCACACTTCATTGTGACAGGTGACAAAACGCATTTCTTAAGTCAGATAGATGCACAGCTTGGAGGGAAACAGACATAGTAGAACATTTATTGATGGTCTCTCTTACTCGTACTGAACAGAAAATAAACAGGATTTTCTCTCAAAATAAAATTGTTTTTTGGTGGATAAATAAAAAATACATAGATAGGATCAAGTACTACGGATGTCATTCAGGTTAGTTTGCAAAGAACATTTGGGGCCTGATTCTGGTTCACTCGCAAAGCACATTTGGTTTGCTAATGGACAAAACCATGTGCACTGCAGGGGTGGCTAACGTAACATAGGGCCTTATTCTAGTTCACTTTTTCTGACAAAATCCTTCTTGGATGGACAAAACCATGTGCACTGCAGGGGGGCAGATGTAACATGTGCAGAGAGAATTAGATTTAAAGTCTAAATTGTATGCAGATAGTCTAAATTGTATATATAGTCTAAATCAGGGGTGGCCAACCCGCGGCTCTCGAGCCGCATGCGGCTCTCCCCCTGTTAATGTGCGGCTCCTGTTCTTACTCAGCTGCCCGCCGCCCACTGTCTGTCCCTGTCCCCCATCCCTCCATTACCCGCTGCTGCGGGACAGGAAGAGGGAGCGCGCTGTCAGATCCACTGCAGCGTCCCTCCTGACCCTGACCCAGGGCCCAGACTGATTGGCGGCGCAGGAGCGCGGGGAGAGGTGACTTCAGGCGGTGCGGAGAGGCCGCGTGTAGCGGCAGAGACAGGACCTCATGCAGGAGAGTGGCGTATCGGGTGCTGAGAGGGAGAGCTGAGGTGCCGCCAACCTCCCCAGTGTGAGCCGCTCCCGGAACCTCAAGTATCCGGCAGTGTAGGGAGCAGCAGGAGCAGCCGGGCGCCTACCTGACCCGGCAGTGCAGGTGCATGACCCGCAGCAGACACCCGGCACCTGGCCGTGCAGGAGCTGCTGAAAGAAGTGTCCAGCGCCTACCCCCTGCGCTGGGGCAGACAGCAGGCAGCAGAGAAGAGAACCCGGCCGCAGCCTTACTACCCGGTGATGATTGACAGCCTGAACCGGCAGACGGGGGAGCAGCACCCAGGACTGGGATTGCAGAGCGTGACTGGTAGGAGCCGGCAACTGACACGGGCTGTAAGGTAGATGCACCCTAGATAACCCGCCTGTCCATCACCCCCTTAACCCACCGATCTTGGCCCCGCACCCAACTAGGCCACACAGGGGCATCAGTAGGCCTTTATGACCCCCCTTCAGGGACACAGCCGCAGAACACACTGCATACACCCTGGGACACAGAAGATCAGCAGAAAGGGGCCTTGTGTAACGGGCATTACGGCATGCAGAATAATGTTTAACGGGCATTATAAAGTACAAAATTATGTGTAACAGGCATTATGGCATTTTCTATAATGGGCATTATGGTGTGTGGTATAATGTGGCACCGTGGGGGCATACCCGGCACCGTGGGGGCATACCCAGCACCGTGGTGGGAGCAAATGTGTATCTGGCACTATTGGGGGCATATGTTTATATGGCACTGCACTATTGGAGGCATATGTGTATCACACCCACCCAAGGGGTCCAAATAGATCATGCCCCTTTTTTTTGGATCACGCGCGTGCATGTTGTTGGCTCTTTAGCTTGACTTCAGATATTTTTCGGCTCTGTACCTCTGACCGGTTGGCCACCCCTGGTCTAAATTGTACAAGTGTGTACACACCTGACTCAGGTGAGTTATTTTGTTTCTGTGCAGGGTAAATACTGACTGCTTTATTCATCTATTGCTACATCTAGTCATTTTTCCAGATTACAAATGGGAGCTGCATTTATATTTAAGTATTTATGGTTATTATTTAACAGAGTCTCATTCTAATTGTTTGGACCCAATTGTTTATCTTAATTTTTGCTTTATTTTTACACTGCAATATAAGTATCAGTTTGAAGTACACAACCAACCCAAATCTAATAACTCTCTCTGCACATGTTACACCTGCAGTGCACATGGATTTGTCCATTAAAGAAGGAGCTTGCTTTTGCAAAAAAAAAAAAACAGAATCACCCCATATGTTTCTTTTGGTGGGCACACACTAGATAATATGTCTGTCAGATTGATAGAAATGTTATCTGGCAACCCGACACAATGAGATATCATGGCTATACTACTGTATAAGATCAGCAGCACTCATGGATTTGAAAAAAAAAAGTTGTATTTCACATAACTGTTTTTTATTTCCGAATCCGTGAGTGCCACTGATCTTTCTTTCTAGTATCCAATCCACACCAAAGGCACCACAGTACCAAGGAACGGAGTTTGGTCAGAGTGCCGGTCACCACATCCAGATATATATATATATATATATATATATATATATATATATATATAAAGAATACAGGATCGAGGCGGCACTCCAAAGGCTTTGTTGCAAAGATAAATATTCTTTATTGAAAAAAGGGTGTCACATCCGACACGTGTTTCGGGCAACGCAGGCCCGTCGTCAGGGATAAAGCACAAACACAAATGCATGACCTTAAATACGTAACATACCCCACCCCCAATAATTAACACACAGTGCATTCACCTGTGTCCGTTCCCGGTTTCTCTTACTCTCAGCGCATATACCAATAGGGAGTGTGCGCCCAGTGATGTACTCATCACTCCGTACCTGGAACGCACTCTTTCTGTTACCAAGGTAACCATGCGTCTCATACGGACACTGTTGTATCTGTGCGCTTTTACTGGAGAGTGTTGATTGTCGGGTACAGGCACTGTGAAGGAAAACAGTCTGTTTAAAACCAGAAACTTACAGTGTAAGAAGTGCTACTATTGCACTATAATTATCCTTGTGGTAATAAGAACATATATCATGTGTCTCAAATATATTGTACCAAAATATGTGCATAACGTGAAAAAATACAAAATTTGAAAAAATGCAAAAAGTGAAAAACGTGCATGAACAGTACACATATATAAAGGGAGATATATGTATGAAAAATATGTATATAAAATATATGAAAAATATACACAAAAGAACATGAAAACATAAAGACATAAAAACAGGCATGAAAGACATAAAACCGCATATACTTATAAGCACATAATTATAAACCTATTATGTCAGATTACCATGTTGCTATCATCATCTGGCAACATAGTATACATCTCTTTCTAACAATAATGTAACAATAGAAGCTGTTAAATTGTATAAGGTTTATAATCTATTTACAAAAAACAATGGAGACCTAAATTCTCATTCAATCCCCGAGGGGCAATGGTATCTAAACGGAAAATCCATTTACTTTCTAGCTGTAATAGCTTCTTCCCTCTATTCCCACCTCTGATGGACTGGGGTATATGGTCGACAATTTTCGACCTAATACTAGCAATGCTATGGCGGGCATTTACGCAGTGCCTCGCCATAGGCTGATCACTTGTACCAGTTTTTATTGCCGCGCGGATGGCAGCCCGGTGGTTTGCCATCCTCTCTTTAAATTGGCATTCTGTCTTGCCCACGTAGTATAGCCCACATGGACAAGACAGAACATAGACCACCCACCTGGAGGTACATGTCAAAGGAAATCTGATAGGTAGCTTTTTACCCGTGTGTGGATGATTAATGGTGCTGCCCACCAACATAGATCTACAGGTGGTGCAGCCGATACACCGATAACAGCCATTTGCACGTGTGAGGAAATGATCGGTTGGTGCCACCCTGTTTAAAGGGGTGACATCTAGTTTTACTAGCAGGTCTTTCAAATTTTTTCCTCTTGAATACGCTGGCATAATGTTAGTGTTAGCTAATGATTTTAATTCATTATCGGTCTGTATTACAGGCCACAGTTTTTTTGCCTTTCTGGTTAACTGCTGACTTGCGGTGGTATAGCGTGTAACCCATGGTATACGATCCATGGTTGCCCGTTTGTGTTTATTGACCTCTAAAGTATCACTTCTGGGTATGCTCAATACTTTTTGTTTGGCTTTTAGCAGATCATCGAATTTGTAGCCCCTTTGGCAAAACTTTGTCACCATCTCATCTAAAGTTTTTTCAGTCACTGCTCTGTCATTGGTAATCCTATGTAATCCTATGTACCCTTAACATTTGAGAAAAGGGCAGTGGAAGGTCGATAATTTCAAGTTCAACAGGACTTTGAGATTAAAAGAACACTTTTCTAAAAATACTACACCCACCATCGATGCTGCAACTACGGAAATACCTGACCAGCTAAAGAAGATGCAACCAAGATCTAAGTTTGATCCCAACAGCAATAATGCATCGATTAGAACATTTTCAAGAGTAATGGATCAATCAGGTACCACGCATTTGAAGAGTGTATGTAAATATGAAAATCTGACACATCATGAGCAGTTGGCCTTGAAACAACTGAGTAAACGCAATGATATTATTATAAGGAGTGCAGATAAGGGGGGAGCGGTGGTTGTCCAGGACCTCACCCAGTATATGGGGGAGTGCCTGCGACAACTATCCGATACATCGGTTTATGAATGCTTGACATATAATCCATCTAATATGTTTAAAGATGAATTGGATAATGTGCTGAAAAAAGCAGTGGTTGATACATATATTACACCTGAATTACAAAAAGCGTTAACCAGTAATTATCCTATCATGCCCATCTTTTATACACTCCCCAAAGTCCATAAAAATCTGCAAAGCCCCCCTGGTAGACCCATCATATCTGCCAGGGGGTCATTATACCAACCTATATCAACATATCTTGACAGTTTATTAAATCCATGTGTGCAAAAAGTTTTCTCATACTTGCGAGATACAACTGATCTCATAAATACATTAGAGGGACTGGGGACTCTGCCTGCAAATACCATCCTATGCAGTGCAGATGTCTCCAGCCTCTATACATGCATCCCACATGGGGAGGGCATAGAGGCGGTCAAATGGTTACTGCAAGATAACCCTAATTACAGCGGTCCGCCAATCAATGTTTTTGTGGAATTATTAACTCTGGTTTTAACCAGAAATTTCTTTTTATTCGATGGTCACGTGTATCTACAAAAGCTTGGCTGTGCGATGGGGTCCAATGTGGCCCCATCGTACGCCAACGCATATATGAGCCGAGTGGAGGAGGACCTGTTGCCTGTCCAACTCAGATCTCAAAGTGTGTTGTTATATCGAAGATACATCGATGATTTATTGATTCTGTGGACAGGGACAGAGCAGGCCTTGGTTGATTTATTGGAAATGCATAATAGATCTGAGAGCCCGGTTAAACTCACCTACACATTGAGCACCACTAGTATCAACTTCTTGGACGTACAAATCAAGATAGCCGATAATGCCATCAAAACCTCTCTCTATGTGAAAGCAACAGATAGAAATACGATACTTAGGCATGACAGCTTTCACCCTGCTCCAGTGCGTCAGGGGTTGCCCTTTTCTCAAATGTTAAGGGTACATAGGATTACCAATGACAGAGCAGTGACTGAAAAAACTTTAGATGAGATGGTGACAAAGTTTTGCCAAAGGGGCTACAAATTCGATGATCTGCTAAAAGCCAAACAAAAAGTATTGAGCATACCCAGAAGTGATACTTTAGAGGTCAATAAACACAAACGGGCAACCATGGATCGTATACCATGGGTTACACGCTATACCACCGCAAGTCAGCAGTTAACCAGAAAGGCAAAAAAACTGTGGCCTGTAATACAGACCGATAATGAATTAAAATCATTAGCTAACACTAACATTATGCCAGCGTATTCAAGAGGAAAAAATTTGAAAGACCTGCTAGTAAAACTAGATGTCACCCCTTTAAACAGGGTGGCACCAACCGATCATTTCCTCACACGTGCAAATGGCTGTTATCGGTGTATCGGCTGCACCACCTGTAGATCTATGTTGGTGGGCAGCACCATTAATCATCCACACACGGGTAAAAAGCTACCTATCAGATTTCCTTTGACATGTACCTCCAGGTGGGTGGTCTATGTTCTGTCTTGTCCATGTGGGCTATACTACGTGGGCAAGACAGAATGCCAATTTAAAGAGAGGATGGCAAACCACCGGGCTGCCATCCGCGCGGCAATAAAAACTGGTACAAGTGATCAGCCTATGGCGAGGCACTGTGTAAATGCCCGCCATAGCATTGCTAGTATTAGGTCGAAAATTGTCGACCATATACCCAAGTCCATCAGAGGTGGGAATAGAGGGAAGAAGCTATTACAGCTAGAAAGTAAATGGATTTTCCGTTTAGATACCATTGCCCCTCGGGGATTGAATGAGAATTTAGGTCTCCATTGTTTTTTGTAAATAGATTATAAACCTTATACAATTTAACAGCTTCTATTGTTACATTATTGTTAGAAAGAGATGTATACTATGTTGCCAGATGATGATAGCAACATGGTAATCTGACATAATAGGTTTATAATTATGTGCTTATAAGTATATGCGGTTTTATGTCTTTCATGCCTGTTTTTATGTCTTTATGTTTTCATGTTCTTTTGTGTATATTTTTCATATATTTTATATACATATTTTTCATACATATATCTCCCTTTATATATGTGTACTGTTCATGCACGTTTTTCACTTTTTGCATTTTTTCAAATTTTGTATTTTTTCACGTTATGCACATATTTTGGTACAATATATTTGAGACACATGATATATGTTCTTATTACCACAAGGATAATTATAGTGCAATAGTAGCACTTCTTACACTGTAAGTTTCTGGTTTTAAACAGACTGTTTTCCTTCACAGTGCCTGTACCCGACAATCAACACTCTCCAGTAAAAGCGCACAGATACAACAGCGTCCGTATGAGACGCATGGTTACCTTGGTAACAGAAAGAGTGCGTTCCAGGTACGGAGTGATAAGTACATCACTGGGCGCACACTCCCTATTGGTATATGCGCTGAGAGTAAGAGAAACCGGGAACGGACACAGGTGAATGCACTGTGTGTTAATTATTGGGGGTGGGGTATGTTACGTATTTAAGGTCATGCATTTGTGTTTGTGCTTTATCCCTGACGACGGGCCTGCGTTGCCCGAAACACGTGTCGGATGTGACACCCTTTTTTCAATAAAGAATATTTATCTTTGCAACAAAGCCTTTGGAGTGCCGCCTCGATCCTGTATTCTTTACATAAAGTGACAATCCGTCACAGGAGGGCACCGGAGCACAAACCAAGGGAGCTGAAGTGAGTGCCGGGATCTGCTGGTTTTCTATATATATATATATATATATATATATATATATATATATATATATATATATATATAGGGGTAGAGGCCATCCCGGCACTCTCCTTGAAGGTCTGCACCTGCCCCCGTGCCCTCTCGTAGTAATGGTATAGTAGCGATCCAATAAACAGGCAGAGGCACTCCAGAGGTCTTTTCAAACAAACAATACTTTAGTGTTCCCAATGTTTTGGGGTTAACAAACCCCTTTGTCAAGGTGTACATAGTGTAAAATAAGCAAAAACATACCTTAAATAACGTGCTGAGTGAGGGGGAAGTCTCGGCGGCGGGGTGCGTGGCTGGCACCTTGCATCACATCCGGAGTGTGCGGCTGCAAGTTGCCGTCACTTTCTGGGTATAGAGGCCGTCTGTGTGCTGCTGCTGGCCACCCCGTTACCAGGCGATGGTGTCTGGTGCACGCTTCCTGGATATGGGGGTGCTGCATCCTGGTAATTAGATAATGGCTGTGACGTCTGTGCTGGCTAGTCCCTTGCGTCAATAACTGCATATGCGATTATTAAGAGTGCGGTGGCTGGCGAAGGGGTGGGCGAAACATCCCGCTGCAAAAACACGGTAACTGAATAAACCTAGCATACAGAATGTCCAGCAAAGCGCCGGTCACTTCGTGAACGATGTTGCACACTGTGGAAATACCAACCCCGAAAAGGCATGAAACTGACCGATATTCTCCAGGAGTGACGTACCACCACAAAGCGATGGCAAGCCTCCTCCTGGCCTCTATCGGTCGACGGAAATTGGTGGCAGATCTAGTCAGTGCCGGTGTTAGCAGTTCCAGAAGATAAAGGAAGGTGCCACGAGACATTCGGAAGCGTGCCTTTTACTGCACATCCTCAAAGTTCATCATAGTGCGCATGAACACTTCACCACTTGGACGTTGATGGGTCCAAAAAGGTCTTTACGTCGACATACTGATCCCAATAATGGTGTTCTTCATCGCAGAGATGTAGGACCTCCTCCTGCGCTGGTATTCTCGCTGTGATAGGTTGCTATCATGCAAATACTGATGCAGGTTCCTCTGACTCTCTGTTAAATAATAAAGGCTTTTACTCCTCCTCAATCTGCTGTTAAGCAAACAGCACAATGTGAGGAGCTGCAAAATCCGCTAACATTCTGAATCAATCAGCATTACAGCAGAAGCAATGACAAAATCCACAGAGACATGTGCTCTGGCCGCCATGATTGCTGCACTGATCCGACCAGGCCCCACCCCCTCCTTTTATACTATGAAAACGTCATAGGTGTGGGCCTTTTTAGCCTGAAAAGGCCATTTAAAAAAACAGGCACTATTTTCTTTAGCTTGAAACGTGTTGAGGGGATTAAACGGTTTACTGCGATGTGAATGGTACTTAAACGGTATTTAAAATGGTAATCTACTGCAATGTGAAAGCTAATACCGTTTTAAATACCGTTTAAAAATACCGGTTCTTTAAACGGCTTGGCAGAGGGAATGCAGCATTAGATAAGCATCTATTGGTTAAAAACATCCAGGGGGTACAACCAACATTCATAATTTATCAGAATACACTATTTATATAAATGGATGTAGCAAATAGATCATACACTCTAACCAAAGGATGAACTTGATGGGCGTATTATTAAACCTTAACTACTATGTAACTTTTATTTATGTGCAGGGTAAATACTGGCTGCTTTATTCTTACACAACAATTTAGATTTCAGTTGGAACACTCAGCACCCAAATCAAACTCTCTGTTCACATGTTACCTCAGCCACCCCTGCAGTGCACATGGTTTTGCCCATTAGAGAAAGATTTTGATTTTGCAATACATGCTGGATCAGGCCCTGTATGTGGAAGGCCTCTACTTGCTCACATATACTGTACCTTATTTGCCGGAAGCTTGAGAAGACCAGAAATCTTTACCATTCAAATTCCATTGTGTTGGCATAGTCCAGTGCTGACAGTGAGCCACACTCCCATTTTCATCATTGCGGGGGCATGGCCATTGCTCTGAAAGCTGCTTGGCATGCACCTCTGTCTTTGTAAATAGATGCGCACAGTGATTAGTATTCAATGTTTTTTGAGAGTCTGGTTTACCGCTCACTGTTCTGTGTCCCTGTGATCTCGCTGAAGTGCTCGGCACTTTTTCTTATCTCCTCATTTCTGACTTCCTCAGTATTCAACTTGTGGCCAGCTCGCCGGCCCCTTTTGCGAACTTAGCATAATTATGCGAGTTCAAATGGGAGTGCTGTAACTGGAGAGATCTGTGTTTTCTCCTGCTCTCCACGTGAGCTGGTCAGACTTATTCCTGAGCAGGGTGTTCATCTCAGCAGCGTGTTCCTCGCATTTGTGGACTTGTATTTTTTTACAAAGGTTTAGAAAGGTTAATGTTTTGTTCAGTATTTATTTTACTACAAATGGCTGTGTGACTATTTTAATTGGGTTTGCATACCTCCCAACTGTCACGATTTTAGAGGGACAGTCCCGATTTTCGGGTCCTGTCCCGCTGTCCCACCCGCGGCAGGCATTGTCCCGCTGCGGGGGGTGGCAGTTGGGAGACTCCCCAATCTAGTAGAATAGACGCTGTGGGCATGCGCACAGCGTCTATTCTCGTATGAAAATGAGGTCGCGGCTAATTAGCATAAGCCACACCCCCTTTTCGGGCGCTCGCGCGGGTGTCCCTATTTCTTCAGGTCGAGAGTTGGGAGGTATGCGTTTGTGCAGACGGGTGTATTTTGTTCTGTTTGGCCTTTATCCTTGTGTTGTGCTTTTAGCATTGTTTCTTTGCCCTGTGTTTTTTTTTTTTCAAAACTTTTTTATTGAGTCAAAGCATCAAAACAATACAGAATGCATTTCTGTGTTCTCAGGCATGAGAGTCATATATCAAAGATTCAAGTATACAAAGAGGGGTTACATAGTAACAATAGAATTTCCCATTTTTGTAGCATGAGTTTGCCCTGTGTTTTTATTTAATTTATTTTATAATTGTTAGCGTGTTTAAAAGCCTGTTTGGGGATTAGGTGAGGAAGAAGAGAGGAAGCATGGGAAATTATTAGGAGCATTCCAAAATGATTTCTTATTGGTTACCATTAAAATAACTTATTAAATTCCAAATAAATTAATATAGAAGTACAGCATTATGGCACTTGCAATAAATACATTAGAGTACATTTTTTTTAATTTATAAGCCATAAAAAACAAAAAAAATAACAACTTTAACAAAGATAACCTTACAGTTCACCTAAAAAAGATGCCGAGGGAAAAATGGAGAACCTCTCTAAAAAAAGAAACCAGCAGGACTCGCAATTTGTGCATTGAATACACTTTTTGAGAGAGACACTAAAATCCCCATTGAACAGACATTGCGAACACGGGGGAGAAGTGCAGGGTGAACTGAGTTAGCTTCGCAAAATATTTTTGGAAAAGCAACAGAGCTGAATACAGGGAAGCACAAAATAGGAGAGAAAAGTTCACTACTCTCCAAAAAACATGCACACTCACCGTTATTTACAGCGACATAGGAGCATTGAATACATGTCTATTCACTGTTGTTATGTTATGCAGAGCAGCAAGGGACAGGGGGACTCCCAACTGCCAGGTGGATGTCCCCCCCCCCCCCCAAAAAGTGACTGTCCTATGAAAATTGTCACAAATAGAAGGTATGATCTTTGTAATACATCAGGACATAGCATGGCAGGCTGCAGAGTTCATCTTTTATTATATTGGTTTATCATTCATTTAATTAGTTTGTTTCTTTTAGGACTACTCAAATTGTGTTAAAGTTTAAAGTTACAAATGATATAAATTGTTTTGGCATTTAAAGGCTGAATTTAATTAGACGCAGCTAATTACAGAAGGCTAATTGATCTGCTGGGGTTATTCAATGATAGTCTGTGTCAGCCGGCAATTAATGCTGATTTCTATTTCAGCCTGAGGAGGCTCAAACAGAAATCTACATTACCTGCCCTTATTGCAGCTGCTGCAAAGCTTTTCTCCCATAGTC
Organism: Crinia signifera; assembly: GCF_055691185.1. NCBI lineage: Eukaryota > Metazoa > Chordata > Amphibia > Anura > Myobatrachidae > Crinia > Crinia signifera. The sequence goes on from NC_139217.1 coordinate 299,664,977, forward strand.
CCAGGTGTTTATCCTGGATTCTATGGGGTACATATAAAGTGTGGATATTCAGAAGTGAGAGATGTTGCCCATAGCAACCAAACAGATTGTATCCATTAGAGCAGGAGTGGCCAAACCTGTCCTCAAGATCTACCAGAAAAAAGAGTGTATCTTTTAGCCTCGTACTGGGGGATGTCAAAACCCCTAAGGGGATAAAAGTAAAACAAAAAGGTGGAGCGCTAGAAATGGATCAATTGGGTGCTAATATTACACCATATTTATTCATTAGTATAAAACATATACTTAATGCATGGGTATAACAATTTAGACAGTTTTTAAATTATTAAAACAAACATATATAGTATTCAATGTAAAAATAAAATAAAAATAGGACAATCAAAGGTTGTATACTTATAGGTTGGATGGAATCGTGTTTGTGTCCCTTTGGAAAGCTCAATTGGAGGTTAGAAATGTTTAATTTCCCCAGGATGGGTCCAGTGTGTGATTATAGTACAGGTGGGAGTCCATTAATCTTGCAGTATTTTGTAAACATTGCTGGAGGATGTTTAGCAGTCCTCAAGTGAAGAGGCGTCCTCAACGATATTGCGATGTTTGTGGTGGTGTCCCAAAATTGGTAGTTTACAGCTGTGAACCCAGGGGTGGGAAAGTCTTTGAGCCAATTCCAATAAGGACAGCCAAAAGAGCAACCAGAGATTGTCCCAAGAGCTGTTTAAAATCAGCAGGTGCTTCCTCCTGACATGTTTCGTTGTCCTACTGACAACTTTATCAAAGGTGTCTACCAACAGTTCATGTTTTTCAGGCAACCTGTGGATCTATAGTAGGAATGAATGCAGAATGTTAGAAAATGTGACGGTTAAGGTGCCCACACACTAGAATGATCTGCAATCTTAAGATGTGCGCATAAAGCTTTGAAATCAGTCCTGGACAAAAAATTTCTGGCGACCGCACGTCTTCACCCAAGATTTATCTTAAGATCCCATGTGTATTCCTATTGATCATTTGCTAAATCTTCTGATCTTTCATGCAGCATGTAAGATCAAAAGACTTAGCAAAAGATCCACGGGAGCACGAATCCGAGACGATTTGCCGTAAAAATCAGCCGATTTTCGGCAGATCGGTCGGAAATCGGCCGATCATCAAAAAAAATTGTTCTAGTGTGTGGACAGTGGCGTAACAATAGTCCCGCAGACCTCGCAGCAGCGGGGAGGCGCTAAGTAAAGTGTGGGTGCTGGGGGTCTGCAGGGCTATCGTTCCGCTGCTGCCCCCCCCCCCAAGAAACGTTAAACACCCCCCCCCCCCTCCCCTGCCTTACACGCTGCTGCTTGTCGATGCTGCCTCTGTAACCGGGACGCGCAGACATTTTGTGTGGGAGATTTTTTTATAATAGCAGGACTCAGGAGCGCCGGAACTACCAAGTAGATATGCGTGTGCTGGTTACAGAGGCAGCATCGGCAAGCGGCAGTGACATGTCACCAGGAACATCTTAAGGACTCTCTGTAAATTTCACCTCAAGCACTACTATGCTTAAACTCCAATTGGAGGACTAAAAACATCTGTGTCTGGGAATCACTCACAAGAGCCCAGCTTCACTGGCTAACAGTTAAGCTGTGTACACACGGAGGCGATAGGGGCTGAAATAGCTGGAAATATGGTCGCTGGCGACCATATTGTCAGTGATGGGAGTGTGCCCCGGCGATAAATCGCCGGGTGCACGCTCCCGTTTCAGCCCCATTCTAATCGCTGGTCGCAGGAGCTTGCTCCTGTGACCAGCTGATTCCCTGTGCGGCTCCCACAGCAGAGGTTCCCTTTCATCAGCGACCATCTCTGGTCGCTGATGAAAAGGAGAAACTGAGCAATATATCTCCCCCGTGTATACGGGGATTTACCCCACGGGTGGTTTAATAGTATATTATCAATCCTAGGCTTTTATTGCTTAGTTTTTTATTATCCTCTTATTATATTTTTTTTATTTATTTGTGTTTGTATTTGATATCTGCATGCATGCAATTATTAATATTAATGTTGTCTGACAATTAGTAATTGATTTGCAATAATAAATGCTATTTGTATTAATTGTTTCTTGTGTATATACTGAGCGCCTGACGGTACAACTCTATCTCTTGTAGCTACTGTAAGGCAGACCCCGCTGCTGCTTGGGGGAGCGAGCACCAGCGGGGTCTGTGTCGGCGCCAGCACTTTCCTGGCATGCTGAAATTAGGCTTTGCTGCTGCTGCCAGCTGGCTGAGCTGACACAGGAGGAGAGCCAGCGCCGGCACATTGACATTAGGCTGTGCTGCCGCTGCCAGTGACAGAGGAGGAGAGTCAGCCTCAGGAGAACAGTCTCTCTGATGCCCGGCCGCAGCAATGGTGTGCCGCAGCCATGACACACAATCCCCACTGATTCACTGAAGCTGTACACAGAGCCTATTGGCTACTGTGTACAGGATGGGCAGGGGCGGGCTGGGACAGAGGGTAAGCAAGCTGTCTGCTGGTCTTTCTGCCTCCCCCAAGTTCTCCGTTATGCATGTGACCTCATCACGTCCCATGCCGGGGAAACATGCTGGAGAGGAGCCTGTCCGTTGGCCGCCCATTTCCTTCCCAGTGTGCACGCATATGTAAGTGACTTGAAAGTCACTTTTATATGCGTGCACGCACCACATCTTTCGATGGTCGGCAACCATCGAAAGATGTGGGCATTCCCCCGTCGCCTGCGAACGGATGTTACTGTGTAACCTCCATGTGCTAATTGCGCTTGCGAATGGGTGGTGCCAGCCATCCATTCGCAAGGCTGGGTTTGGTGGACTCGTAACCAGAATAACCCCCAATATTTGCACATTCACATCAGTCCTGCCCCAGTTCCACATATACACGCACACACTTTCATTCTAGGGTTAATTTTATTAGGAGCCATTAAGCTACCAGTGTATTTTTGGATTGTGGGAGGAAATTGGAGTCTCCGGAGTAAACCCACGCAAGCACAGCGAGTATATACAAGCTCAGCACAGTTAGGGCCATGGTGGCAATCCAACCCATGACCTCAGAGCTGTGAGGCAGTAATGCTAACCATTCCGTGCAAGGTTTATATATATGTAATGTTAATTCTTACAGTAATTCTAACAGTACAGTTACCCCCAGCAGTTCCAGGGACTTACACAAGTAATATCAAAGTTCCCAGCACAACTTGGGGGAATTCGTACTGTATGTGGAATAAAATTATGCTTTAATCAGTGTATGTGTGTACATTTATTGCGGTTCTGTTGTGGGACTACAAGACCCCGCATGCTGGTACTTGTGGTTTGCACATGCAAGCTTGCTGGGGGATTCTACAATAAAACCCAATAAGTTTTACTTTTATTTTTTTTATATCTTCAACATCAGCCAGGCACCCACCACCCAGGGGTACCAGGGACAGCCCCGGGCTTCAGCCCTGGCCGGAGGTGATCAGGGACCCAGCTCGGGCTGACCAGCCACAGTGTAATGCTTTGGCCCAGGGAGATTATGTAAAAAGTCTTCCCCGGCTGTGGCATCACACTAGTATTTTATGTTAGAAGTATTTTATGTTAGAAGTAGATGTCTGAGAAGCAATTACTTCCCAGAGTTGAAGTTGCCAATACTCCACTGCCTGTGCAAATAGCAATAAAATCAACTGTTTCCTTGAATGAAATAAAAGCAATGAAATGTTATTTATTTGAACTAAATATTTGTCTCCTTTGATGTCTTCAGTTACCCATTACATACAATCAAAGTTTATTGCCGAGTACCGAGGCAGGAGCCAAAATGGTAAAAGTCATCCTGAATATTATGACAACACGAATTGGCCCTTATTCAGGTTGACTCAGGGCCGGAGCCACCACAAGGCAGCTCTAGGCATTTGCCTAGGGCGCCGGCACCTGGAGGGCGGCAGTTTGCGAACTGCGAACTGTGTAAAAAAATTGCTGCCCCGGCGTCCCTGCAGTGCTGGGGCGGTCAGGGGTGTCCGTGCCGTAGGGGTACCTGCGGCGCCGTCATGTGTATAAAGCTGCCCGCTGGCCGGCGGGGTCCCTGTAGTGAATGGCAAATAACTAGCGCTATGCGCGCTATGCGCGCGGGAAGCGCTAGTTATTTGCTATTCACTACAGGGACTCCGCCGGCCGCAGCCAGCTTTATACACATGATGGCGCCGCAGGTACCCCTACGGCACGGACACCCCTGACCGCCCCAGCACTGCAGGGACGCCGGGGCAGCAAATTTTTTTACACAGGTACCACCCCCCCCCCCTCCCTCCCCCCGGCACCGGGGCGCCCCCACCCCGACTCGCCTGGGGTGCTCCGGTGCCTGGGTTGACTCGCAAGTCGCCATGGCCGCTGGCACACAGCGGCTGCACATGCGCATAACTGACTGTGTGCATGCGCAGTCGCAAAACATCGCTCCCCTGCACGAACACGCCAGGGAGTGAATGAATCTGAATTGGTCATTGGCCAAGAATGTGATAGTAATTTAGTGGTGGTAAGTGAAGCAAAAAAAGGTTTCCACATTATTTGTTATACCCTGCTCACGTTGCATTTGTAATTATTCTGTCTAATTTCATATGAACTATTCCGATTATTACTACTGTAATTTGTACATACACACTTACCAACACCAAATCTTCCACTGCATTTTAGCATATTTACTACACTTTCTCTATCTCATAAAGCTGTGAATTCTAAGTCCCAGTTCTCTCAAACATACCACAACCTTCTCTTTAACCCCGACCCACCCACACACTTAAGGTGCCCATACATTATGCGATTTTGGGCTGATTTCACCCGATTTTGGCACGCTGCACTCACGACGCTTTGGGCTGGTGTGGACAGTGGGGGTGTTTCAGGAACGCATTCACACCTGTCATGACAGGCGGGTTAAAAAGGTCAATGGTTCCCACATAATGTAATAAGCGCAGACTGACTACGATAACTACGTAAGCTCCGGCTGCCTGCAAGCGGGCGGGAACACAACGCTGGGTACTTGTGTAGTTTCACGGCGCCAGCATGGCGCCGTGCGTCTGAGTCCCCTTGCGGGCTCGGTGGCTCGCTACGCTCGCCACGCTATCTAAAATCAACTCCATGCCAACATGGATAGTGGGGGTATGAACTATCCATGTTGGCATGGAGTTAAGTTAGTTTATTTTAGATAGTTTGCCGAGCGTACAAACCGGAAATAGCACGGCGCCATGCTGGCGCCGTGAAACTACACAAGTACCCAACGCTGATACTAACAAGTACCCAAAGCTGATACTAACAGGAACGCCTGACTGACTACTTGTGTAGTTTCACGTCGGCAGCTCAAGCTACACTGTTCGCGTAGCCCAACGGCTGCGGCCGCGGGAACACTACTCTGATTCTGACAGGGACGCTGACTACACTGCCCGCAGGAACACTACGCTGATTGTGCTAAGTAACTGCCGCCGTGAAACTACACAAGTACCTAATTTTCGAATGCCCGTCCTGCTGAACACTAGCTAGCGCTCAACACCTGCTGCCTGCCCTGCTGCTCCTTACTGCCCGCTGCAGCATCAGCGCCCGCTGCCCACCCCACTACTCCTTACTGCCCATTGCAGCTACCCGGTTACATGTGATAAACCACATGTGATTTATCACATGTAAAAAATGGCACATCAAGTGTATGTGAGCCTCACGGGGAGCTGCCAGGCGGATCACAGGAGAATTGGGTCTGACTTGTCCTTAGGACAAGTTGGCCTAATGTATGGGGGTCTTTATGGGGTGATTCTAGTCTTGCATTTCTGAGAGTTCGGCCCCTTCCCAATGTTTGTGGGACTGCGCATGCGCATAGTCTTTTATGCGCATGTGCAAGTCCCCTTTACGAATGGCTTTGGCTACTAGCATACTTGCTGAGCCATTTGCAATGATCAGTGGGGGCCTGGGGCGGACGGCGGCGGGGATGGTGGTAACCCATGGGAACACCCAGCCTTTTATTGGCTTCCCCATGAAAAGGTTGGGTGTTCCCATGGATACGCAGATGATCCGATGTGTGCAGAGGGCAGGCGGTTGACGTCACAGGACATCAGCTGTGAGCCTTTCTTTGGCTATTCAGTGTGGCGGCAGAGCAGCTATGCAGTTTACTGAGCTAATCAGAATCACCCCCTCAGTTTCAGCATATTACCTTGCTCCACCCACTGATCCCACCTTTCTCCTCAGCCCTTAGTGTCCTCCACCTTGTCCCATTCTCTCCCATCCTCTGTTTCCTTTCCAACCCTCTGCTTCTCTCACCCACCTCTCTCATACATTTTTCAGTATTTCTTCCCCATAATGGTCCTACTACCCCACCAATAATATCTGCTTCCTCCCTCCTTTCTGTCACCCCTCCCTATCTCCATCTGCACCACACTATACAACGGGTGGCCAATCCCGGGATCGGCGGGATCCCGGGATTTGGCCTCAAAAAGTCCAGGATTTCAAACCATGGTGGTTGTGTGTGGGCTATTCTATTCTTCAGTTATCCCTACAGACTTATGCCTTCAGATCCGTAAAGTACAGTAGCGTTCATTTTTCATTCCCCCAGTTCTCCCTCAAATTCATTCAAACTTTTTTTCCTGGGTCCCCCAATTCCTTTCTTCAGACCTTCTTTACATAATCTTACATTAGGTGACTTCAATATCCCTATTTGTGTCCCAACAGAATCCAACCTTATATTTACTTGATCACTTTGTCCCTCCCAATGGACCACCTCACCTTTATGTGTTAGTGGGCACTTAATCTGATCTTCCCTGATTACACCAATTCCCCTTTCTCCCTCTCGGACCATCCCCTTTATGCTCTCAACCTACAGTGCTGCCCTCTCTACCCTAGTAACTACCATAGTAACATTTCAAATACCTTATCTCCTTCAAGTCCTCAAACCTCCATTGTCTTTTTCAAGAGGGTATCAGGTGTATTTCCCAAATGCTTTTCAGAAGGACTATCCTTCTGGAATGCCGTATTAGTCCAGGGGTGCTGCGTAAAGTGCCATTTCAGTCCAAGGGAGCAGCTAAGTGTGCCGTATCAGTCCAGGGGTACTACTTAGTTTGCCATACCAATCCAGTGTTTGTGCCGCCCACTTGTGTCACTTAGCTTAATCATTCAGCTACTTCAGTGCAACTCTTTGGCCAAAACACAATATTGTGAGCTGTGCGGTCTTCAAATAGACTGGAAATGAATCTTATTGAGGTTAACAATACTGTAGGAACAAAACAAAGAAAAACTAATTAGGTGAATTTGGCTGTTTTTATGATTTTTTTGAAGAATAAAAAAAAGACAGATCCAAAACCAAAACCCACAATGGTGGTTTTGGGAAAACCAATCCAGATCCAAAAACAGAGGGGATCCAGATCCAAAACACAAAACCGGTAGAGTGCACATGCCTTATTACTATATTATTCTTGCAGAACTCAGTTGCAGACTAAGCCTGCAGCTGAATCAGTCCCACCACTCGTGACTTAAATAACTTGCAATCCTAGGAAAGAAGCTGGTCCAATAGCGCAAAGCACTGGAGCATAAACACACCATTGGGGACTTGAGATAAAGATGGCCACTAATAGGGTACTCCCTGGCACCACAGTCAGAGGAGGCAAGCAGCAGTGCTGTGGGTGCAAGAGCCAAAACTGATTAAGAAAAGAGTCACATCCTGCTGAAGATCCACGAGTTCACCACCCCTGGTGTCAGTGTCGGTGCAGGGCACCGGAGCGCCCCAGGCAGGGGGGGGGAGCCCCGGTGCCCTGGCGCTCTCCTGCTCTGTGGGGAGGGGGTGGTAAATGCGGTGCTCCGCTCTGTCAGGGGAGGGATTAATGTGGACGCCGGGTGGTTAATGCGGCCGCCACTACACTCCGCTCCATCGGTGGGGGTTTGGTGGAGGGAGATGGAGTGTTTTGGTGGAGGGAGATGCGGGTACAGGAGGGGGGGTGGGGGCGGTTAGAGCTCCACGGCGGTCAGTGCGGGCTCCAGGGGTGGGGGTAGGCTCACTCACCTGCTTCCTCCTGCTCTCCTCGGTGTCTGGACCCTTCCTCCTGCTGCTGCTCCTCCAGGCAGCTCATTACTGCCCTCCAGTGGCCGGCGCCCTAGGCAAATGCCTATAGCTGCCTAGTGGTGGCGCCGGCCCTGCCTGGTGTACAGGATTGGGGTACCTATCTAACTGTGAACATTAAATAGGGTAGGAGTAAGCCCCAATCTCACTTTTCTTGAGAATCTGCCCTCGTTATCATAAGGCTCTGATTAAACCTTTCTACCATCTGTTTTACACTGAGGTGCTAAGCCTGTCTACCTTTACAAAATGCATCTTTCATAACTTTTGAAACCAAAAGGGTACCTTGGTTCATTAAGACCTCCTTCGGTATTCCCATTTGGGTACACAGGGTACACAGGCAATAGTGCTAGATTTCATATTACTCATTGTATAGCCTCTGGGTACCTGGGGGCATAATCCACTACCACAAGTATTTATTGATGCCCTCAAGAACATTTTTTTACACTGGTCCTATCAAATCCATACCAATTCTCTCAAAAGGCATGGAAATGATAGGGGGTACCAGAAAAGCCCTAAACTCTGGCCGAGGTACTATCTTCTGGCACACTGGGCATTCCTGACATATATGTTTGGGAGTTTTCTCCTCCTCTAAATGGCCACCTCACAGATGCGTACAGTATGTGTAGCTTCCAATACCAACTATTTGAGTATTTAGTCGACTGAAAACTAATCAGAACTAACCAGAAAAATGTTGCCAGTTCATAATTGTCTTATCAGGGTTCCTGTGGTTTCCAATATTCAAATGTGACAAGGAAACACATCTATTGGATGGAAATAAAGTATTGTTCTTTAATTGTAGCAGGTAGACAGCATACCAGGCTAACCGTTTGGCAATTCTCAAGTTACAGCATGGCAAGTTTTCCAACAGGCAACACATAGGCTTCACAATGTGGGTACACTCCAGAGATCCCTAGTATAATCCCCACATTACCCCCAGCCTATTGCCGAACCACTATAAAGCTAACCCGGACAGGATCCAATCAGTCCAACTGCAGCTGCTGCTCTAAAGATTGAACCTGGTGTTCCACATTACCTTCATGTGAAACAATACTGACTCCGCCACAATACATGATGTGACAAATGTGGGATTTCCCTCTAGTGGGGCGGTGGCTTAACCTAACGCTGGTTGCTGTGAATTTTCGGCTCTGCGATCCATTCTGAATTACCCTCTATGTCACTAGTGTAAAAATTGGGGGCTGTGCCAGTTCTCCTACCTAGCACATGGCACCACAAAATCTAGTTACGCCTCTGAATAAAGAACATATGGCCTGATTCAGACCTGTTTGCTAAACTGCATATGTTTGCAGCCTAGCAAACAGGTAAACACCGCTCGCCGAAGCCGCGCACCTCCAGGGCTTACGTATGCGCATAATCACGCATGCACATGAGAAAACCCCTACCTTCGCACACAGGCCCGAATTTGGCCCCGAACGAACAGGCCTGAATCATTCCCATAATTTTAAATAATAATATGCAACAATAAACCTCCCTGTCATATACCAATGACCTATCTTATACTTCACTACTGTAAATAGATTTCTTTCTCACTCTAATCCTAAATCCAATAATTACAAAAGTACTTCTTCCTGGATTATATTAATTCATTATTTACTTTAATTATCATGCTCATTCTTCTCTTCCTGTTCCATATCTTTATTTTATTATTTCACTAATTTATATATGCAACCAAATAAATGAATTTATTTTTATACAGCTGAGGTCCTAAGATTAACTCTTTATGCGGAGTGCTTTTTTGTCGGCCAGCTGTATCCTATCCAGCATAACACTATCCTTTGTATTAAAAGAATCGGTACTTATGTAGTATCTGGGCTGCCGATTTTTTGATTGTATGCCTTAAGTTAAGGCATACAATCAGATGCGATGCGATGCGATATCGCATCGCATCGCATCCGATATCGCATCCGATATCGGATGCGATGACCCGATTTTTCCATAGGAATCAATGTTAAAATGATTCCTATGGAAAAATGGGTCCTTTTCATACCCCTACTATCCAAGTGGGCATGGAGTTGGATATAAACCTGTGGCGAGCGTAGCGAGCCACCGAGCCCGAAGCGTGGCGAGCGAAGCGAGCCCCGCGAGGGGACGGTATTCGTCCCCTCGCGGGGCTCGCTTCGCTCGCCACGCTTCGGGCTCGGTGGCTCGCTACGCTCGCCACAGGTTTATATCCAACTCCATGCCCACTTGGATAGTAGGGGTATGAAAAGGACCCATTTTTCCCATTGAATTCCATGTTAAAATGGACTCAGTCCATTTTAACATTGATTCCTATGGAAAAATCGGGTCATCGCATCGCATCGCATCGCATCGAATCGCATGGTCGCATGCGATGCGATGCGATCTCCCGATCCGACCCGATTTAGAAATCGGCAGCCCAGATACTACATAAGTACCAAAGAATCTGTCACCACAAGACAGAAGAAATACCTTCTTTACTTATTAAAGTTTCCTCCTCCTCTCAGTAGTAGGAGCATTGGCCCTTCTTTGGGCCAGATGCACTAAGCTTCAAAAATTATAAAATGGAGAGTGATAAACAGCCAGCCAATCAGCTCCTACCTGCCATGTCACAGACTGTGTTTGAAAAATATCAGATAGGAGCTGATTGGCTGGTTGTTTATCACTCTTCATTTTATCACTTTTTGAAGCTTAGTGCAGCTGGCCCAATGTCTCCAACATTCCAATTTGCTTCTCTAATGGGGCCCACCCATGTAGCGATTCTTGCCTAATTGCTAAGCAATGTGACTAAATTTGATGCACTCCCCCAGGGATGCCTCTGCCTGGGCTGACTGGTCAGTAGGGGCTAAGGCTTTGGCCGCAGGGCCTTGAGTATTTAGTGTCCCCCCGGCTGTGGCATTAACCTGCTGGCTGGTTTGGCCCGGTGCTGGTGAACAAAATACGGGGGACCCCTGCTCTTTTTGGTCCCCGTATTTTGTGAACCAGGACCGGGCCTTGAGCCTGGTGCTGGTTTTAAAAAATACAGGTAACACCTACTTGTTTGGTTCTCTGATTTTTTAAAACCAGGACTGGCTCTCTGAGCCTGGGGCTGGTTACGGCCATAGGGGAAGGGGACCCTATGCTGTTTTTTATTATTTATTTATTTTTCACTAATTTTTACACTGCAGCCTGCCGACGTATTTGTATTTAGCGGCTGTGTATTCGGCTGCTAAATACGAATACGGCAGAATACACCTGCCTACGCCATCGGTAAAAAAAGGAATCAGAGTCATATTTGTATTCTTAGTAAATTTCCCCCTAAATGTCTTTCCTTTCAGTCAATTGCTTATGCTGTTTCTAATAACCAACTCATTTACTTATCTTATATGCTATTAACTTAATTTATTTGCTTACTAAAGCAAAGCGTTACAGAGAGCTTAACAAGCTCAGAGCAAATACATTTTGCTCGAGTAATTGTCCCTGACCATGTTACACAGTGTAGAAGGTCATATAAACAGAAATTCCTCGGGGACATCTCCTTTTTCCTAGAAGATAAATACCACTCAAATAAAAAAAATGGATTTTGAAATTGCAATAGGTTCATTTTTGATTTATGACACTGCTAGTATAGCAATATTTTAGCATTAAAGATACTGCTTACTATAAATATTGTAATTTTTTATAAACCTGTATAATACTGTATATACACCTACACTACAGCTTGGCTTACACTGGCTGCTCTGGCCATGCTTCGGGCTCGGTGCCTCCCTGCGCTCAGTACACTACTATATTCTCCGTCCACGACCTAGTGGATGGTAGGGTATGAAATAGCGCCTGTTTTTGGAAAAAAAAAAATGGAAAACTGCATGTCGACCTTTTGACTATTGGCCTTCCCAATGTCAACCTAATGCTTGTGTCGACCTTCCCACCCTGTCGACTTTAGGCCCGTCAACTTATTTCCTGTGTCAACCCTGTTGACTTTTAGTAGTTGACCTTATGTATGTCAACCTGTCTTGCCATAGATTTCATGAAAAGGAATTGGACTAAAAGAAAAGCCTAAAGCTGGGTACACATATGTACAATTTCATTTTTCTTGCGACCGTTCGTTCGACCGAATACACGTTCGACCGTCCAAAACATACGACCGTTCTGCGCGTACACATATGTACAATTTTACTTTCGACGTCCGATGTACTCCCGTCCAAACAATCGCAAGAAGAAGTATATGAGAGACCCTGTAACCCTTTGCCTGCTGTTTTAACTAATGTGTGTTTAATGCCTTTACTGCCCAACACTTTAGAGGCATCACTTTAAGACATTAATCAATGTTGAAGTTTTAATAGTGTGTTATGGTGCCCTGCAAAGAGCTTCCAGCACACTCTATTAAAACTTCAACATTGATTAATGTCTTAAAGTGATGCCTCTAAAGTGTTGGGCAGTGAGGCATTAAACACACATTAGTTAAAACAGCAGGCAAAGGGTTACAGGGTCTCTCATAATGCAGCATACCACCGTGCTTTGTCAAACTGTCAAGCATATCGATCGAACATGCGTACACACTTCACTTTTGTTCCGATATGGAGCCGTCCTGTCGGATGAAATATTAAGCAGCAAAGAACCTTCGACCGACCGACCGTGGACGGCCAAGAGCGTTTTTGGCCGTTTATCGATCGCACAGCAGCAATTGGGACAGCGTACACACCTATACAATCGAACGGCCGTTTGCCCCCAGATTGGAAGAACGGCCCGACGATTGTATATATGTGTACCTAGCTTTAGACTATAAATAGGTCCACATTACTTGTGTTTAAAGAAACAACAAAAGAACTGACTTACCTTTATTACAAAAACAAAATAAATAAAAAATATTTTAACCAAACATTGGCATGACCTTAAATTAGATCTCATTCTGGAAAAAAAGTCCAAAGTTCATAGAAGAAAATAGATACTTAAAAATGTTTTAGCAGCGAGTAATTTGTGTCGACATACCTTACGTAGACAATGGCAGAAGGTCGAAACTCAAAAGGTCGATACAACTTTTTTTTGTTTTCACTGAGTTGGTTCATACTTTACTACAAGTGGGCATAGAGAGGGAATATAATAGTGCCCGAAGCATGGCGAGCGCAGCGGTACACTTGTACGGTGTCCATGTTGACGGCAATTAGTCAACCATACCAGAATTAATTTACATAATTATAGATGCATACTGAAATTATTTATGTTCAAATTTGCACAGACCTTTCATGTAATAAACCAGTTTGATTATGAGTTATGACAATCATAAGGTAAACATAATAGAAAAAGTTTGCAACCTGGATATCAAAACATCTACTATACAATGTAACCAGCTGCTTGGTCAGAAGCTTTCCAGCAATCTTGGACATTTTTTATGTATTTGCCTGACCAAACTCTGGCAAGTTTTTTAATGTTCTGCAACAGTGCTCTCTTATACATTTTTTATGTTGTGGTTATTGGGCCGTTGACTACAAGTGAAGTGGTTATAGCTAAAGTGATTTTGTTTCAATCAGTCGCCCTGACAACTATATAATTACTTTGAAAAGGACCCCATTTTAGAGGGTATAATAAAGTAAACCGGGGCAAATTCAGGATTTCCTGAGGTGGGTTTCCAAATGTTAAATTTTAGAGCCCATGAAGAATGCATAACTAGCAAATAAAAAGGTATAGTCTGCCCCAAACAAAGGGCTTGAGACATATTTGTATGCAAATCCAATGGTTTGAATTAGAGATGAATTTGTCTGATGCAATGCCGGCGCATCGAAAGTTCAATCTTCCGCGCCATTTTCCGGATCCAAATGAGGCCGAACCTAATCATCCCGCTGTTGGATTCTCATGAGATCCTGACTCAATGCGATCTAGTACAAAATGCACAGAGCACATTGCACCGTGTGTGGGCACGTTTAGTGTCAGATCCAATCTCTGAATCTAGTCTTACAAAAGTATGCAGATGTTATACAGAGATCATGGGATGCTAAACAGCCCATAATGCATTGCTTTATCTTAATGATGAGGCTAAAGTCCTGGATGCCAACAATCACAGTGTGCCCTTTGAAATAACTGAAGAATGGAAGATCCATTTTCTGAAAGTAGATCCTGGGATACCGAACTGTCTATAATGTATTGTATTGGTGCCCTTGCCATCGTTTGCCTTGTAACCTCAACACCTCCGCATTTCTACTTTATAATAAGAGTTAATAATTACCAGCCACTCATGACTTGCAATATATCTACAAATACAATAATAGTAAGCTGGTACTTTTTTCAAGTGATGCATTGCCAATGCTTTATACGGTATGATCCCCATGGTTACAGATATTTTGAGATACATTTCTTTGGCATAATGAGACTGATATGATGTTGCCAAGATTATTTAAAATATGCAGAAGGCCAACCAAGCAACCTCTATAACCAGGGGCCTGATTCACAGTTGATTGCAAATGCAAAATCTTTCTCAAATAGGCAAACTCATGTGCACTGCAAGGGGGGCAGATGCAACATGTGCAGGGAGAGTTAGATTTGAGTGAGTTATTTTTTTTCTGTGCAGGGTAAATACTAGCTGCGGTACTTGTGTATTAGCAGGGCTCCCAATTAGCATACGTGCGGCACCGTAGGAAAATCGCATGCGATTTTTTGCGTGCGATGCGATCGCATGCGATTTTATAGGGTGCGATGCCATTGACTTTGCTATACGTTTGTATGAGATGCAATGAGATTTAGGCACCCACCCCCCCCCCCCCACTATCCATGCCACCCCGAAGCGTGGCGAGCGGTGGCGTAACGCGTCCTCCCGACCTTTTTATACCCCCACTATACACATCGGCGAGGAGTTGACTTTATATAATGCGTACGCTCGACACGCTTCGGGCTCGGTGGCTCGCTGCACTCGCCACACTATATAAGAACAACTCCACGCTGATGTGGATAGTGGGGGTATGAAAAGGTCGGGAAGACGCGTTATTCCGCCCCTCGCAGACTTTGTATTTTTTGGTATGTATTTTCAGTATTCTTAGGGGGAAGGTAAAATACTGCTATACAGGTGACACTATTTATGTATGTCCTGTCCAATTGTTCAACCTTTCTCTGATTTATTCCGTTATTGTACTTACATCCCATTTTGTCTCTATACCACCTCTCTGTATTTCAAAAACATGTTAGTCTAATCCTGAGGATATTAGCAGAGAGAAATGCTAATTGGAAAGGTGGCTGCTTGGCCCAAAATCATAATGGAGCCAGGAGCTGAAGTATACAGTAATAGTTTTGATATCCTCACCTTCCCTATGTTTTTCCTTTTCCATTTTAATCCAATGTCGTTTGACTGTGTCCTGTTCATGTTTTCATTGATTCCAGGTATTAATTCCTGCCGGGGTTACTACCTGTTTAATTTGTTACTCTGCTTCATATGTGCTGGCTTCAAACCCTTGACCCTCTCTCTTACCCTTATAGACCACAATATTTCTGTCTTCGTGATATTCAGGAGTTAATAACGACGTAATCTCCAATTCTTCCCAACCTGTTCCTTTATGTTAATTGCTGCTCTGGGATTCGGTTTAGTTACTGACCTGCAATTCTTTGATGATGTTATTTTAATATTTTTCAATAACCTACGTAAAGGAAGTGTGAAGCTTCCAAATTTTTGTATCCTGTGCAACTAATCCGATCACTTTTATTTTTCACAGATATGGCTGTAAAGAGACAGTCTAAAAGAGCAAGTGTTAAGGTGCGTACACACGGGGCGATATATCACCCGGCAATATATTGCCGGGCGATATATCATCGAGCGATATATATTGCTCAATGCCCCCTTATCATCGGCGACCAGAGATGGTCGCTGATGAAAAGAAACCTCTGCCGGCGGTGCAAGCTCCTGTGACCAGCGATTAGAATAGGGCTGAAAACGGGAGTGCGCACCCGGCGAATTATCGCCAGGGCACACTACCATCACCGGCAATATGGTCGTCAGTCACCATATTACCAGCGATTTCAGCCCCTATCGCAGCCGTGTGTACACAGCTTTGAACTCAAATTTATGTAGGAGTCAGCAAAGCACCTATAATAGTTCAAATCATTAATATATTTTATAAATATCCTATATTTAAGTTTCATATTACATTCTTATTATATGTGTCTCATTCTGATCATATTTAAATGGGATCCGATACGATTTCCCGGCGGTCGGGATCCCGGCGGTCGGAATCCCGACACTGGAATCCCGACCGCCGAAATCCCGACAAGGGGGGGACATGGATCGCCCCCCCTTGCGGGCTCGCTGCGCTCGCCACGCAGCGGGCCCAGTGCCTCGCTACGCTCGGCACGCTATTTTATTCTCCCTCTATGGGTGTCGTGGACACCCACGGAGGGAGAAAGTTTCAGGATTTCGGCGGTCGGGATTCCAGTGTCGGGATTCCGACCGCCGGGATCCCGACCGCCGGCAAATTAACCGCATCCCATTTAAATATCAGATAATTAACTGAGATCAGGTTAAGAAGTGAAAAATGTCAGTGCTTAGATTGGAAGCAGAGAGATATCCTCCGGATGTACTAGGTCTGATTATGTAAAAACTGTACCATGAATTTTAATATTTTGGTCATTTATCATGACATAGATGTCACTATTCTCCAATGATTGCAGTGGCGCCTACATGATAGAAAGCTATGATAGAAAAAAAAGCTGACCAGAATCAGGTCATTATGGATACAAACAGAGATTCACTTTTAAAAGACATCCACCCCACTCTTTCACTATCACATGTTATTTACATCCAAGCAGTCAGGTCTTTCTTCTATGATTTCCACCTCGTTGCATCAATGATTAATGCAAATTCATAATGTAAAGGCATTTCAGCTATCAAACAAGAAAAAAATATCAAATAAAATCAGGAGCAAAATATGAATTAATCAAGTTTACAGCCATTTAAAACACTGACTAAGATAGTAATAATAATAATAATGGCAGCTCCTACGGAATAACCTGGGGTGTTCAAAAAGAGGATTTTGGTACTCACCGATAAATCCATTTCTCTGAGATCAGCAGGGGCCACTGGGAATCACTTCGGGTTTTGGAGCATGGATAGCTGGGAGGGTTTTGGAGCATGGATAGCTGGGAGCTAGGCACTACTTAGTTTTAATACAGGGGAGACTAGCTCCTCCCCTCCAAGACCCATCATCCCCCAGTGAGAAAATTGGTAAACTAGAGGAGATAGGAACAAAAAACGTTATAACAACCAACAATAACACAACAACCAGGCAAACGAGTAAACTGGACCCACGTAAAGCCACAACGACCAGGATCCGCAGGCTGGGTTGGGCGCCCAGTGGCCCCTGCTGATCTCAGAGAAATGGATTTATCGGTGAGTACCAAAATCCTCTTTTCTCTGACATGCAGCAGGGGCCACTGGGAATCACTTCGGGGAGGTTCCAAAGACCAGGCCCCGGGTGGGAGAGCGCTGGGGATTCTGGAGGACCAAACGACCGAACGCTGCGGCAGAGTCAGCGAAGGTGTCGAAACTGTAAAAGCGCACAAACGTATTTACGGACGACCAAGTGGCCGCCCTGCAAATCTGCGCAACTCTAGCGCCTCGTCTTGCAGCCCAAGACGTGCTTACAGATCTGGTAGAATGTGTCGTCAAGGAGGAAGGCGGAACTCTCCCCGCCTTTAAGTAGGCACCTCTGATTGTGAATTTAATCCATCTCGCTAATGTTTGTTTTGAAGCCGGACGTTCCCGGCGAAAAGCGTCATACAAAACGAACAACCCATCCGTCTTCCGGATTCGTCTAGTTCTAGACACATAAATCTTTAAGGCGCGCACAACATCCAATGATTTTTGTTGAGAAGAGTCCCCTTGAAAAGCCGGTACCACTATAGGTTGGTTCATATGATATGAGGAAACAACCTTAGGAAGGAATGCAGAAGTCGTGCGTAGCTCCGCCCTGTCCTCATGAAAAATGAGATATGGAGCTCTGCAGGACAGTGCACTAAGCTCTGATACTCTGCGCGCAGAGGCCAGAGCTAGCAGAAGGACCGTTTTCCAACACAAGAACTTAAGTTCCACCCTTTCCAGCGGTTCAAAAGTCTCTGACTGGAGGAACGACAGGACCAAGTCTAGGTCCCATGGAGGAACAGGTGGAGCAAACGGTGGTTGCACTCTAAGGACCCCTTGCAAAAAAGTCTGGATCTCAGGCAATAGTGCTAACCTCCTTTGAAAAAGGATGGACAACGCTGAGATCTGTACCTTCAGCGATCCTAGCTTAAGGCCTGCATCCAGACCTCATTGTAGGAACAACAATAGGCGAGAGAGCTTGAAATTCCGATAAGGCCAGCCCTTTTCCTCACACCACTTCGAATATGTGCGCCAAATCCGGTGGTAATGGGCCGCTGACGACGGTCTACGAGCCCTCAGCATGGTGGGAATTACCGAACGAGGTATGCCCCTTTCCCTCAACACTGCGGTCTCAACAGCCACGCCGTCAAATGGAGCTGTGTCAACTTTTGATGCCAAAATGGGCCCTGTTGTAGAAGGACCTGGCGTAGCGGCAACCGGACTTCGTCCACTGCCATCCTCTGAATGTCCGAGAACCATGACAGTCGAGGCCAAAAAGGCGCAATGAGAATCGCCTGAACTGACTCTCTCTTGAGCTTCTTCAAGACTGGCGCTAGGAGAGGCAGCGGAGGGAACAGGTAGACCAACCTGTTGTTCCACGGAGTTGATAGAGCGTTGATTGCTATTGCTCCTGGGTCTCTTGTGCGAGCCACATACCTTGGTAGCTGATGATTTTCCCGCGAGCCCATCAAGTCCACCTCGGGAGTGCCCCACCTCCTGGTGAGGTCTTGAAACACCTCTGGGTGTAGGGACCATTCTCCTGGATGCAGACTTTTTCGGCTGAGAAAATCTGCTTCTATGTTCTCCACTCCTGGAAGGAACACCGCCATCAGAACCACCTTCCAACGTTCTGTCCAAAGAAGGATTCTTCTGACCTCTGTCATGGCCATTCTGCTGCGAGTTCCCCCTTGCCTGTTCACATAGGCCACTGCTGTCGCATTGTCCGAGCGGACCTTCACTGCGTGACCCTGAAGTAGATTCTCCGATCTGACCAGCGCATTGTAAATAGCCCTTAACTCCAATACATTGATCGGTAAGGTCTGTTCCTGGGTGGTCCATCTTCCTTGCATTCTGAGGTCTAGGAGGACCGCTCCCCAACCGCTCAGACTGGCGTCCGTCGTCATTACCGTCCAATTGTGGATCGCGAAGCGACGGCCCTCGCTCAAGTGATCTCGCTGGAGCCACCAAGTCAAGGATAGACGGGCATGAGGGGATAACCGGATCTGTCTGTGAAGCAATAGATGAGAACCTGCTCCCTTCTTGAGGAGGTCCATCTGAAAAGTTCTGGAGTGAAAGCGCCCCCAGCCCAGTGCTGGAAAGGCCGACACCATCTTCCCCAGTAACTGCACACAAAGGTGTAAACTGACCCTCTGAGGTAGCAACACTCTTCGAGCTAGCTCCTGAATGGCCAAAATCTTTTCCTCCGGAAGGAAGACTCTCTGAGCCTCTGTGTCCAACCAAAGGCCCAGAAACCGAATCCTCTGAGTAGGGGTCAGCGAGGACTTCTTGTAGTTCATGACCCAGCCTAAGCTGGTCAGCATCAAAATCGTCCTCCTGGTATGGTCCTCGAGCATCTGAACTGAAGGGGCCTTGACGAGAAGGTCGTCCAGATAAGGGATTATCGTCACCCCCTGGCTCCGAAAAGCGGCGATCGCCACCGACAGAGTCTTGGTGAACACTCTGGGGGCTGACGATAATCCGAAAGGTGGAGCCCTGAATTGAAAATGGTCTCTGCCCACTGCGAAGCGTAGAAAAACCTGGTGATGGCTGCAGATGGGGATATGCAGATAAGCATCCTTTATGTCCAGGGAAATCATATATTCCCCTGGCTCCAAGGAAGCTATTACTGAGTGGACTGACTCCATCTTGAATGGTTGGGGCGAGACCAGTAGGTTTAAGGCCTTGAGGTTTAGTATGGGTCGAACTGACCCATCCGGCTTCGGCACCACAAAGAGATTGGAGTAATACCCCAACCTTCTCTGTGAGACCGGAACCGGACAGATGACCTGAGAGTCCAACAGCATCTGTATAGCCAGGAGAATCCCATCTCTCTTGACCGAGGATTCTGGCAGCGCTGTGGTGAAGAACCTGTTGGGAGGAGGAGCGTCGAACTGTATACGATAGCCCTCCGAAATAATCCTGCGAACCCAAGGGTCCTCCGTTAGGGAGAACCATTGGGTTCTGAAGTAGGAGAGACGTGCTCCGACTGACCAGTTTCCCACTGAAGCTGGCAAACCGTCATGCTGCCGGCTTTGGGGGCTGCTTTGGCTCCTGGACCCGGAGGGCGGCCTGTGGACGAGATCTGGCTCTAGTACCTCTGGATGATTGGAAGCCTCTTCCTCTGCCCCGAAAGGAACGTTGTGGACGAAAGGATTGAAAAGAGGGTCCCGCATACTGGCGTCTCTGAGGTGGTGCCGCTGTTGGCAAAAAAGGCAGATTTTCCCCCGGTAGCCTGCGAAATCCATCTGTCCAGCTCTGGACCAAATAGAATATCGCCCCCAAAGGGGAGACCTTCGACCGCTCTCTTAGATTCTGCGTCAGCCTGCCAAGATCGCAGCCACAAGGCCCGTCTTGCTACAATGGCGTTCGCAGAGATGCGTGATGAAATAAGGGAAATATCCTTAGCAGCGTCTCCAAGGAATCCCGCCGACTCCTTAATATGTTCCGCCAGTTGGCGAATCTCCTCTGCTGGCATCCCTGAGTCGAGGCCCTCAGTGATCAGCTCCGCCCACCTGGCATTTGCCCTATTTACCCAGGCCGACACTATGGCCGGCCGAAGCTGGGCACCAGCCGCCATATACATAGCCTTTAAGGTGGCCTCCATTTTTCGGTCTGACGGATCCTTGAGCGAACATGCCCCTGGAACTGGCAGGGTGGTCTTCTTGGATAATCTTGACACGGATGTGTCCACCGGTGGAGGTGTTTCCCATTTGCTCAAGGCTGCTGGCTCAAAAGGGTACATCGAAGGAAACCTCTTCGGTACCTGAAAGCGCCTGTCCGGTCGCTTCCAGGCCTCTAGAAGCTGATCCTGGTTAGGGCAAGGAAACACCACAGAGGTTTTCTGTGTATTTCCAAATAAATCCAACTCCTGGGGAGCCGGAAGAGGATCCTCAGGCAAATGTAACACCTCCTTAACTGCAAGAATAAGGGCTTCTATACCAACCGGAGTTGGCTCCGCCTCCTGAGGGGTATCCTGTACCTCCTCCCACTCACCCTCTTCCATCTCTTCAAAGGGCTCAGGTTCCTCGTCGGTGTCCTCTCCCTGAAGCATCATCTGAAAGGGGCGCTTCTGGGCTAAGGGACCCGGCCTCTGGGGCTTGGTCAGGGCCCCCGCCAAGGAGTCCACCGACCTGGACAAAGCCGTAGCCCATGCAGGCTCTGCCCTGCGGGATACTGCCAACTCCGCAGACAACTTAGTCATAGTGCCGACTAAGGCTGCAGCCCACTGGGGGGCTGGTGTGTCGGTAGTCTGGGACCCTGACGGGGGGACCGCACAGGTCTGACAGACTGAAGTTCCCCCATCAGAGTATTGGGAGAACTTATTGGAACAAACTGTGCATGTGAAAGACTTTTGAGCAGCCTTGGACTTGCTCGCCATGTCTGCACGTGGGCCACTCAATTTTAAGGCACACACAAACACACACACACACCCACACACACACACACAAGACAGTGGATCACCCTAGGGCAATACCCAAATCCCCCCTGGGAGAGCGGGTCCTGGAAGGGAGTAAGTCCCTATAAACACAGTCAAAATGACAGATAGTGCCCTGAAAGGGTTACAGTAGCTGCAGTCTGCCTGCAAGACAAGAGGAGAGAGCAGCATATAGTGTGTGTGTGTGTTAACAGGGCCGCGCCATGCCCACCTCAGCGCGCACCTTCCCCCCCTCCTCACCGCAGCCTTGCCTGTGCCCTGCTTAGGTAGGGGACAGAGTCTGCCGGCGCTTGGAGGGCTTGCTGCGCCTGTCTATTCAGGCGTGCTATAAATCCCCCTCGCGGCCGCCATTAACCCCCGCCGCGCCAGTCAAAATGGCGGCGGCGCCCTGCAGGGACAGCGCTGCCCGCGTGTAGAGGCTAGGGACAGGTGGGGGCTAGTACGTGCGCCCTTTTACAAGGCGCGCTCAGACCCCCGCCGCGGCCGCCATTAACCCCTTCCGCCGCGCCACTTATTAGCGCGGCGTCTGCTGGATTAGCGCTGCGGCGTACTGTATAACAATACTAGATGTGGGTCTCTTACTCACCCCTGCTGAGGCTCTGCAGTAGCGCCTGGCAATTCCCTTTGATGGAGGGTGGCAGGAACGCTGTGATGTCGCGGCAGGTGCCTTTGAAGAGGCCCTGACTGACAGCCTGGGAAAAACCCAGGGGCGCTGGAATCCCGGACCCTAGCTTTTCAATAAGCAGGGAAGGGATCCCCAGTGTAGATGATGAAGATTAGAGAAAATAAAGACTGCAAAGTATTAGAGTAGTGCAGGAGCAGTGAGAGCTGTGACTAGCTCCATCAGGCACAATTTTCTCACTAGGGGGATGATGGGTCTTGGAGGGGAGGAGCTAGTCTCCCCTGTATTAAAACTAAGTAGTGCCTAGCTCCCAGCTATCCATGCTCCAAAACCCTCCCAGCTATCCATGCTCCAAAACCCGAAGTGATTCCCAGTGGCCCCTGCTGCATGTCAGAGAAAATGTTATAGATACAAGTAAAAACATGAAAGTACATATATAAAAAACACTTAGGGGGGTATTCAATGTTTAGGTCACGGCGGTTGAGCTTGCTCGACCGCCGTGACCCTGTCCCGTTCTCGGTCACCCCGACCAAGAACATGCAGGTGGGAATCAATGTCCCGCCTGTTGGGGAGCGAGAAGGGGAGTGACCGCGAGTTGCAGCTGGGAAGAGGTGTCACTTCCCGACTGCTAGTGAAGTCGGGCTCACTCTGCTGAGAAACCCTGCTCAAAGCTGTCGGGGAAGACAGCATTGAATAGGGCCTGGCAACGTGTAAAGTGTAAAGTGTAAAGTGAAATATATATATATATTTTTTTTTTTAAATTGTCAGTGCACAGATGGCTAGTCCAGATACCCAGACAGATGATGATATATTTAGCATGTAAACTATTCCAAACAAATGTTGTACTTCAAGCTGTGTGCTCAACCTCTTATTGTTTGAGAAGCTATTCTTAGTGCCCTCCTTAGTGTATATATATATATATATATATATATATATATATATATATATATATATATATATATATATATATAGCGGGTATATACAGGTTGAGTATCCCGTATCCAAAATGCTCGGGACCAGGAGAATTTTGGATAACGGATTATTCCGTATTTCGGAATATTTTAATATTTCAATGATGTATTTTGAAGTATCTTGCATTTATGCTGTATAAACACATAATATACACACAAATATATTTTATTACCACATAAAATACACACAAACATATTTTAATTGTTCAAAAAACAAGGTTTCAAAACGTGAAACAAAATGTGTGTACTATCTCAGCACTGAATTTGAATGCCAAGCAATCATTGTCTTGCACATATATAGTGCCAGTTACATATCATGTCCCCAGTGATGCTGTTACATATGTCCCCAGTGAGTTTTTAGCAAAAAAACAATTTTTTTTCACTTTCTGGAATGTCCGTATTTCGGAATAATTCGGATAACGGATATTCGGATACGGGATACTCGACCTGTATCAGAATGCACTCACCAGGACTTCTTTAGATTATGCTTAAAAGAGTTTAATTTTTCACATGGGTTACAGCGACAGTTGTCAGGTCATGTGTCGACGTTTCGACCGCGCTCCGGCGGCCTTCCTCAAGACACCACCAATATCGCCACCAGCAAGCAAGCTTGAACCAAAATGAACAGTATGTAAGTATTGTATGATGTAGTGCAGGGGTCCTCAAACTATTTTGCTCTGGGACCCCATCAGACAATAAAAATAATTACAGGACCTCAGCAAGTTACCGCAGAAGGTCATCACAATTCAACAGATTTTTCAGACTGAGATTAGAAAAGTCATCAGCCTGATGATCATTAACATGGAGTCGCGACCCCATGCTGAGAAGCTCGGGACCCACTTTGGGGTCAGGACCCACAGTTTGAGAACCGCTGATGTAAAGTATAACATTAGATGTGACCAAGGGCCTTATTCTAGTTCGCTCTTTCTGACAAAATCCTTCTTAGATGGACAAAACCATGTGCACTGCAAGGGGGCAGATGTAACATGTGCAGAGAGAATGAGATTGGGAGGGGTTTTACTTCAAAGTGAGATCTATATTGCAGTGTAAAAATAATGCAGCCAGTATTTACCCTGCACAGAAACGAAATAACTCACCCAAATCTAATTCTCTCTGCACATTTTACATCTGCCCCCCACATGGTTTTGTCCATCTAAGAAGGAATTTGTCAGAAAGAATGAACGAGAATAACATCCCAAATAAGTGTACAGACATACATGTCTGTACTCAGCAGCTAGTGGTCGCTGGCAGGAGAGGATTGGCAGGTGGGCAGCCAGGGGTTGGTTGGTAAGGATAGCCCACTGCTGTTAGATAAGCAGCCGATCTTTAAGTCCCTGTTTAGACTGACCATGCACAATCAGGCGGCAGCAGACATCTGATGGCTATGTATCACAGAACAGAATGGCAACAACCGAACGTCTGATGAGGCAACTGCTGCACACTATCACTCAGTCCATCTCCAGAGACCACAGGGGGAGAGAGCGGAGGCAACACAGCACTGCAGGAAGATGACAGCCGTCTGGGCAGATGAGCGGTAAACAGCTGATTGATGCAGCAATCTGATGTTTACCACTCACCCCTCCGGTTTTAAGTTGGGTGTCATTGCATCATTTGGGCAGTGTCAAGTTCCACAGAAGAATGAACGGAACACCAACGTTCAGTGCAATGCTAATTATTTTACCTTTATTGCTTCTTTCCCTGATGTCAGTTGTCAGACATACAATGGGAAGAGCTGCCTGGTTCTGCAATTTTATATCTATGGGGAAATTTACTAAGATGGGAGTTGTATTTCAGATGGGATGTTACTATGGGCAACCAATCAGAAACTATCTATTATCTTCTAGAAGGTACTAAATTAAGTAGATTCTGAATGGTTGCCCATAGCAACATCCCATGTGAAATACAACTCCCATCTTAGTAAATTTTACCCTATGTGTCTATCTATTTGACAAAACAAACCAAGAAATTTGGATGAAGCAATAAATCTAAAGATGTGATATACAGAATAGAGCTCTTAAATGGGGTTAATCTTGTTGCCCACAAAGGTCATTCTGATCTGCAAGCTCCTCCATGTGTTCGCACGGGGGAGTGATGTTTTGCTACTGGGCATGTGCATAAGCATTTATGTGCATGTGAAGGCTCTGTTTGCGAATGGATACGGTGAGTGCTCCCATGCAAACTCTGGACATTCCCATGCTAATGGTGCCATGACGTGGGTGCCAGGGGCAGGCAGCTGATTTCACCGGATACCAGCTGCCTTCCCTGTTCACGTAGATGGGTGCCGCAAATCTGAGTCACTAGAGAGTGACTTAGATTTGTGAACGCTTAAGAAATCATGTGATGGTTGGCAACCATTGAATGGGACCCAGACTTCAAAGGCCTCAAATGGATGTTTATGGAAACATGCAAGGGGGGGGGGGGGGGGAGCAGACTTTCATGTGGGTGGTCAGAGGGAGCAACATGCAAAATTTGCAGCTTTGCGAGTCAACCAGAATGACTATCAAATTGCATAAAGATACAAATTGTATTCAGACAACTATATATTAAGATTATAATATCAATATTGATATTATAACCTTGATATATATTAAGGAATTTAATCTGGGAACTACGCTTAGTGAGGAAAAAAAATCCTTGTGAACCTCGCACCCAATTTTGGACATTGTGTGATGAATGGCATATTGTCCTTGCCACATTGTGTGGTGAATGGCATATTGTCCTTGCCACATTGTGTGGTGAATGGCATATTGGCAATTTTATGTTTTTCTGCAGTAAATGTTCCCTAAATTAGAGGTGTTTTTTTCCTCAACAAATGTAAAATATTGTGCAAAATGACTACTGTGGACATTGCTCTTAATTTAATAATGATAAGTTGTAAACAAGTGCAATGCAGTACAGCACTCACCAGTTTTTCAACAAATGAACAATTAAAAAAAAAAAAAAGTTCCCCGCAAATGATTCCACACTGTGGGAAGTCACAACGTAGTAGTGTACAGCCTGCAGAGGTACAGTGCTTCAGTAGTACAATAGATGAATAATCAATTCCTGTACTATAAAATATAATAACCAAAGATTTGCTAAATGCCTGTACCAGTGGCATCTTCTACCTGCAATATTCAGGGGGGCTGCCGGTAGTTTCTGCTGCTCTGTCTGCAGCCCATACCGGCAATTGTGTTGCACATTACACTGTTATGAAAGGGGAACAGGCATGGGGATGCGAGCAATCCACAGTCAGTTAATGCATACTGAGATCTGTGGACTGCATACTGTGCAGTCCATAGAAAACAACAATATGGCTGAGTACTGATCACTTTACCTGTTTAAAAAGGGATGCTCAGCCCTTTGCTTAATAACAGGGAAAAAAATAACATAACAGCCAAGAATAAAAAGGGAGTGTGCACACTGGCCGAATCAACCACTTTTAATGAAAGGGTCGCAATTCCCACATAGTGGACTCTTGAAAGGACTGAATTAGCGTAAAGCACCGGCAGTCAGGAGCAGCACTAGTGTGGATAATGTAAGGCGGTGGGATCCGCATTTGAACGACCTTCTGTATCTGTATATTGCTAGTTTCTGCTGCAGCATAATAATTTAGAAGACACTTTTGGCCAACATGTGGCCTCTTCTGATTTATATCCATTTAGATTGCAAGATCTATGTCAGAGATGGAACTACCATTGGTGCAGCAGGTGCAGTGCACCCTCTTCCTGACACCCACTGTTTTCCCTTCCACACTCTGCCTCCACATGACTTTCAGTGTCATCCTCTGCCTATCCCTGTCACCCAGTTAGTGAGGCCAATCCCGGGATCGGGATCGGCGGGATCCCGGGATTTAGGCCTAAAATCGTCGGGATTTCAATCCCGGGATTGAAGCTTTCAATCCCGGGATTTCGGGATTAGTATCCCAGTGCTAAATGTAGTTTTTTCTCCAAAGCCGGGCAGCGCTGAGCACTTTAGAATGGCTCAGATGCTGCCCGGCTGTCTGCTGTGTACCCTCCGGTGGCTGATTGGTCAGTGTCATGATGACGGCGCCCAGGCTGCGCAGCGTGACCCCTGACATCACGCCACGCTGCGCAGCCCGTCCACCGCCATGCCTGTCAGTGCACTGTCTTCGGCTCAGCCGCCTGCCCGCCCCGCCGCTGCATGGATGGAGACGGATGGACGGACATCGCTCCTGCTGCTGCCTGTTACCATACCTCTGTAAGTGACAGTGCAGGGCAGGGGAAGAGTGGCGGGCGGGCTGGCGGGGGGCGAATAAGAGGGGATTTATATTGATATTTGGGGGGCGGGTCATTTTTTTTTTTATTAGGGAGGCCAATCCCGGTATTCCCGGGATCCCGGGATTGAGCATTTTTCAATCCCGAATCCCGGGATTGAAAAAATGCCCCGGGATTGGCCTCCCTACACCCAGTGCCAAATTGCA
Source organism: Crinia signifera (assembly GCF_055691185.1). Taxonomy (NCBI): domain Eukaryota; kingdom Metazoa; phylum Chordata; class Amphibia; order Anura; family Myobatrachidae; genus Crinia; species Crinia signifera. The sequence continues at coordinate 299,692,754 of NC_139217.1, forward strand.
TATTGTGAACTTGGGTTGGGGTGGAGGAGGGGGTCCCCAAATTATATTTTATATGCACTTGGGCTCACTACCTACAAATTTTGCCACTGCTCTATGTTGCATCATATCTGCATAAATCATAAACTGTCGTAGTTATAACACTGTTGCTGTTTGCATAAATGAATAATAACTAGGTCAATACTGCTGTATGGCAGCATACAGAAATGGTCTTTTGAGTTTTATTCACATATTGCAACAACTGCAGTTTATTTTAATTATAAAAACTTAGGTACTTCCTCATCTTTGCGGCCACCGCCTATGCTACGGAATTTACGTAGCATACGGGGCACCACCCTGGGTCCACACCACCATCTATTACCATTGTAAAGTTGTGGTGAGAAAAGGGGAGTGGAGCGAGCCACCAAGCGTGGCGAGCGAAGCGTGGCAAGAAAGCGAGCCCGCGAAAAGACGATGATGCTATTCTGAAAACGGCTAACTAAGCGATGGCTGCAAAGATGCGAAAGTACCAAAATGTATTCTAAAAAACAAACACAGTGTATGATCCCACAATGTTATGGCACATGTTGGAAGGTATAGTTATAAAAACTAATATTTAAAAAGTAATTTCTCCATCTGTACATCTTGCCAATAATGAATGCAGCTGATAAAGTAAGCATTTGAGTCAATGTTAAATAAAATGAGTGACATTGTAATTACTGTACTCAGCAGTATTAAATCCATACCAACTGAAAGTACTGTTTGTATATTAATAACGAACACATGGTACATGAATAAAAGAAACACAGCTTAGCAGCTGCGAACAGCCTCTATCAGGGATGACACTGCATTGCAGAGACAGACTAGCTTGTACAGTACATTGCAAATAGTCCAATGCCCAACTGACCACAGACTAAGGTTTCAATATACAGTGTGCCATTATCCTGTGCACATTTATATATATATATATATATATGTATGTATATGTATATATATATACCGGTATATATATATATATATATATATATATATATATATATATATATATATATATATATAGAGTTCAATGGGGTAGATCCGGCTCTCCCTGTGTTAAGCTGGTCTGCGCCGGGTGCCCGCTCCAATAGATAAACAGAAGACAGGGGGGGGAAATAGCAGCACTCCAGGCGTCTTGTCACAGAAACACGATCAGGCCATCCAATTAGGACCTAATTGGATGGCCTGATCGTGTTTCTGTGACAAGACGCCTGGAGTGCTGCTATTTCCCCCCCCTGTCTTCTATATATATATATATATATATATATATAAATCTGGACATTATCTGTTTACCCTCTTTACAACTTTTGGGAAGGGCTAATTTTTTTACATATATTTTTTTTTAATTAATATATTGACATTTACTATATGACCTTAATTTAAATATTTGTTAATTGTGTTATATTGATTTCAACCCCCGGGTGGTTATATGTGTATATTTTTTTTGTATATTAAATTTACTATTATGGAAATATTTGCTCTATGTATTATTAAGCGCCACTTGAAGTGAGTTGTTTTTAGTTTCTGGAGGCTGGCATACATCCATTTAGTGGCAGCAGATATACATACTGTCTGGAACACTTAGACCAAATCGCTGTTTTTTCTTGCTGCATTCACATATTGTGTACCAAACCTATTTTGTGCCTGAAAATAATTGTTTGAATTAATATTTTATTGTGAGTTTAGATGGGTGTCATTTTTCTTAATCTGTGGTCATGTTATATTCTATCCAGAACACATCAGAAAAACAACTAAATGTAGGAGGTGTCATGATTTCTATGTTTATAGATTGATTCCATTGTGTACGCTTTTAATGCTGATTCCAGTGTTAACAACACTTTTGTATTAGCAATGGGATCAATAATCACTAAGCCTGCAGCAGTTTTATTCCATCAGCGTTCAGGATAAAAGACAGCAAAGCTATTGTAGGTCTTTCTGAAGCCACTTGTCACCATCTCCATACTCTGTGAGGGACTAAAAAACCAACTGCATCATGAGGGAAATGTAATAGGATGAGAGATTCAGAAAGTGAGAGATTTGGTAAGAAATCTCCAGTTTTTTTAAAGCGACTATCATTTACACTGCAAAAACAGTTTGAATTTGAAGTATAAATGATTGCTGCTTTGAAAAAAACTTGAGATTTCTTACCAAGGGCGGGATGTATTAAAATACATCGCCGCCCTTCGCCGCCCTCCCGCCGCGATGCCAGCGCATATGTACTATCATATGTGGCTGGCATCGCGATGTAGTGACGGAGCCCCCCGCGATACCTGTACTTTGGTGTGGTCTCCGTCACCTCCCTGCCGCCTGGTTCTCCCCTCACGCCGGGGACAGCTGTACAGAAACCCTTTCTTTGCTGGTTGTGAAACATCCTCTACTCTAAACTAAGGGAGCGACCACATGTCCTGTGTATAGTACTTGGGGTAAAAATTTCCCCTGAATTGACCCTTAATGTATTTGGATACAGTAATTATATCTCCTCTTAGATGCTTCTTTTCTAAAGTTAACATGCCTAAACTGGCTAGTCTTTCCTTATAACTCAATGACTACACACCCTTTACAGTAGCGCACGCAGGGGGGGGGGGGGTTCTGAGTACCCAGAAACCCCCCTAGGAGTCTAAGGGCCCTAGGCTGAAAGCTGAGGGTCCCCTCTTTCCAAGAGTACAAGAATTTTAAAAATCGGCCCTTGCGAACCGGAGGTATCTGACTTCAAAATAGTGGTCCACATCCAAGCCTGTTAATTGCTCTTCCCAGTCAGATATTTCAGGAGTTTAGAGTTTAGAGTTTTTATGAGGATATATTCCAAAAGCTGGGACTCTCCCCCTTTGATGGACACTAGTAGCTTGTCTCTAATGTACCCAGAACCATAGATATCAGCCTTCCAACAGCTGATTACTGCTCCAGCTCCACACACCTGGTATGTAGTTTTATATACTCGTTGGCAGATTGCTCTGCCTCCTGAACTCTGATCCCCTAGTGCCCAATAGCATTTGGTAGGTGGGATTCTCTAGTTTTTAATTCCATTACAATCTAAGAAATCCATTTCCAGGAACTGGAGATATCTGCAGTCAAACAAGCTGTCCTCCCACCAGAAAATTATGAATAATAAGCCCACTCCACTATACACCCCTCCTCTGCGTATTAAACATCCAGTACAAACCTGGAAGTTATGTATCAGGGCCCCTTCATTCAGCCCAATGCCCCCTTCTCCCACCTCATCTCCCACCATCCATGCAGTAAAGGGGTAATTAGTGGAAATTACTGATCCAGGCCCTACATGCTGAGCGGTTGATATAATACCCCCTACCACCCGTGGGACATCAAAGCTTCCCCCACCCCTACCGCTGGAGGATCAGTAGGGGCCCCAATACATTGTAGAAAGACAGGGGGGATGGATCCGCAACAGCTTAAATTAGATTAGTTAGAAATAATCTTGTACCAGCGTGATAAACCACTTGGGCTGATGCTTGTGATTCTGGTGCTGGTGGTGCGCCCAGCGTTCAGTAACTAAACTGAAAATGGGGGATTTTCTGACCTTGCAGGGGTGCAAAGCGAAAGACAGTAAACGCTTTGTGGGCGCACTCTTGTAATAAAAAACAATTTGATGTATTGTGAAATTAAGTTAAAACTTAGCTTTTATTATAAACTCTTAATTAAGATAATAGGCGCGTTGACAAATATTATGTTAATTTGCTTGGGTTTTGTTGTGTGATTGTATGAGATATATTAAAGTATAGTATATCTAATGAAAAATAGGTTACAATCACACATTTGTATATCATTCAATGCATGTAGTCATCTCAGGTACATGAGCCTGAGTGACCGTAGGCTGCAAAAATGAGTTGAATCCCCAGGGAAGTTGTTGTTTTTGTGGGGGGGATTTGCTGCCCCACGTCAAGCACAGGTATATAGTATACAATAATAAGCCTAAATTGGCTAATTTATAAGGAACACAAGCAGTGGGCGGCTCTGAAACCACTGATTTGGTGACACCGGGACCCCACACAAGAAGATACCACACCTGGACTTCTCCAGGGGTCACCCACCTGAATACTGTCCAGGCCCTTCACTGCTTGGCTTCCAAGTTCGGAAGGGTGTTGGGCAGGCCAGTGAGGTATGGTGGTATACTGTATGGGGACCTTAGTCACCCCCAGTGGCCTCAGTCAACCGCTTGCGTATCCGAGATTATTGCTGTCACAGCTATGCTCACAAAACTTGTAATACTATAATTGATTGGTACAAAGATAGAAAGATAGATCTCTAGCGTCACTGTAATCCCTGATACATCCGGATTGTATCCACAAGATTATGCTGTGGGTAAGGGTTTCTACCAAATGATGCTTGTAGAGAGGTAAATAATTACAACACCAATTCTAATTGAAAATTACAGCAGTGTTATACAATATATTGTACCGACATTCTGAAAATGGATTCTCCTATGTTGCCGGGTGCCAGTAAGATTTAATGTTCTTTAGAGCCAGTTAGCTGTGGTGGTTTTAAGTACTGTATACAGCTCACAGTCAGTTAATTAACCACACACCGAGGTTAAGTATCCTGTGGCAATGAGATTGATGCAGGTTAAAGGCTGGAGGATACTATAGCGCTAGTATACAAATGGATACAATATAGCCAGGCAATAAGATTGATGCAGATTAAAGGCTGGAAGGTACTATAGCGCTAGTATACACATGGATACAATATAGCCAAACCCGTGTGTGGCAGATACGTGAAAGTTATTGGCAGGTGATAATGCGTATTGTAATAGTTGATCTGACGGAGCAAGACTGGGACACTCTGAGAGTCCGCGGTCTGCTCCCGTACCTTAACCTGCTTGTGCTCCGGCAGGTGGATGGCGTATCGTGTACGAGGTGACGCTGACACTCCTCCGGCAATGCGGGTGTCAGTGGCCAGGTCTTCCGGGTGAGCAAGCCGCAAATGCAGGCTGTGGAGTCCCGGCAAAGGCGTCGCTGGTGAGAGTTGAGTTTGTGAGCGCTGGTCAGTGGTAATCCCGCTGCTGGTTCTCTAATGACGTGGGGGGCGGCTGGACACGTGTTTCGCCTACGACGGCTTCTTCATGCAGCGCTGCATCAATCTTATTGCCTGGCTATATTGTATCCATTTGTATACTAGCGCTATAGTATCCTCCAGCCTTTAACCTGCATCAATCTCATTGCCACAGGATACTTAACCTCGGTGTGTGGTTAATTAACTGACTGTGAGCTGTATACAGTACTTAAAACCACCACAGCTAACTGGCTCTAAAGAACATTAAATCTTACTGGCACCCGGCAACATAGGAGAATCCATTTTCAGAATGTCGGTACAATATATTGTATAACACTGCTGTAATTTTCAATTAGAATTGGTGTTGTAATTATTTACCTCTCTACAAGCATCATTTGGTAGAAACCCTTACCCACAGCATAATCTTGTGGATACAATCCGGATGTATCAGGGATTACAGTGACGCTAGAGATCTATCTTTCTATCTTTGTACCAATCAATTATAGTATTACAAGTTTTGTGAGCATAGCTGTGACAGCAATAATCTCGGATACGCAAGCGGTTGACTGAGGCCACTGGGGGTGACTAAGGTCCCCATACAGTATACCACCATACCTCACTGGCCTGCCCAACACCCTTCCGAACTTGGAAGCCAAGCAGTGAAGGGCCTGGACAGTATTCAGGTGGGTGACCCCTGGAGAAGTCCAGGTGTGGTATCTTCTTGTGTGGGGTCCCGGTGTCACCAAATCAGTGGTTTCAGAGCCGCCCACTGCTTGTGTTCCTTATAAATTAGCCAATTTAGGCTTATTATTGTATACTATATACCTGTGCTTGACGTGGGGCAGCAAATCCCCCCCACAAAAACAACAACTTCCCTGGGGATTCAACTCATTTTTGCAGCCTACGGTCACTCAGGCTCATGTACCTGAGATGACTACATGCATTGAATGATATACAAATGTGTGATTGTAACCTATTTTTCATTAGATATACTATACTTTAATATATCTCATACAATCACACAACAAAACCCAAGCAAATTAACATAATATTTGTCAACGCGCCTATTATCTTAATTAAGAGTTTATAATAAAAGCTAAGTTTTAACTTAATTTCACAATACATCAAATTGTTTTTTATTACAAGAGTGCGCCCACAAAGCGTTTACTGTCTTTCGCTTTGCACCCCTGCAAGGTCAGAAAATCCCCCATTTTCAGCCCCAATACATTGCTATGCCCAGGGGTCTACAATGCTGTTTTATATGTATGTATGTATGTATGTATGTGTTTATATATATATATATATATTTAATAATAATTATTATTTATATACATTTGGTCTATCTATAATACTTTAACTGACCCGGCATATACTGGGTCACCTAAGTGTCCATCTCCGTGCTTTGCTCTGCCCCTCTGGAAACCCCCTTCTGAAAATCCTGCGTTTGCCCCTGCTTTATCACCTTTGTTGCTTAGAACTGTACAACATATTGAAGATGAGGCGGTACCTGCGATTTATATGGTGGCAAAAATACACTGTCTTCTCTTGTATCTATGCCCCTTTTTTGCAGGCTAATACTTTATTGTCCCTTGCAGCTGCTGCTTGACATTGAGCACTATTGCTAAGTCTACTGTCAATAAGCACCCCCAAATCCTTCTCCATTAAAGATTCCCCAACATTTACCCCCATTTACCCCCAAATTGCATGCTTGTTTGTGGTCTCTAAATGCATAACCTTACATTTATTTATGTTATACCTCATCTTCCATTTGGCTGCCCAATCCTCCAGTTTATTCAAGTCCCTCTGTAGAGAAACTACAGTACATTGTACTCTGATTTTATTACCTTAAATAGTTTAGTATCATCTGCAAAAGTGGAAACTTTGCTTACCAAACCATCACCAATGTCATTAATAAATATATTTATTAGATCATAAATACATCTGGGCTAATTTTGACTAATGTTCCATTTACCACAACTCTCTGTTCCCTATGCTCCAACCAGTTTTTGATACAGTGTTGTTTCCTAGAGGCAGCTCCCTTATTTGTAGACCAACCTCATGTGTGGCACAGTATCAACAGCCTTTGCAAAATCTAAATAGATCACATCTTCTGTGCTGCCATGGTCTAAGTTCCCACTAAAATCATCATAGGAGATAATTAGATTACATTTCCATGACCTATCCATCAAAAATTCATGTTGATTCCCATTAATAATCTTATTGTAATCCTGAATGCTATCTCATAACATACCCCCAGTAGTTTCCATACTATTGATGTCAGGCTTATAGGTTTATAATTCCCTGGTTGTGATTTACTTCCCTTTTTAAACAATGGCACCACATCTGCTATTTGCCAGTTCCTTGGTACTGAGCCTAATGAAATTTAATCTATGAGTAAGTAAGTATAATGATCTAGCTATTTCTGAGTTTAATTCCATAAGAACCCTTGGGTGTATGTCATCTGGACCTGTAGATTTATTTATTAATTTTATTTAGTCGCCTTTGTACTTTTTCTTCTGTCAACCAAGTACTAAATAACAATAAATTAGCATTTCATTTTAATTTATTATTCCTACCATTTGTTCCTCTCTAGTAAATAATAAAGAAAATAAAGTCTTTAATAATACCTATGCATTTTCCTTATTATCATTAACCAATCCACCTGTATCACTTCTTAGGGGACCTGTAGTGTCTTTCTTATAAATCCTTTTGCCATTTATATACTTTTAAAACTTTTTAGGGGTTAGCTGTCTTTCTTTTACAATTTGCTTTTCATTGTTTCCTAGGTACTCCCTTACTTGAGTATTTTATATTACCTCTACACAGGGCTGGATTAACCATGGGGCGACAGGGGTGGTCATCCCGGGGCCCCCACACATCAGGGGCCCCCACACCAGTACAGCTGTGGTGGGTGGGTGACAGGCAGCGGTGTCGGGCAGCACATGGTGAGCAGGGGTCCCTGCGGCGGCTGGGCAGTCAGTGGCGGGGTCCCTGTGACGGATGGGAAGTGAGCAGCAGGGTCCTTGCAGTGGCTGGGAAGTCAGTGGCGGGGTCCCTGCAGCAGATGGGAACTAGTAGAGCTATGGGTGGTGCAGGAAGTGACTGCTGAATGTAAAACCATATTTTGAAAAGACTGGCCAGCCTTTTATGGGCTGAGAGAATTCTATCAGCCAATCAGATGGGAGGCCGCTGATTGGCTGAGAGAATTCTCTCAGCCAATAAATGGCCGGCCAGTCTTTTGAAAATATAGTTGCACGTTCAGCAGCTGCTTTCCACCCCACCAACACTGCTACTAGTTCTGATCTGCTTCCGGGACGCCACCGGTGACTGCCCATCCACCGCACAGACCCCGCTGTGGTGCTGCCCAGATCCCCGCTGCCTGGAGCCCACGTTGCCCAGGTACCACCTGCTTTTTTGTTGTACGGGCCCCCACAGACCTTAATCTGGCCCTGCCTCTACATTATATTTTACTACTAGGTCCAGTATAGTCCGGCTCCTATACTATTTGGGAGAAATAATGGTCCTTTAGCATGCTCAGTCACCTGTTGACCCTAACTGTACCACAAGTCTTTTTCTCCAATTAGTGTCTGGATAATTTAAATCCCCCATAATTAAAACTTGACCAAGTTATGCAGCCTTTTCTATTTGCAGTAGGAGTTGGGCTTCCTCAAACACACTAATATATAATGGTTTATAACATGTCCCTATAAGCAACTTATTTTAGCTCTTTACCTTCACTGGATATTTCCACCATAGTGCTTCTATATTATCACCAACACTCTTGTAAATAACTTCCTGTATACAGGAAGTAATAGATGATAGGGGAGCATAAGTAACAGCAAATTAAAAGTTGTTAGTAGGGCATCAAGATATGCATTCATAAACATATTAAGTGCATCTGCATCTATAATTACACAAACATAGGTATTGTGCCAATGTAAATTTAAATATTTCTATTAGCGCCTAATTTATTATGTGAAGATTATAAATATCTAATCGCAATCCCCTTGCAATTTCACTGACAAAGTTGGCGTTTGGTCATGGTAATTGGACGTTTGTGCTTTACAATTGGGGATAAATTAGAAATAAAACAAGAATAACAGACAAAGAGGTAAGTAAATCTCTAATACCATACAGGGTTAGAAATGGCCAGGATGGTACAAAAGATGCACTTAAGGGATCATTCATGCTTGATATAAAGCACCCATACATATGTACACAAGGTCAAACTTGTGCCACACAAGCAATCAACATAAGTTTATATCAAATTCTTTGTCAGCATAAATGTTATCAGTACTATGCTATTCTAAATGGCAGTAATAAAAATTAAATTGGTTTTTCTTTTCAAATGCAAAATAATACATTTTGTGCCAATTCATTTTATGCCTATTACTGAGTACATTTATTTATGAGCACAAGCAGGGAGAGTTTTACTATCACAATACACAGTCTGAATCAGTGCAACACTTATCTGTACAGAGAGTTATTTCAGGATCAGAGCTAAATCACACACAAAATGTCTGTGGCCTTGCTGCTGTCTAGCATATATTGGTTACACAGTGAACACCTGTCTGTGAAATCTTCATTGCCAACCTGAGCCAGAACATGATCCATTTTGTGTACAGTATTACACAGTATTATACAGTGCTTAACACTTTGTTAAATATTGTACATATGGATGCTTGCAAATAGAATTGATAACAGGATTTAAGTTGTTGCTTTTCATATGAGATACATAAATTGCATACAGTACATAAACACACCCACTGACACACCCACTGACTGACACACACACACACACACACACACACACACACACACACACACACACACACACACACACACACACACACACACAAAAAAATATAACTTTTTAATTTTAGGATAGTTCATTTTTATTTTCAAGTTCTGGCCAAATGTTCTAAACCCTTCTTTGCAGTGTAGTCCAAGCTGAGGTATTACAGCAGGCAGCAGAACATGGCTAGATTACTTTTTATTAATACCAGAGACAGAACTACCATTGGTGCAGCAAGTGCCCACTGCTGCCCCTGTCACCCACTGTTTTCCCTGACACACTCTGTCTCTCCATGCTTATCCCTGACACCCACTGTCATGTTGCATACCGTGAACTTGGTTTGAGGTGTAGGATGGGGGTCCAAATTCTATTTTTGCACCTGGGGCCACCACCCACCCAAGTTCCTCCACGGATTAATACTATACAAAATGACAGCTGTACTTCGGTACTGTTCACCCTTAATGAGTAATGTAAATGATCAGGGACTGTTACTGTTATTAGGAATTGATTAGCTTGAGCTCATGTATGGTACAGTTTTTCATCAACTTCCATTCTTGATGTTTCGTAATCATAGTAGAACCAGTTTATGTTTAGTAACATATAAAATAACTGCCAACATGGCCCAAAATGCAGTATAAGCAGCGACACAATGTTTTTACTCCATGGGCTGGCTAGACCCTTTCTAGACATACTGGTCTGCAGTAGCGGCTATAGAGGAGAGGCTGTAGCACATTCCAAAATTCAAATAGGGGAACCACACCAACTTCCAGTGAGTCAGTTTGGAATTGGTGGTAGTTGTTATGGCTCCCTGGATTGTGGAAGCTGTTTCTATATTTTAAAAACACACATATAAGGCGCTTAAATACAGTCACAAGATGAGTCGCAATTACTTAAACAAAAATATTGATAAAAAAGAATATATTTATTAAAGGAATTTCTTACAAACTAAATTATAATGTATGTTTGAAGATAATTAGAATAAAAAATAATTCCTCAATTACACATATAATTTATGTCCTTTTTGTTGAGGACTGAAGTTCATAAAATGTCCTGTTTTAAGGAAACGATTGTTCTTTTTAGATAGGGAGGATGTTCACATGATCACTGGTACTTGTGTACTAGCATGGCACCCATCGCATCGCAGACCATAAGGCATGCGATGGTATGCGATGCGATGCGATGCGATGCAATGGTATACAATTTTAAATTGTATACCATCGAATTGTATGGCATTGTATGCCATTTATCGCATATACAATGGTATGCGATTTAAAATTGTATAAGCACCCTAATGGGTTTTCCCATGTTAAAAGTGGCCCCTATAAGTTAATTAAACGTGTTGGGTGCTTAATATGTTAAAAGCACCCCCAACGGCACCCCCACTATCAATGCCAACCCGAAGCGCAGCGAGCCCGCGAGGGGCAACGGTACGCATCCTACGACCTTTTCATACCCCCACTATCCATGTCGGCGTGGAGTTGATTTTATATAGTGTGGCGAGCACAGCGAGCCACCGAGCCCGAAGCGTGGGGAGTGCAGGGAGCCCCACGAGGGGACGCGGAATACATGTAAAATAAACCATGCTTCGGGCTCGGTGGCTCGCTGCATAAAATCAACTCCACGCCGATATGGATAGTGGGGGTATGAAAAGGTCGTAGGACGCGTACCGCCGCCCCTCGCTGGTTCGCTGTGCTCGCCACGCTTCAGGTTCACGTTCATAGTGGAGGTGGCGTGGGGGTGTATTTAACATTGTAAGCCCCCATTAGGGTACTTATACAATTAAACATCGTATAGGGGGCTTATACAATTTTAAATCGCATCGCATTGCATCGGGTGTATGCCATGCGATGCGATTATATGTCGTGCGACCAAATATCGTGGGCGCCGTGATAGTACACAAGTACCTGATCACCTAATGGTTAATTTTAGAGTGAATATTCTAATCCACTGGGCAGTATGGCAGAAAAATATTTGGCTAGTGGTAAAATTTTAATGTATGAAAAGGTGAGCTCACCTGAATTTATGTGTCCCTGTTTTCTGTTGTTATAATACACCAGGGCCTGAGGTGTAATTTTCCGGTCTTGGATAATTAGTATATCATTTCCACATGCAAGGACCTGCACTCTGCAGCACTAGGTTGCTACCACCGGGAATTTCCCATTCTCTCAATCACAGTCTCGAGGGGTATGGTACAGCTATTTCACCACCCGTGGGCTTGTGTACACACGGGATTCATTCTGGTGTTACCGATCTCCAGTTTAAGAGCGGGTAGATGGCGGAGAGCACACTCCATCTGCAACCCCTGTTGTCGGAGGATGGGCAGGCAGGCTGCAGGAGCTGTGAGTGGCTTCCTCACTGCCATCGGCAGCACGTGCATTAGAATGGTTAGGCGGCTGCATGGATTGCGATGTCCCCACAGTCTGTCGGTCACAAGCCGAGCCGCTGAAGAAGACAGGTTAAGGCCCCAGTATTAGCTAATTAGTGAAATTAGCAGCCTTGCGTGTGGATTAAACACCGCCCGCCACCTGCACAAATACCGCCCTTCACACGTCCAGTTCCCCCGTTTGCAGGGAGGAAATCATTTGATGGTTGCTGACCATCAAATGATTTCTACAGTGCTCATAGACCTAAGACACCTCTGTGGTGTCTTAGGTCTGCGGGCACCCTGTACGGGAAGTGACCGGGCAGCTGACATCCGTTAACGTCAGCTGCCCACCCCCCGCACCTGCGTCATCAGGTAATCACCATGGGAAAACCTACTGTTTTCATGGAACATAGGCGTAGCCCGTTGCCACCAACCCACGTCCCCGTCCACACTGCTAGGTGCAAACAGGCAGGTTGCCATGCCAGCTCGCACCAAGCATCTCCACATGCATATAAATGCGCATGTGCAGACGCTAAACATTGCACCCCCATGCATGAATGCACAGGGGAGTGAACCAATTAGATTAACCCCCTTAGAATGCAGAAGGATCTCCAATAGCAAGTAAGATCGCAATTGCTAATTTATGCCTGAATGTCCATTACATGCCTGTGGTTTTCCAATCATTTCCTTTTACTACCCTCAAACATTGCCTTCCTGTTACTCACTTTGTGACTAATTCCTCTAACACATGCACAGTGATATCCCGCCTTGCACATAGATGTGCATGGCTTGTGAATCTAATTGCAGTCATGCACCATTGAATGATTTTCCCAGGGTGTGCAGGTGTGTAGGATCTGAGTAGCACATAACACACCCTACCCTAAAACGCTTGGGCACGCCTGCATTTTCCTTAGGAAGGCCTGCATTTTTTCTGCCACTCCCATAAAAAGCCGGTTACCACCCCCCCAATCACCAGCTTCCTGTCAATTACCTTGCAATTGGCTAGCGATCAAAAAAAGAAGCAAGCAGGATTTCATTGCTGGATGACATTGCACATGCATTAAGCCCACTTTTCATTTAAACATGGATTATGGTGGTCATTCAGACCCATTCGCCGGTACGCAGTGTGCATGCGCGAGCTGTCTAGCCGAAGGCAGTGAGCAAAGGCTAACCTTCATCTGCTGCTCGCAGAGTGTTTGACACCCTGCTGGCATTTGGTGCCATATCCCCTGCGTTTCCCCGCTATTGGAAGAGAGGGCTGCTGACGTCATCAGCTGCCTCCATCTCCCCACGGCCTTCGCAGTGATGAGTGAGTTCTGGCTCACTCAGTGTGGTGAGCAGGGGGAAAAATTCATTCATCAGCGAATGATTTTTCCCCCTGCTCACAGCACTGAGTGAGCCAGAACTCATTCATCACTGCGAAGGCCGTGGGTAGATGGAGGCAGCTGATGACGTCAGCAGCCCTCTCTTCCAAAAGCGGGTACCCCACACCATTTTTTTAATTTGTACAGGCTTTTTTAGACAGGACAGTTCACTAAACTGGGCGGTACTTATAAATATCAATTAGCATACGTATGGTTACTTAGGGAAATCGAGCCCTGCGAGGGGACGCGGATTGCTATACATGTATTCCGCGTCCCCGTTTCGGGCTCGGTGGCTCGCTACGCTCGCCACACTATATAAAAACAACTCCACGCCGACGTGGATAGTGGTGGTATGAAAAGGTCAGAGGACGCGTCCCGCTGCCCCTCGCGGGGCTTGCTGCGCTCGCCACGCTTCGGGGTGGCGTGGATAGTGGGGGGTGCCTAAAACATCATTGTATGTCATACAATGCTATTATTGTATACCTTATGTCATGGCATTGTACACCCTATAAAATCGCATCGCATTAGATTTTGCGGGAGGTGCGATGCGATCCCCCGGGGCTAAGAGAGCAGTGAATAAATTACATAGGAAAATCGCATCGCGTCGTATGGCCTTTAAAATGGCCCATGCGATGCAATGCGGTTTCCCTACGCAGAATAGCCTACTAAGCAAATAGCTTAGTGGGCTCCCAACTAACATATAAGTACCAACTGGGCATGGTTCTGTCAAACTTGCCAGCCTGGACCTGGTCTATTTTGTGTGCGATTTTTGGTAATCACACCGTTACATTTGTGATGTTGATGTTTTCTATAAGAAAACATCTGGATGATATTTGTAATTTGCCATTTTTTGGACATGTTAAAATGTGCAATTTATTATAAAATGTGCAAACTAAATTGCAATTCGCACCCTATTACATGTGCGATTTCTACAAATCGTGCAAGTTTGGCAATTTCTGTCTAAAAAAAAAAATCGCACATGTCTAAAAATCGCACCCTATTACATTTTGCCCAAAAGTTTGTTTTTGACTACCTAATATAATTTAATATGTTGAGCAGATGGATGAATTTCAATATAATTCATGTCAATCAATCATTGATGTCGTGTATTATCATAAATACTTTGCATTGAAATGTTTGCTAAATCCCATGTTTTTAAAAAGGTTAAACCATTCGACTGAACTCTATGTAGCATAATAAAACAATTTAATCAAAAAACACTTTCCTCCCACACACAGGGACATACTGTAATTAGCAACACTACCCTGTAAATCACAGAATAAGGTATCACTATACTGTTTCTGAAGCCCATCGCTAGGATTGTAGTGGTGTCCTGCATCCATGGAGAATACTTATATAGAAGAATAGAAACTGCTTCTAGAGATTTCCTGTTCTTCCCATTTAATTACTCGTACATCGCATCGCCACAATATGCAATTGAAAGCTATGATATTTGATAGGGTAAAATTCAAAATAGACAAGCAAAAATAGCGATTCTAATTTCCTATACAGAGCAGCATATGCTGTTGCAATTGGAAACAACAGTGATAAATCAAGTTGATGGAGGCCCCCGCGATACCTGTAATGTGGTGTGGGGGGGAGGTGTCTCCGTCACCTCCCCTCCCCCCTCACACCGGGACAGCTAAGCAGGCTGTCCCTGGCGCCTCCTCCTCCCCTTGCAGCCGGAAGTACATCCAGCTACGTTGCTAGGGTGAGGAGGAATTTACCTTCTGGGTCCAGTAGGACCTGCAGCAAGGTAAGCCAGAGGGAGGGGGACAGGGGGGTTGGCGGAGGCAGTGGCGGAGATGGCAGGCGTTGATAAGAAGCCCATAGGCTTCTATAGGATTTGACACCCACAGGTGGCGATACCCTGCTATGTGGTGACGTGGCGGATGGTTTTTCATACATTAGAAAATGCGGTAAAATGGGGGTTTTACCGCATTTTTAGCTTAGTACATACCGCCCAGAGAGAAAGAGATGTCTATATTGTTAGACATGCCCAATAGGTGGTGCTAGCACACCCCTTTGAGGGTGCACCACCTAATAAAATGTGCTTCGCACTCCTATGCTGACAGCATTATAAGAAGTAAGACTCTTATAGCAATCTTGTTTGAATGTTAAATTAAGGAGTAAATAATCTTACTGTTACAGTACCTCATACCAGACCAACTAAACCAATTTAGAATCTGTTTTTAGTTTTGAAATCCTTGACAAAAGCATCCCTTGAGTTAGAGAATAATTCACAGAAAAGCGAAGATGTCCAAAACCCGTCGCAAGCTGCTCACCTTCTAATTAATTTCCATTGGACAACAGACAACGCAAGATTGGAGTAGCCAGGGACTTACTCGACAGCTGCGACGAATACAGGCATATCTGGCCTGGAGGTGGCATCACACACCCTTCCCTAAATCTGTTGGGCACTCCTGCTTTTTCCTTTGCATGCAAACTAAATGACTGGCTACCACCCCCAGACGTTGGCTTCCTGTCAATCACCTAGCGAATGGCCATCAAAGGAAAAAAGTACAGGTGTCCTGACTGCTTCTGAGCTGTCCCTGATGTATATGTTTTGTATAAACCCCCTTTCTAAAAGGGAGTTTATATATATATATATATATATATATATATATATATATATATACTTTTTTCTCTATGCCCCACAGAGACAGATTGATAGCAATGAGAAAGAGGTCTGTAAAATAAATATTTCAAAAAGTATATTCATACTTACCAGTGATATATTGATTTTAGACAGTTCACACTGCTGTGGAATTCCCCACAGAAAACAATAAGCACTTCATCTGTAAGATGTGTTGACTTGCATGAGTTGGGGCTTGAGAACAGATTACTGTGATTGAGAGATGACTGGGACATAAATGTTGTTGCTATAGTTACAAGAGTCCCTGTCTGTCCTGTAATTATAACCCATTCCTGGGTCTTTACAAGCCCTCTAAATAAAATATTTAAAACTACCCTTTAAGCAATACTGTTTATTTAGACAATATTACAAATGTGAGAATAAGATTAGTTTCATTATTTTCAAGGTTTCTGGCTGCTGTTAAATCTAAATGTTTCCATAGGAAAAAGAGTTAGATCTGGGTGGGGTGTGTTCAAACTGATATGTAAATTGCAGTGTAAAAATAAAGCAGCCAGTATTTGCCCTGCACAGAAACAAAATAACTCAAAATCTAACTCTCTGTGCACATATTACATTTGCTCCACCTGCAGTGTACACGGTTTTGTCCATTTTGAGAACAAATTTGTCCTGCGACCAGGTCTGAATTAGGCCCCTTGTGTTATGCTGATCAATGACTCATGTGTAGAGCTCCATAACTGTATGACATGTTAATCTAAACTAATATGTTAAGGCCCATACACACTTGGCGTTTTGAGCGGCTTTCAGCTCAAGCGGCTTTCTGTTTAAAGCCGCCCAGTGTGTACAGCCCGGCGATGAGTGGTGATGTGCGCTTCAGCATCATCGCCGGGAAAGCCATTCATCTGTTGGTATTACCAGCAGTTAAGCGGCTTTGTGGACTGCTTTGCATTGCGCTGCGTCACACGCATAATGGAGAACCCAGAGGGAGACCAGCAGTCTGCTGCTTCCCGTCTGTCCCAGCCCGCCTCCGCCTCCCATCCTGTAAACAGTAGCCAATAGGGTCTGTTTACATTTCAATCAGTGGGGATTCACGTTGTGTCATGGCTGCACCACCACCGCGGCTGACTTGTCCTCCTGTGTCAGCTCAGCCAGTGGGCAGTGGCAGCAAAGGTTAATATCAGTGCGCCGGCGCCCACACAGACCCTGCTGGCACTTGCTCCCCCAAGTGGCAACGGGGTCAGCCTTACAGTAGCTACGGCACTGCCCCTCCTGCCGACAGTACTGGGCAGGGGGAAAGCTACTCATAAGTATGCACTGAGCAGCTTTCCCCCCAGATATGACACTGGTCATCGCTGTCCATACATGCTGGGCAAAATCGCCCATTGTGTATGGATCTTTAATCTAAGTAAAGTCTATGGTAATATATGTTGAGAGGTGCACTCTGCAACCATCTCCTTTAAGTGGCAGCAGCAGCAGCATCAGCCTCCAGGCTGATGCTGGCCCTCTGCGCTCCCTGTCCCCTGCAGTGGATGTCCCCCTGTCCCTGCATGCTGTGTGTATCTGTTGGAATGAGCGTGCCCTTACCTGTGAGGAGTATAGTGTATGTCAGCATGCCCTTCAAAGAGACAGTCAGCGTGCCTGCTGTGTTGTGAGGGAGTGCCATGCTGTGTGCCAGAGAGGTGTCAGCATGTCTTCAGTGTCCCTGAGCCCCAGCAGTAAACCCCGCCGGGAGGAAGCCAGCTGTCAATCACCACTCGGAGAGTTCCCTGCATACAGCGCCCAACAGTGCTAGCCCCGCTGTCAATCATCTCACAGACCCACAGCTTAAATATCTGCACAGCTGTGCAGATATCCCTGCATGAGAGCTCTCCTTTCATTATCCCTCCACTGCAGCTGCAGGATAGCGATAAGTACCTGCACCATACACTGTCTACACCTGCCTATTATATACAGTATGTGATGGCCACTGTTAGGGTATACATACCCCCATTGTGTCTAATATTTATAAGCATGTAACGCTGTACCATATACGCCTCATAGAGGCTACTTAACGTTTTGTTGTGTAATTTATCCCCACAGGGGAAGTACGTATGGCAATGTATATAAATACCTTCATAGAAGGTGATTGAAACTTTCTCAGAAAGCATAACTGTTATAATTTAACCCCCCTCCCAGGGGAAGATGGTTTGAACCAGCAGAAGAGGGATTAACTGCTGGGTCCCTTCAAATACCCCGTTCAGAGGGGAAATAAGACTTTTGCTATGGACACCTGTAAATAAAGTTATTGCGCTCGTGGTGACAGCGGGAATCCAGGGGAAGCGCGAGGAAGAAGTTATAAAAAGCTGGACCTAGCAACGGCTGTTGCGCAGTTCCCTGAGGAGGATTTCCACCGCAGAGCTACGCAGCTTAAGGAAGGCAGATAGCGTGCCGGGACATTTCGGGACACTGACCGGGTGTATGGTAGAGTCCTCAGCAGCTTCAGGGAAGCGGACAGACCGGCGCATCCCCTCCGCAGCGGTGAACGGTATTTCCAGGCTGACGGGGAAGAGTCAGGGAGCAGCATCGTCACTGATGGAGGCGGCGCCATTTTGAGGGGCGTCAGAGAGGCGTCATTGGAGGCGGTGTCCGGGCGGCAGCTAGGAGAATCGAGGATCAGACAAGGGGGTGTGGTGAGTAACAAACCAGCCCAAAAAGGCCGTCCCTGATATCCTCAACCCAACCTCCTGCACAGTGCACCTAGTTGCTCTAGCAAGTCTAAGGGACAGATAAGACAGGCACCCAGTTGCTTTGTCACACGAAGGCTGCATGTCACAGTGATAAACCTATAAAATCTCCCCAGAGTGAACACTAGCACCGGGCTACCAAGTTGCCTGTCAGCAGTAGGAAAAATATGTATTCTCAGCAGTAAGCCCTGTATGCACAGTTTTATTGAGACTACCGATATCACAGGGAGACTTTGCAACTAAACACCGCAGATTAGCAGGGACAGGCACTAAAGCCAGGTCTCAGGAGAATAGGAACTGATTTGGCATTATAACATCAGAGAGACCCAGCTGGAATACAGAGGATTAATGTTGTAGACATTTCAGCACAGTTTATTCCCCGTGTTATCTTCATTCCATCCTCCATTCTTTTCATACACAGAGTTACGCCATTATTCAGTCAAAGTTACCTTGTCCTCCTTCTTGGATTACAAATATCAAGCAGTATAGACGTCTCTGCGAGGGACCTGAACGCCTGTAAAGGAAGGGACAGATAGTCTGAACAAGCACTGATAACGGGGACCATAGTCGCACAAAGAGCTTAACCTTTCCTCGGAACTGCTCAGCATTTCCCTTATATTGTAAAACATTTCCTCCGGTTGAGGACTATTTCTATAAATTCAGGACAGAGACTTGGGAAAGGTATTTAACTCATATAAACTAGAGACAGTGCAATTGCCTACTGAAGGGTTTTATTCTACACTGCAGTTAGGATAATACTTAATGCATTAAGTAACCTCAGGTGATTGTTGAGGTCATTACTATAAACTGTTGATTTGTCGTTGTGCTGTGATTGTTATGTTTTGATCATTCAATGAATTGTTTGCATGCAATTAACCCTTATTCTCCATAGAAGAGAAGAAGCAGTGTTCCTGAAAAATAAAATAGCTGTTATTTATTTGTGGTGTGAATTACTGTCTTAAACTGTAAATGTTATTGTGAGTTGAAGTATCTGTAAAGGAAAGGATCCGAAGAGGAAATACTTACCGGTAGGTCACACAACAATTGGCGTCCCACGAACAGGATAGGAACAAGAAAAGAAAGATGTCAAGCGAGGATACAGCATCATCATCAGGAACGGGTGTATCAACATCCACACCCGCACCCGCACAACCGGCTGTGGCAGGCAACCCCATAACACTACCATATTACTTCGGAGTACCATGGATTCCGATGTACTCTGGAGAAGGCGGGAAAGACTCCAGTTCATTAAAGACATTCAAGAAAAAATTGGAATCAATATATAAACTGTATCCAGTGACCATTCAGCAGCAAGTAGAGATACTGTTAGGCCAATTGAAAGGCTCTGCTTTGCGCGAGGTGTATTCCTGGCCAGAGACCGAGAGAGAAACAGCAGACCACATATTCAAGCGGTTGGCCGCTACCTTTGACGTTGATACACTGTCAGAACTCAAGTCACGTTTTTATGCTCGAAAGCAAGGCTCTGAGGAGACGCTAAGAGACTTTGCGATAAGCCTTCAGGAGATGTACAAGGACATACAAGAGTTAGACCCGGAAGAACACGACGTAGACGAGATGAATCAAACCTTGGTTAATCGGTTGATCGAGGGGGTCTACAACGACAGCATAAAGACACAACTCAAACTCCTCAGATTACAAAAGGCGAAGGATTCTTTCCTCGACTTTAAAGACATCGCAATTAAAATAATCGGGCCCAAACGGACTCCAGAAGTAAAGTTCCCCGAGTATCCAGGATACCAGGATAGTATGGTGGAAGAATCAGAAGGCAAGTCAGAAGCGAGAGAGGTGAAAACGCAACAAATGGCTGCTCAAGGAGCCCAATCATCCTCGCAAGATATCTCATACGTATTAAAGGGACAGATCGAAGATCTGGTGTCCAGCATGGCTAATATGCAGAGAGAGATCCAACGTCTTGCTAGTCGCCAATCAAACGAGCAAAACGAATCAAATTGGAGATCCAGAAATCGTTATCCTCGTGGAGATTGGAGGGGCAATAGTCAAAGGAGGGGTCGGAGACCCACAGATGAATTTGACAGTCAAGGGCGCCCTATCTGTCGCAGATGTGGACGCAGTGGTCATGTGGAACGTGCTTGTCGGGATGAAGATGCAAGTCCTTTAAACGTCAAGACCCCGGGGACAGAGGGCGCTCCCCGGGGGAATTACCAAGAATAGGTCCTACCCCTGAAGAGTGGTGCCCGCGGTATGTTGGAGAATGCCCTGTACTGCCTGTACATATTGACGACATTCAAGTGTTAGCCACCTTAGACACTGGCTCCCAGGTAACCACAATTGACTACAAGATCTTCTGCCAACTCTGGAGTCAGAAGAGCCCTATACCTCCTCCACCCACATGGCTGAGGCTGTTGGCCAGCAATGGGTTAGATATCTCGTGTGAAGGCTATTGTGAAATCGATGTAAAAATTGGAAAGACCCTGTTGACCCGACAAGGTTGCCTTATCACCCATACCGAAGCCTCTACCATCCCTTCCGTCATAATTGGTATGAATATCTTGCAGAACTGCCCCGATGAACTGTTAACAGCCTTGAAGTATGAATTCCCGGGTGTTTCCCAGAATTGCCAGAAAGCTTTGGGCAAGGTGGTCCAAGTGCTGCAAAACCGACAGAGATTTGTGAGAGAAACAGGCGAAGTCGGGAAAGTCAAGTTTGTGGATCATAAAGCTATCACACTACGTCCCAACACAGAGACTATCCTGTGGTGTAAAGCTAGATGCGGCCCGTCTGGGATGTCTTACGATGCCATCATTGAACCTTGCAAGGCGCCATCTCGAATCGACTTCGTTGTGGCAAGAACGCTAGTCACGGTGGCGAATGGCCGAGTTCCAGTGCGGGTGTGTAATCCTCACGATTATTCCATCCGATTGACCAAAAATCACACCATGGGAAGACTGACGTGGGTCACCTTTGAGGATGTACACACAACTGTTGACCTGAATGTGGGTGTCACTGCGCAGACAGAAACATCTGATGAAGGGTGCCCGTGGTGGACGGAGGTGCATGTCGGGGAAGCTGATACCCCCAGAGAATTGGTGGAAGGAGTTCTAAAAGTTGTGAAAGAGAATGAAAAGTCCTTCAGCAAGCATGCATCTGACTTCGGAAAAGCTGAAAAGATCCGTCATCATATCTCCACCGGGAATGCTTCCCCAATAAAGGAAAGGTATAGGCCACTTGCCCCTGCACTGTACCAACCGGTAAAAAAGATGTTGGAAGAAATGAAAGCCAGCGGAGTCATCCATGAAAGTTTCAGCCCCTGGGCCGCCCCCATTGTAATCGTTAAAAAAAAAGATGGCAGCCTACGTTTCTGCGTAGATTATAGAAAATTAAATCAAATTACCCATCGTGACGCCTATCCCCTGCCAAGAATAGAGGAGTCCCTGGCCGCCTTGAAATCAGCATCCTACTTCTCAACCCTTGATCTAACGAGCGGTTATTGGCAAATTCAAATGTCTGATGCAGACCGCGAGAAGACGGCCTTCACCACGCCCATGGGGCTATACGAGTTCGACCGCATGCCCTTCGGCCTTTGTAATGCGCCCGGAACGTTTCAAAGACTGATGGAGCACTGCTTGGGGCACCAAAATTTTGAAATTGTATTACTGTACTTAGATGACATCATCATATATTCGGGAACGTACCATGATCATCTCCAGCACCTTCATGAAGTCTTCCAAAAGCTAGCCGAATATGGGCTCAAACTCAAACCATCCAAGTGTTTCCTGCTAAAAAGCAGCGTGGCCTACCTAGGACACATTGTCAGTGCTCAGGGTGTCACTCCAGACCCGGATAAAATCTCCGCTGTAAAAGACTGGCCCATTCCTAGAACTGTCCGAGACGTGAGGAGCTTCCTCGGCTTCATTGGATATTACAGGAGATTCATCCAAAACTTTGCCCAGATTGCTAGCCCATTACATGAACTGTTACGAGGAATAAATCGCAGTCAACAGAACAAACGTTTGCTAGTACAGTGGGGGGAACCACAACAAGCTGCCTTTGACCAGCTGAAGAAACTCATGACAGAGACGCCCATATTAGCCTACCCCGACTACACTCGTCCTTTCAACCTGTATACCGACGCCAGTTTTAGCGGCTTGGGGGCCGTGCTCTCACAAGAACAGAACGGAAAGGAGCGAGTCATTGCTTTCGCCAGCAGAAACTTAAAAAAGACTGAAAGAAACGACGCCAACTATAGTGCGTTTAAGTTGGAGCTGCTGGCCCTAGTATGGGCAGTCACAGAGAAATTCCGTAACTATTTGTTCTCCACACCTTTCACCGCCTTCACAGACAACAACCCATTGGCTCATCTCAACACGGCTCAACTTGGAGCACTGGAGCAGCGGTGGTATTCGAGACTGTCCAATTTCACCTTTACCATCAAATATCGTGCTGGCAAGAGCAATACCAATGCAGATGCCCTGTCACGTATCCCCCAGGAACAGTTTGCAGCTGACCCAGGAGATGAATGGGAGGAAGTGGAGATGCCCACCTTCTATGACATGCTTACTCAGCAAAAGTCTGTATCTACCCAGATGCAATCAGTGAATGAAGCCCAGCATCTGCCAGAGGTACCCGTTGTGGGGTCGTCCAATGAATGGTTACAAATCCAGAAAGCCAGCCCAACATTGACCAAACTGAAAGCTTTGCTCCTGTCCAAAGAAACGTTGCGAAAAGAAGAAGTTCAGTCTGAGAGCGAGGAGTTCCGGCAGCTATGGAGACAGAGAGATCGGCTTCGGGTTCAGAGAGATCTGATTGTCCGTCGGAGTGTCAACCCAAAGACACATGCACAAGTGACACAAATCATCGTGCCCCGGCAGCAAGTCAATAGAATATTGCACGCATATCATGACCAGTCCGGTCATCTGGGGATCGAGAAGTTGGAAACTACCATTAGACAACGTTTCTTCTGGATCAACATTAGGAAAGATGTGGAATTATGGTGCCAAAATTGTAGTAATTGTGCCCTAAAGAAGAGACCCACTTCCACTCAAAAAGCACCACTACACCCAATTCTCAGTCATCATCCGCTTGAATTGCTCCTGATAGATCATGTGAAGCTAGAAACTAGCAAAAGTGGCTACCAGTATGCCATCACGATAGTCGACCATTACTCAAAGTTTGCTGTCATTCTTCCAGTAAGAGATGTCACCGCACGCACCACCGCTGAAATCCTTTGGAGGGCATTCATCAGACCCTATGGGTATCCTGACAAAATTCTGACAGACCAGGGATCTGCGTTCGAATCAAGATTGTTTCATGAACTCTGTGCCTTGTACCAGTGTAAAAAAGTCCACACCACTGCCTACCACCCACAATGCAATGGGGCATGTGAGAGATTAAATCAGACTCTGATCAACATTCTAAAGGCCATACCAGAAAATGCAAGAAAAGACTGGCCTGTTCTTCTGCCCGAAATAACCTTTGTGTATAACAATACCGAACATGCCACCACTGGTTTCACCCCCTACTTCCTTTTGTTTGGAAGGAAAGGAAAGTTACCCGCTGACATACAATTAGATGTACCCTCTGACCTGGATCCAGATATCGACATCAGCACAGAGTGGGTTCAAGCACATCGAGACAGATTAAAGGACGCTTACCAACTTGTTGATCAGAGAAGAGACCAGTGTCAGCAAAAACAGAAAGATAACTACGATGAAAAAGCCATGGCCGAACCCCTACAAGTTGGTGACGTGGTGTGGAAGCAACGGCATAACCGACACAGCAAACTTGATCCACATTGGGAAACCGTACCTTATGTGATTCGAAGCATCCCTAAACCTGGCCAAGATGTTTATCAAATCTCCAAAGTTGGAGAAGAGGCTACAATGGTCGTGCACCGGAACCAGTTAAAAAAATGCCATAGTCCACCGCCAGAAGTAACTGTACCGGTTAAGCATGGAAGAGAAGACTCTGAGTTAATGGAAGGTCCAGACCCCAATGCCACCTTTCAAGATATGCTGGGAATGTTTTGGCCGGGAATGAATACTTGCATGTATCCTTGCCCTGTAATTGCTGGTAAACCATCTAATGTAGATGAGGTTCATGATCCACTGTTATTGCCATTTGACTGTAATGATGCTCTTGGATTGTCGGATGATCTAACCTGTAGTACCTCAGAGTTAAGACGCTCCAGCAGGAGTACTAAAGGCGTCTTACCTCTCAGGTACCGAATTTAAAGATAGAAGTTTGTAAGTATTATTGACTAAGTCATATATAATACTGTTTATTTATTTTTTCCTTTGGAGCTCCTTTATAAGAATAAGAATGCTTATTTTCTTTGAGTTATTGCATGGGGACATGCAAATTTCAGTGGGGAAGTGTGTGATGGCCACTGTTAGGGTATACATACCCCCATTGTGTCTAATATTTATAAGCATGTAACGCTGTACCATATACGCCTCATAGAGGCTACTTAACGTTTTGTTGTGTAATTTATCCCCACAGGGGAAGTACGTATGGCAATGTATATAAATACCTTCATAGAAGGTGATTGAAACTTTCTCAGAAAGCATAACTGTTATAATTTAACCCCCCTCCCAGGGGAAGATGGTTTGAACCAGCAGAAGAGGGATTAACTGCTGGGTCCCTTCAAATACCCCGTTCAGAGGGGAAATAAGACTTTTGCTATGGACACCTGTAAATAAAGTTATTGCGCTCGTGGTGACAGCGGGAATCCAGGGGAAGCGCGAGGAAGAAGTTATAAAAAGCTGGACCTAGCAACGGCTGTTGCGCAGTTCCCTGAGGAGGATTTCCACCGCAGAGCTACGCAGCTTAAGGAAGGCAGATAGCGTGCCGGGACATTTCGGGACACTGACCGGGTGTATGGTAGAGTCCTCAGCAGCTTCAGGGAAGCGGACAGACCGGCGCATCCCCTCCGCAGCGGTGAACGGTATTTCCAGGCTGACGGGGAAGAGTCAGGGAGCAGCATCGTCACTGATGGAGGCGGCGCCATTTTGAGGGGCGTCAGAGAGGCGTCATTGGAGGCGGTGTCCGGGCGGCAGCTAGGAGAATCGAGGATCAGACAAGGGGGTGTGGTGAGTAACAAACCAGCCCAAAAAGGCCGTCCCTGATATCCTCAACCCAACCTCCTGCACAGTGCACCTAGTTGCTCTAGCAAGTCTAAGGGACAGATAAGACAGGCACCCAGTTGCTTTGTCACACGAAGGCTGCATGTCACAGTGATAAACCTATAAAATCTCCCCAGAGTGAACACTAGCACCGGGCTACCAAGTTGCCTGTCAGCAGTAGGAAAAATATGTATTCTCAGCAGTAAGCCCTGTATGCACAGTTTTATTGAGACTACCGATATCACAGGGAGACTTTGCAACTAAACACCGCAGATTAGCAGGGACAGGCACTAAAGCCAGGTCTCAGGAGAATAGGAACTGATTTGGCATTATAACATCAGAGAGACCCAGCTGGAATACAGAGGATTAATGTTGTAGACATTTCAGCACAGTTTATTCCCCGTGTTATCTTCATTCCATCCTCCATTCTTTTCATACACAGAGTTACGCCATTATTCAGTCAAAGTTACCTTGTCCTCCTTCTTGGATTACAAATATCAAGCAGTATAGACGTCTCTGCGAGGGACCTGAACGCCTGTAAAGGAAGGGACAGATAGTCTGAACAAGCACTGATAACGGGGACCATAGTCGCACAAAGAGCTTAACCTTTCCTCGGAACTGCTCAGCATTTCCCTTATATTGTAAAACATTTCCTCCGGTTGAGGACTATTTCTATAAATTCAGGACAGAGACTTGGGAAAGGTATTTAACTCATATAAACTAGAGACAGTGCAATTGCCTACTGAAGGGTTTTATTCTACACTGCAGTTAGGATAATACTTAATGCATTAAGTAACCTCAGGTGATTGTTGAGGTCATTACTATAAACTGTTGATTTGTCGTTGTGCTGTGATTGTTATGTTTTGATCATTCAATGAATTGTTTGCATGCAATTAACCCTTATTCTCCATAGAAGAGAAGAAGCAGTGTTCCTGAAAAATAAAATAGCTGTTATTTATTTGTGGTGTGAATTACTGTCTTAAACTGTAAATGTTATTGTGAGTTGAAGTATCTGTAAAGGAAAGGATCCGAAGAGGAAATACTTACCGGTAGGTCACACAGTATATCTGCTATACTGCATATCTGCAACCCTTTGATGCCTGAAATAAACCCTAATTAAATAACCCCTCATTACTGAAATAAACCACAATCCCTGGTTAAGCTTCCAAAACGTGTGTCATCTAACAACACCACAAGCACCGCTATATACTCTGCCAACAATATATGTCATGTCCGTTTAATATAATTATCCCTTTACTATCACATTGACTAGGTAATGGGCCTTATTCAGAGGTGCATGAAGAAGGGGTTCTTTACAGTAAGGGCAGTTCAAATATAGAATACCTTTTGCAAAAGAAGGTTATGATGGCAGATTTAATTGATACCATTAAAAAGTAGTTAGACATATTTTTAACAGAAGATATAATCCAGGGGTATAATAATTAATTATTATATAGTTGTACTATAGTGGACTCAGATTGGACAGCTACTTTGGTCATCAGTTTATAATGTATAGATGGTAACCTCATCCGAGTCATTTATACCACAGTATATTATAGGTTGAACAAATTATGCAAGTGGCATGCGCAGCTGCAATTCAGCTCACAGTACACGTTTGAAAATATGCCAATGACTCAGGCACCATCTCATTTCTGGCACTTACGCTCATAAACAGAAACTTGGTAGGTACCATCTGACCTCTGGCCAGCCCTGTGCTGTCTCAGAGAGAGCGCCCCTCCGAAGGAATCAGGCCCTCCACAGCTGTGAATAGATTTGCAGTGACTGACTATGATATGTTGACATGATGAACTGTGGACACACTGTCCCTTCTGGTCTCCCGGCGGTTGCAGCAATTCCAGCCTCTTCTACTGACTCCCAGTGGTGGTGTGTGGTGCAGTTCACAATCACAACTCCAATGTTTCTGTGAGTATTAATCTAGATATCTTAACCACTCCAAAATGCCTAACCCCATGCCTTCCTCCACCTACAGTCTAACCCTAAACTTCCCCAGAAGCCTAACCTTAACCCTTCATTAGTTCCCAACTCTAACCACTGGCACCATCAGGATGCTGACATTTTACATGGCGTCATTTCAGAAGTCGACATTCTGAGGATATCATCATGGAGCCTGTTGACAGTTTAGACCATGTCAACATTATAATGTAATCATTGTGGCGTTGACATTATGAATGTCAACATGGTTACTATTGACCATCTGACCAGATACCGGCCATTATTCTGGTTCACTTGCAAAGGCAAAATCCTTCTCAAATGGACAAAACCATGTGCACTGCAGTTGGGGCAGATGTTACTTGTGCAGAGAGAATTAGATTTGGGTGGGATTTTACTGCAAAGTGAGATCTATATTGCAGTGTAAGAATAAAGCAGTCAGTATTTTCCCTGCACAGAAACAAAATAACTCACTCAAATCTCTCTGCACAAGTTACATCTGCCCCCCTGCAGTGCAGCATGGTTTTGTCCATTTGAGAAGGAATTTGCCTTTGCGAGTGAACCAGAAAAAGGTCCAGCATCTCAGCGATATTGGCAGTGAGTGGTAAAGGTAAATTTCAGCTTTTCTGAGGATCAGATCCACTGAGAAAAATAAAATAATAAAAAATAAATTATACGTTAAACCGATTTCAAATATACAATTGAACACTTTATTTGGAGAGCTAGGAATATTTTAATTGAGATGATGATAAAACATGTCCTGCTGGGATGCCTGTTACATAGGCTTTGTCATGCTTTAGCTGGCAGTTACTTGTGTGGGCCCCTAGTGCTATAGAAAACACTTGTGTTTGGCAGCCTTAAGGATTTTTACCAAATGATAAATATGTCCCTTAGTCTTACATTGTTTTAATACCTAATTCATTTAATAAAATAAGTGATTTTATTATATTTTAAAAAGCCCCCTTGTAAAAGAAATCATTGGTCTATATTAAACGGTTTTAAACACTGCTAGTAAACTGAGATAATCTGTTTGCATATTAATAAAGCACTGTTGTTATTTGAAAAAATTAATTAGGCCGGTGGGTAATTAAATTATTTAGACTCTGTTACTTCCAACATTTTCTTTCATTGCCGCCAATTGATAGAGACAGATTGCTTTGCTTTGGTTTTAAAATCATATGGTTTGATTCCTCTCTTATTTACAGGGCCCAGCTCAGAGTGGACATTTAAGCCTAGGCTCATTCACACAGGCCAAAATAATCA
Organism: Crinia signifera; assembly: GCF_055691185.1. Taxonomy (NCBI): domain Eukaryota; kingdom Metazoa; phylum Chordata; class Amphibia; order Anura; family Myobatrachidae; genus Crinia; species Crinia signifera. The sequence continues at coordinate 299,721,926 of NC_139217.1, forward strand.
TTACAATACTGCACTGCATCAGGAGAATGTAAATATTTAATATACATATGATTATTTTGTTCTAAGATAATTATACATTGTATATCCCTTTCATTGATGTAAATTCCTATGTATTAGTGCGGGTTGGGATCGTTTGGTCGAATGCATTATGGTCGAATGTCATTACATCGAATCCATTAGGTCGAATTGCTAAAAGGTCGACATGATTCTAGGTCGACATGGGAAAAGGTCGAAATGATTCTAGGTCGAAAGGTCATTAGTTCGACAGGTCATTAGGTCGACAAGGTCATTAGTTCGACATTGTCTAGGTCGACATTCACAAAGTCGACATGGGGTTTTTCACTGTTTTTTTACCTGAATGTCAACACAGTCGACATGGACACAGTTTAAAGTGCACTGCATCCCCTCGCAACGCTCGCTGCGCTCGCAATGCGCCGGGCACGGTGCCTCGCTACGCTCGGCACACTATTTTATTCTCCCACCATGCCCTAGTGGATGGTAGGGCATGAAATACCGCCTGTCAGCACATGTCGGCTCAAAAAACAGTGAAAAACCCCATGTCGACTTTGTGAATGTCGACCTAGACAATGTCGAACTAATGACCTTGTCAACCTAATGACCTGTCGAACTAATGACCTTTCGACCTAGAATCATTTCGACCTTTTCCCATGTCGACCTAGAATCATGTCGACCTTTTAGCAATTCGACCTAATGGATTCGATGTAATGACATTCGACCATAATGCATTCGACCAAATGACCGCATCCCATTAGTGCTTGATAAGAGCTTACAGTATGCTCACGGACCATGGAAACGTGAACAACACTTCTGACCAGCTGGCCCATCACTCTTCCAGCCACATCCATTTATTTTCAAAGCACATTCACCACTGTTGTACATATCATCAATGGAACTTAGCTCCCTTACTACTCAGCCATTCAGGATAATGCAGTCCTGATGTATATGGTATGACAGAGCCTTGCCAGGTTGGAGGGTATGTAATACTAATCAAAAGCCAGTATTAACAACCTGTCCTAGAGCTGGTTTAATGGAGCCCACACACGCACCGATCCCGGCGTGCGTTGTGGGCTTAACTAGCACACATAGTATCACATCGTATGCCTTGTGCATACGATGCGATGCTATGCTAGAAAAAGCTAGTACAAAAAGTATGTGCAGCACATACTTTTTGTACTGTACGATGAGGTGCCCATCGTACAGCATCGCACTGCCGGCAACGGTGCGTGTGTTGGCTCCATTAGGCTTTGGACAGCATCATATTTCTGAAGGACCCTAAAGAGCAAAGATTGAGATGCAGGGATCATATCCTCCTTCTCAAACCTGTGGTGTGCACACAAGGGGGCATGTCATGGCACTAGTGGTTCCCCAGACACTTTGTGATTAATTGTTTCCTGACTGTGTATGAGCCACTAATTATTCCATATAAACAGTTCCTGTGTCTTTCGAACCCCAGCATGTTCATCAGATGAAGAGTAGTATGTCCAATAAAGGAGTTTCCATAGAGTGTTTGAGAAATGAAAGCCTTACCCTAAGGATAATTATAAATGTGGATAACAGTTACCACAAATTCTAGATTGAGAATCTATATTTTTTTTTTTAAATTAAGTATTTTTTATTAAGATTTTTAGGTGAACATACAGCAATCGGACATGACAAATATGATAACATGCATATAAAGGATAGTAACACACAGTCATCTGGCATTAACATATACACCCACTGGTGAGCAATATATATGGACAACATACTAGGCAAAAAGTGTATCCCAATACTCCACAACAAGGATATAATTATTACAAATACCCGAAGGCGCCTTTCAGGTAAAACAGCCTAAGTGTTAGAACATGTGGAGAGATATCTGGAAATGCCATTATTGATGTGCATATAATCAGAACACAGCTAGACAAATATATTGTAGCATGTCAAGGGGGTAAACCAAAAAAGAAAATATTGTCAGGCCGACTGCCAGTCCACACAAACACAAAATAAAATAACTATTATATCCTTACTAAACTAACCACCCTAAATTAGCAAAGTAACCCGCCCCCAAAACCCAAAGTAAACCTCCCATAACCCCCCACCCTGTATAACCTAACCCCAACCTAGGCATACCTGGATCCCTTAATTCAACTACCCCCCCCCCCCCCCCCTAACACCTATGCTAACTATCTAATATTCCCCCCTTCCCCATATAAAGGATATAAGATGGATATTCAGCGGGGGCAAAACTATAAAATAAACCACCCAAAAACCCAAAGCAAACCTCCCAAATAACCCCCCACCCTGTACAACCCACCCCCAACTAAGGCGTACCTGGATCCCCATTAACTACCCCCTAAACCTACCCTAAGCTAGACTAATCTAAGCAAACCCCCCCCCTCCAATAACAGGATATTGGAACATAGATATATTGGGGCAATGGCATAAATATTATATACTGTACACTACAGGGTAATGCAGGTATATTAACTTATGGTGTGGGACCATATAGGTGAGGTCAAATTGCCTCCCAAAGAGTTATAGGTTAAAGAGCATATATGATAATTGGCGTCTATATGAACAGACAACAAGAGAGTCAGGATATACTTAAGGAAAAAGAAAAACAGGAAGGGATAACACAAATTGTAATTTAGTACACAGTGTTAGTCTGGCCATTCTTCAAAGTCAGGAAGAGAAGCAGTCATTGGAACAGGGTCCTCGCCAACAGCAAGAGGGATATCAGGATAAGTTCCACAGTAGTAATGGGACCATATCCAGCCCAATGCGGAGTATAGCATATACAAGTAGGGCAATCCTGAGCAGGTGCTAGGAACACAAGGATGTTGAATATTCCCATAGTCCTCAATTCGGAAGGCATGGGAAAGTTGTGAATGGATCATAGCATCATATTGGCAATCTTCAGGATCGGGACAGCAATTAAACTGTGCTGTATGCAGATTCATAGAGAAATAGATGGCAGAAGTGTGAACTGGCATAGGGGTGGCAGGTACCACAGGTGTAGAGGATACAGGCACACTGCCCTCTGCAACGGAGAAGTGTATGGCCAGAGCAGTGTCCAGTGCAGGAGCAGGCAAGGTCAAAGGATCAATAGGCACAGGTAAATCTGGATCGCACTGTTCAATGTTATAGGTAGAGACTGGGACATTCCCCCGTATATCATCTAGCTGGCGAAGCAGTCTGATAGTAGTTCCATGAATTGCTCCTAGTATCTGGTGTAGAGATGGTTCCATGGTCATGTATAAAAATCACACGGAGCAGGATTTATAGGACTATCCAAAAGGCAGACTGGCAGCAGTAGGATAAACACAAAATACACTGATGGCGGCTAGCACGCCACCAAGTGCATACAGGAGACCAATAACCGCGAAGGGCAGTGCCAGTATAGTTTCAGGATGTATGTAATTCAGGGAGTCCAAAAGCAGACCACTGTCAGCAGAATCCTGACCAGGTATCCAAACAGGTACAACGTTACTGGGCCACCAGGTGTCTCACATCAGACACCACTCACTGCTGAAGAATTGTCAGGCTGCCTCACCGGGAAGTGTCATAAAGCAAACAGGAGCTCCAAGTCACTCAGACCCCAGCCAGCCGTCCCAAGCTTCAAAGCACCCCAGTCCAGTAAACGGGTGAGCGGGGCAAGATGGCGCAGGACCCCTCCGTGCGGACGGCGGCAGCGTGTCTCAGCAGAGACCGCTTCCTGCCTTCTCCACTACTCACTCCGGAGAGGCCACCAGCGCGTACCACCGCAGCTCACCTGACACTCAGGAGCAAGGCGCCGCACGGAGCGCATAAGAGCCGGAGCGCAGCAACCCGGCTCGTATCTTTGCCGGATTCCTTAGGCCACAAGATGGCGCGTGTGCAGTCCAGGGCCTCCGTCCGTGACCAGTGCAACAACAGAGCTTCTCCTCCATGTCCCCTAATGTCGGAGCTCCCACAGGCAGACAGAAATGTGCCTGATAGCTTCCCACGCTCCTGCGGGGATTGTAAGGCAAGTGAGCACCCTCAGGATGTAAAAGCAGGATATTATAAGCGGAGAGCTGGTACAAGTAGCTGCTTCGAGAATCTATATTTGATGTCTTCTTATCCCATACTGTAGAACAAGAGGGCATCTGCCTTGTCATTCTCACATGCCAGATGGAAGCATACTGCATATGGTCAAATCAAATTGAGAGAAAAATAATGACCATCTCGTCTGGTGATTTATACACTGGGATAACTTGAGATACAGGAGATTATTGTAGACAGGGAATATAGTTAAGGGGAACTGAACTCCCTCCCAAAGATTTCTCTGCTCCTCTTAGGCTAGTTTCATAGCCATCAAATCCTTTTCAGCAATGAAATAGTTTCTTTTTAATTTTAAGCAAGCAATACGTTTTAGATAAGAACCTGCATGGATGTTGTCAAATGCCCTTTGAAAGGGGGTATAATCAAAAGGCATACTTTCAGATAAGAGCTGGGGCACTGACCCGGATTGCTAGTACTGGAAATAACCCTGGAGGGTCACAGTACCTGAGACTATAATCCTGGGTAGATCTTTTAGATATAAGCCTGATATGGGACAATGCACATTCACAAAAACAAAAAATGGGTATTTGACTTACAGTATAGTCTGAAAAGGGTACTACAAACAATTATCTGTCCTGATGTCTTTATTGAGTGCACCATGTAAACATTTACAGTGCAGGATGGAAAAAGTATGTGAATCATTGGACTTAATAACAGGCACCACTGGTGCACACCTTCATATTGGTGGTATGCCCAGATATTTTCGGGTACATTTCTGGGCATACCACTAAAGAGGTTCAGACTACAGATCATTTGCCAGCAATAATTAAAGTGATTCATGTTTATCGACTACAGCCCTGGCATTTGTAGCGGATATTTTGCACATCTCTCACAGCAACATTGGCACTCAAAGGGTTAAATAAGACAAAGGCATTAAGTCAGTTTCCAAAAGACCTATAGCCTTATTCAGATTGGTACGCAATGCCAATGTTCATACAGCTGAGCATTTAGCAGTAATCTGTGTATGTGCCAAGGTAGTGATGCCACCTCCAATCAGGAAAAAAATATACTGCTATCGATTGTTTAAGGGAGGGGGGCCCCAAACTGGTATCTTGCCTAGGGCCCCATGAAGTCTAACTCTGCCTCTGGCAGTATGTGCATTGCATACCTCCCAACTATCCAGTTTTCCATGGGACTGTCCTGGTTTTTTGGGATGATCTCATCCCCCACAGCGTCTATTCAGCGACGCAGAGGGCGAAAAACGAGGGCGTGGCCCGACAGCGCCCTCATCTGCAGCACATACTTTTTGTACTGTACGAGCGTGCACACCCATTTTGTACTGTACGAGCGCGCACCCCATCGTACAGCATCGCAACGGTGCGTGTGTGGGCACCTTACGTCTGATCACAACAGTTAGGAACATAACTTTTCCTTATTCCTTTTCTCCTCCCTTGGATCCCATTTAGCTAATGTACATATATACTACTATGTCCCCTTTAAATTAGATACATTTTCATTGACAGAAGTTTCATTTAAAAAAATTTATACTGTAGAAAATAATTTCTTATACTATTTAATATGTAAATTAATAAGCTATGTAACAAGCAGCTCTTAAGTTTAATCAAACATTTATCTTTTATTTTTGTATTATTGTGTAATAGGATTTTTATGATGCACAGTAAAAGCATGGTTCACATTTGGAAAGGTTAAAAGGATACATATTCCCTCCTTATATGTTGCTGTTAGTATCATCTGGCAATCTGGACAGCCTTGATGTAGCGGAGACAGAATGAAATATTCATAAGTCCCTAGATTCAATATGGTGCTGACCTATTTTTGGGAATGAGTTTAGCATATTTATTTTAGAACTGACAGTCATTAGTTCATTTCTCCTACAACTCTACACGGAGAAAGACCTAATGAAGTGAAGAATAGACTTCTTTAAGCGTATCATTTAAACATATAAACCGTTCTGTCTTATTGTCATTGCACCTGTCAGAAATATACAAGTTGGGAAAATAAGATGTCATGAGGAAGTGAAAAGCAGTAGAGGCATGTATGGTCTTATTCAAGGAATATTAGTGAAGACAGCGTTATACAAAGTGGGCCCAAATGTATTAAGGTCTGTGTAATAGGATGCAGGAACATGCAATCTAGCGTTTTCCTGCAACATCAACATTCACAATAGTAAAACTAGCATACAGATACACATACAACTCAAGCATTGGGGCAGATGTATTAAGCCTTAACAAGAGATAAATGCAAGGGTGATAAAGAGAGATAAACATCCAGCCAATCACCTGCTAACTGTCATGTTACAGGCTGTGTTTGAAAAAAGTCAGTAAGGAGTTGATTGGCTGGACGGTTATCTCTCCTTATCACACTTGCATTTATCTCTTATCTTATCTGCCCCATTGACTTTTATATTGGTTGCAATGGAATGGTACATTGGTTGCCTAATTGTTAATTCTGACCAATTTCTCCTCAGTAGCATTCTGGAGTCAGTAGGAGTTCCTGTTACATATTTATTTCTAATTGTACATTATGTGATACATATAAGTTATTGTGAAATTTTCCTTTGCAACTATTCTACAGTATTTAGCGAATCTATACATGTACATCTGTAGAAATTTATAGGATATGACCTGAAATGGCGCCCTGCTGCCTGTGAACTGTACTTAACCCTGGCTATCACCAAATAACCTTTACAATACCATACAATCACAAAAATGGGAATTTCCAATCACTGGCGCAGAGGGGGATAAAGATGTCTATATCTTCTTATGTTTTTTCTCAACGATCTTCAAAAGTTGTCACTCCGCCGATATGTGGGAGGAGTTAGAGAAGAGTAGTGACGGTTAGATGTGGTTCTCCCAAATTTTAGAGATAAGGAAGTGGATATATGAAAAAAACTTGGGCGTACCCCACTTACGGTAAGTAGGGCAGTGTATAGGCTCGTAGCGGTTTCTTTATTTTCTTCTGATGTTGTCCTTTTCAAGGTAAGTTTTTTTCTCAACGTGGATGGATGTGCAAAAAAGATATATACACAGAATCAATACATGGATATGTACTATGTTGATTATATTTCTTCAAAGGTGCCCCCGTGAACTCAATAATCGGTAGATAGTGGTATCGAGTCATACCTTACTCACCAAGAGATAGAGCAAGTTACACATATAAAGGTTTCTTTTTCTAAGTGATTTTCATATGTGGAGGTCAACAATGGGTAAACGTACCCCAACTCACGTGGAAAGAAGTTGTCTTAAAGCATGTAGCGGGTTCTTTGGATGGATTCGACTGCTGTCAGCAGACCATTGTTTTCTCCCAGAATTTGATAGTGAATAAAACAAATACAATAGAAGTAGTGTGTCAGATTATTGACATAATATTAATAAGCCTCCTTTCTTCTAAGGTGACCCCGTGAAATCAATAATCGGTAGATAGTGGTATCGAGTCGTACCTTACTCACCAAGAGATAGAGCAAGGTACACATATAAAGGTTTCTTTTTCTAGGTGATTTTTTATATGTGGAGGTCAACAATGGGTAAACGTACCCCAACTCACGTGGAAAGAAGTTGTCTTAAAGCACGTAGCGGGTTCTTTGGATGGATTCGACTGCTGTCAGCAGACCATTGTTTTCTCCCAGAATTTGATAGTGAATAAAACAAATACAATAGAAGTAGTGTGTCAGATTATTGACATAATATTAATAAGCCTCCTTTCTTCTAAGGTGACCCCGTGAAATCAATAATCAGTAGACAGTGATATCAGATCGTACCTTACTCACCAAGAGATAGAGCAAGGTACACATATAAAGGTTTCTTTTTCTAGGTGATTTTTATATGTGGAGGTCAACAATGGGTAAACGTACCCCAACTCACGTGGAAAGAAGTTATCCTTAAACACGTAGCGGGTTCTTTAGATGGATCAGACTACGATCAGCAGACCATTGTTTTCTCCCAAGATGTGGTAGTGAATAGAACAATAAAAAATAATGTGTCAGAAAATTGACATAATATTAATATGCCTCTTTTGCAATAGGCATATATTGACAAAAGGTGGCTGTGTTTTATTTATTTCTAGTGATTAGAAGGTACTGGTCTCGTACCATAACTCACACTAAAAAGTGCAGATAAACACCCATAAAGGTATCTTTAGAGATAGATTCCCTCCACCTCGTGGTAGTTACTGAAAAGGCTCAATACCAGGAGATTTTATGATCTTCAGAATTTGCGTACCCAACTCACAATTTTATCAATGTTACACCGCCCATCAAGGTATCTTTGTCTTTAGATAGGGATCCCTTGAGGTTTTAAATTTTTCCTTTTCCTTTTAAAATACTCCAACAGTGATCTCTTCAAAAGTTTATATTTTATTATACGGTAAGAAACAAGTAAAAATCCTCCATCCCAACAATGGAAGGATCCCGATACATCCAATATAGTACAAGTCCCAAAAATAGAAAAAATAGTAAAAAGACAATAAAAAAATATTTTAAAAATTGCTAAAATACATACAATCGGTCCAAAAGGTATCCAGAGGGGAAAGGATGATGGCTGCTCACTCTCCACAGTGCTTGTCAACGCATTTCGGTGTCTACAACACCTTTTACATTGTGTACATGTAATACATATACTTTATCCTTGAATTAAGAAATTCTGACTGAAGACAGATTACGGGTCTAATGCAGAGTGAGTGCATCACCAGCATGATATCACTCGGCAAGGTGAGGTCACTTACCCCTATTTGTGCCCAGAGAGGGAAGGGGCACTTTAGCTTCAGTACAGCAAGTAATAATTAACAACAACAGAGGTGCAACGTTTCATGCACAGTTTACCAGATATCTTTTAATAGAGTTTTCAGCTTAGACTTCTGTGTTGGCTCCTAGCAGACCAGAGAATAGCCAGAATGCAGGACTTGGTAGTCAGAGCAGACACGTCAAAGCCAAAAGGCATTAAGTAGAGCAATGCGGAAGAAAAGTTAAGGTCATACACAGAAGTCACAGTGGGGTTTATTCTAGTTCATTCTTTCTGACAAAATCCTTCTTAGATGGACAAAACCATGTGCACTGCAGGGGGGCAGATGTAACATGTGCAGAGAGAATTAGATTTGGGTGAGTTATTTTGTTTCTGTGCAGGGAAAATACTGACTGCATGATTTTACACTTCAATATAGATCTCACTTTAAAGAAAAACCCCACCCAAATCTAATTCTCTCTGCACAAGTTACATCTGCCCCACCCGCAGTGCACATGGTTTTGTCCATCTAAGAAGGATTTTAACAGAAAGAATGGACTAGAATAACCCCCAGTAATAGAGCAGAGACAAGAAATGAGCAGGTAAGGACAAGCCAAGTCATCCATATACTCAGAAGCAGGAAGCCACAGATTTGCTGGAGATTAGGGGTTATATTATTTACTAATCATCAATTTTGTAAAACAGGCAATTATTGGTGGATTTTACAGTCGTTGTGCAAACCTCAGATTTACTAAAACAAAAAAAGCAGAAAAAACACCAGTTTAGAAGATGACACTAAATATGGCTCTCCTGATTCTTTTTTACATATGAAGAACAGAGTAGGACAGAAACAACAAAATAAATCAAGCAGCTTTTTTTTTTACAAAACATTGAAAAGCTGCCACCAAAACTGCCGAAAAATGAGGTGGTTGTGAAAGTCGAGATATCCCAAACTACAGTATCTTTTATTAAAGCGGCAATATTAATTATTTGTTCATTGGTGATATTAAGAATGTTTTTATGCTGGGTCAACATCTATTAATTGTATGATGTGAGCTCCACTTCTACAGGCATTAAATAAAAAATGTTCCTGTTTTAATAAAATAAAATTAGTTATCCGCCTGCTATGTTAATGAAAAATTTTCCTCAATTAGAGAACTGTAAATTTTATTTGCATCCTTATTCTATATATGATTGTCCTTATAAGTATATTGTGATTACTCTGCCTTTTATTGTCCAGATGAAGCAGCTTTAAAGTGGTTCTGTGGTATTTTTTTCTATGATCTTGACCAAGACACCAGTGGTTTGGGCATTTGAAAGCTGATGGGTATATACGGTAGTAATCTGCACCCAATCAAAACTGCTGAATAGCAGTGAGTTAGTGCGTCAAACTGCAAGTAATATTCAGTGGTTTCAAACCTGACAAATTTACCCCAGGCCAGGAGTGAAGCCTAGTACTCTGGCAACCATTTTTTTTTTACATATACATAGACATAGGTTTCAAAATGTGTGATGTCTGTGATCACATGACCACGAGTATAAGATGTGAGGAGAGCTGTGCCCTTCCCTAGAAAGAATTATCAGTAGACCATAGAGACAGTCAGGTAGAGTCAGCTAATATAAGCCTCCATGTATAATATTCCCTGATCCAATAAGTACTTGCTACGTCTGCTATTTCCTATGAAAAGAAATAACAGTGGCAGCACATGGAGATCATTTATTTTTTTCCAACATCTTTCTTGTGGCCTGTACTTACTAATGGACAAACTGCAAGAAATTTGTGAGTCCAAAATGAGTTTCATGATTTCTTGCTGCAGGAGAATTATCAGAAGTAAAAGTATTGATAAGAGTCATGAGCAGTGAAACATGATATATGTTGGCAATTTGTGAAGATAGTTACTATTATTATCATCATTTATTTATATGTCGCCACAAGGGTTCCGCAGCACCTAACAATACATAAGTGAGCAAAAAACAAGAAAATAACGAATTACAGTACAATGCAATTTAGGACAAGTACATTCTAAATAAATATAGTTGCATCAGAAGACAGGACAATGATGCAATTATCATGGTTGCAGTGATATATATATATATATATATATATATATATATATATATACTAAGAAAGTACATGAGGAGAGAGGGCCCTGCTTGTGAGACCTTACAATGATTTGAGAAACCCTGGTAGGCCCAATATTCAAGGGGTACATTTTCCATTTTGTAACTTTAAGTGTATATTATGGGTGGATATCCAGACACAAATGATTGTATATTACTTTCCCCAGGGATAAGTGGCAATAGTTAATTATCATTAGTAGTTAATGCATGTAAACCTTATAAAAAATAATCTGCCAACCATTTTTTTTTCACAAAAAATCAACCTGCTTCAATAGGCAAATCACTGTAGTCTTATTCTTCAGATGTACATAGCAATGGCTTTAGACTCATGCAATGACAAGTGAAACACTCACCTTCTAGAAGCCTGGGACCGGGTAATTAGTACACTATATGGTCACTATATATACTGTAGATTGTCAGAATGTGGTAGGGGTGGGCACTCTTACGGTGCTGCTGGGGACTTTCCCTACAATTGAGTCCCCCGCAGGATCTGGGAGAGTAGGTTTGACATTACTACTGGAGAACATCTAAAAGCAGTAAATTTACCTAGGCTTATATTGGTTTGGCAAATTGGCAACTTGGAACTTGCTTATTGGCATAATATCCGTGCATTAGATTAGTATTTGTCTTGCAAGTGCTCATTTTGCTTCTGTTCTCTGACAACACTTCTGCCTGGTACAGCACGGACAGCATACAGCATACAGATTCACTGCTAACTAACACTAAAAGGTTAGCTCCCTCATGTGTTCACTATGTGTATACAGAAAATGTATTTAATTGTAATCCTTCCTGCTTTCACTGTCTAGTATATGTAAATCTAAAGGGACATACATTTGTACAGTAGAGATGTGTGCTAAGTGATTTTGCTAAGCTATTGCGGGTAGGTGATTTCGATTTTGACTGCATGCACTGTCTTAATTAGTGGACGATAGCGCCGTGCAGGGCCATGGAACGTCATCGCTCGGGAGCGTACACAGTGTGATTTGTGATTACTTTCTAAGCGACCTACAGTAGTTAGATCGCTTAGAAAAGAGCACAATATCGCTCAATGTGTACGCCCCTTAAGTGATATCACAGACTTTTCTTGACGTAGAATCTATCTGATTAGGAAATGACAAAAATCCTTTATAAATATTACTGTGTGATAAGGATTCCAGAAAGCTTGCTCTGTCTATGAAATGAAAGCCCCATACACACTACAGGATATAGTTAAAGATATCACTCAGAAATGGCTTTCTGAGTGATATCTTTTACTATATCAACTTGGATGTACACTCAATATCATTAATGATGTGCATCTTAAATTCTCATATATCTATATCATACATTTTTATACTTGTTATATATATATTTCTTTTTATAACTTGTCATCCTATTAATTCCACCTTGTAAAATAAACAAGGTGGGAGGGAGAGGAGGCCAGTATTTACTGTTAGAAGGTGACAGGATACCATTTCATAGACAATTTATCAAACATTGGAACTAGAAGAACACAAGAAATGAACTGATATAATGAAAGATTATGGACTAACAGAGGACTAACCTTGCTCTTCGAATATTTTACTTATCACGGTTTATAATCATACTTGCCTCCTTTTGAAAACTAGTCTCAGGGAGATTTTAGCTGCTAATACAATGCGCTATGCCATTGAGAGGGTGTGCCATGCTCCACCCAGAGGGCGTGTCTAACCCCCCCTATGGGCTTACCATAGAGAGAAGACAAGAGAGAGAGAGAGAGAGAGAGAGAGAGAGAGAGAGAGAGAGAGAGAGAGAAAATGCATGTGTAAGAAACAGAGGGGGGTTATGTGAGAGACACAGATGTGGCAGAGAAAGAGAGGAAATGTGCATTACAGGGAGAGAGTTTGAGGGATAAAAAGAGAGTCTCTTAGTGAGACAGAGAGGGAGAGAGACAGACAGACAGGGATAGAGTGTGATGGAAAAAGGGGGAGAGAGGGTGAGAGAAAGAGAGAGGGGAGAGAGAGTGAGAGAAAGAGAGAGGGGAGAGTGGGGGGTCAGTGTGAGAAAGAGGGAGAGAAGAGAGAGCTTTGGTGCAGGAGAGCAGCTTTCATATCCACATTACCTTCTCAATGTCACTGGATCCCCGTAAAAAGGGGGAAAGGTGCCCAATGTCCCACGGATGTGTCTCGGCTCCCGATGTGAGTCCTGGCCCCCTGAAAATATGGCATGCAAGTCGGCCGGCTCCTGTGGGAGGTGGCATGTGGGTCAACTGGCTCCTTTAAGAGAGGGGTATGCGGATCGGCTGTGAAAGTGTGAGCCTGTGAAAGTGGGGAGCCTCCCGCTGAATGCGGGAGGGTAGGCAAGCATGTTTATAATACATTATTTCTGTTTTGCCAATATTTGTTGTTGATTTGGTACTATTATTCCTTTGAGGAACTGTGAAAGAGGAGAACCCTTAATATAATCTGATTGGTAATATCTCATATATATCTCATTCAGAGATGTACACAAACTGTTAGTTGCACTGTACAGACCGGGTCCTGAATTTGTCAGATGCAGTGCCAGCTAAGAGACACCCAGATTGGCAGGCTGTAGCACTTTGAAGATGTGCAACAGAGAGCATTTCCTAAAATGGAGGCATTTGACCTCTATGTTGTGGGAGTGCTGAGGTGAGTCTGATCTTCTGGCCACTGCAGTGTGAATTCCTCAGCCACCCTGAGTAACCTGATAATTACTCAGATAATGGTTGTTAACACAGAATGATCAAGTGCAACATCTTTGCACACAGTGATCCCATAAAATCAGGATTAGATTGTGCATGCACAGTCTAATGCTGGCAGCGTCTGAGCACCTGCTCAGATGTTGGCTAGCTGTTCCACGGGAGATATCTGTCCTCTCTGAGCTTGCCTTAGGACCCCTACATTACGGTTTGACAGGTGTACTGCCCCAGTTAAACTCCCCACCTCTTTGCAGCATGACGTGGTCAGAGGTCATCCTGAGCAAATCAGAAAACAGAATTGACTTACTATAAGAGACTATCTCAGCAAACAATACAATAAAATACATATCTTATCAAAGTTAATAAAAAGACTGCTTAATGATTGTGGCTTGGCCGTGAATGGAGTAGGCAGCAGATTCCCTGTGCTCCCTCCATATATCCTAAAACCCATCCTATTCTGCTGCCGCCAAGGACCCTTACCTCTATAACAGGTGTGGGCTATCCCACTCACCGCCCTGCTCTTCTGCTGGTGTGCCCCCTGGAACATTCGGCTGTCGGATTCTGGAAATCAGCAGCTGCGGCCTGCAGCTGTGCTGAGCTCCGGAAGCCGCTGATCTCCTGCTGTCTAGCTGGGGCTTGACCTGGCACCTCTCTCCCGGGTGCTGCAGTGGGCTGGAGAGACAAGCATCGGTTGCACTCTGTAGTATTGGGAGGTGTGAGTGGGAAGCGACCTTGGCTGAGAGGTGCTGCCGCTGTCCGCGTGGAGAGTGCCGGCGCCATCTTGTCCTTGCGTCCCCTGGGCTGGGGCGTTTGGGTTTGCCTGCTGAATTCCTCCTGGGACCGGCTGGGAATATTGGCTATTGTCCTCTATTGGAATCCCAGATCCCCTGCAAATCTCCTGCGGTTTCATGCCGTGGCTGTACGGTAACATGGTCGCGAGAGATAGAGCTGGGTGCAGACGCCATATTCCTTAATTAGAAACCTACCCAGAAGACTGGTGACTGAGGTCTGGAGCACCTGACCAGAATGCCTGACATCTCTTGGCCTTCAAGTGGTGAGCTCTTCAGGAACACTATACCCTCTATTAGGGAGGCCATTCCCCAGAATAGACAAGTATGTGTGGTGCCCCCCTCCAGGAGGTACCTCCTATACCCCTTGCCCCTCTGCAAATTGCAGCCAGCGCTGCTTAAACCAACCCTTTTACCCATTGACTGGGGCATGAAGGTTTAACAAGAGCCGGGTACTAGGACCCAGGAGGTGACTTTACCGTGCTGCAGGAGGAGAGCCCAGCACTCTGGGGATTGTCTGTCTCAGTGGCGCCAAAGAGGAGGTCAGGGGTGACAGAGGAGGACAGCGTGATGTGCCGGAGGAAGGGGTCGGGTGGCATGTGTGAGGAGAGAGGTGCGCAAGAGAGAGGAGCCCGGCAGTGAGTATCCTGCAGCATGGGGGAAAAGTGTGCAGCCAGAGGTCAGCATCCCGGGAGCCTGAGAGAATAGCGGCGCTTCAGTGGCTGCGGCGGTAATTGACAGCCGGCGCACAGCGGGAGCTGCGACATAGATAAGAGGCTGAGGGGCAGATTTATTAAGCTTGGAGAAGAGATAAACTGGAGATAAAGCGGAGAAAAGGTAAAAGGAGATAAAGCACCAGCCAATCAGCTGTGTTTGAAAAAGACAGTTGGGAGTTGATTGGCTGGTGCTTTATCTCCTTTTACCTTTTCTCCGCTTTATCTCCAGTTTATCTCTTCTTCAAGCTTAATAAATCTGCCCCTGATTTCGGTGGGCAGCAGGGCTGGGGACAGATGGTGGCAGTGAAGGGAGGCCTCTACCGCATCAAGTGGGGCCACCACGTGGGGTGCGACACTGGAAACCCCCTGAGGCGCCCGCTACAACTGAAAAGGATCCAGCCTGTCCGGTCCAGGGAGTCGTTACTAGCAGGAGCTCATTAAGGTACTCCCTGCAAACTCGCACCTCTGTATCCTGTCCCAACCAGGGCAGCCATTAATGCCCCACCTGTGCTTCCCCTTCACTGCTCTCCTCACCGTCATTCGCCCCTTCACTAGACCGCTGCCATTCCAGTGACCGCTACCTCAACTATTGCATTGCTGGCTACCCAAAAAGAAGGAAAATTGTGGGGTCCCTACTACCCAGGCCCGTTGTCTGTTAGGCCCACTCATTCTTGCAGCTACCCCTGCAGCATGGCCAGCATATATCTCAGGAGGTTACTCTAAGGTATGGGACCCTGCCTGTCCCTCCGTGAGGACCGTTTTGTAGTATGCCGTTTGTGGTTCTGCCTGAGCTAGTGTGCACACTAAGGAGGTTATTCTGATCGGAGCGGCCAAACGTGCGTACGTTCCCTATTAACGTACGCTCTCCGTACGCGGCCGTTGGGGTTAAGTCCACCCACAAATCAGCCGCATACGTACGGCCAGAAACAACGTCTAAGGGGAGTGGCGTACAATTGAGCGTACGCCAACGTACACGGACGGATCAGCCCCATGACTCCGACAACTGGCGTACAACAGAGCGTACGCCACCGTTTACGGACGTCTCTCGTCCGTCTTCCCGCCAACTTCTTGCGGAAATCTGAGCGTACGCCAGCTTGCACGGATGGGTCGCTATTGTTTTCAATGGAAAACTCAGCTTATGTCACCGCTCGTGAGAGTGAGCGTACGTCCGTGTACGCTGGCATACCCTTCACATGTATGGACCTGCAAATCTTGCCTTTCAACTATAATTAAGGCAATTAATTAATTAATCAAATTGTTATTCAATTATTGTTTTTTATTAACTCAATTGTCTATCTTAATAAAGACCCTAATAACTCAACATTTTAACCCTCATTACATGTATATTTGTTATGTTCTAATGTTGCATTTTAATCACTATCTATGTGTCCCCACATTGCTTTTACTTTTAAATAAATTTATGTTGGTGTTTGTGTGTATGTACTAAATTATGTCCATAATTGGTTTGTCCAAAATGTGTAACATGTATACCTACCCTGATGTTATGTGTGATGTTTTAATCTAACAACATTAAAAATTCATGCATTTTCACTATGTGTTATTTAACTCAAAAACACACAAATTCACACATCAATTGTTACCCCTCACCTCAAATTACCAATCTAACTTACATTACACATCTGTATGTACCTGCTCTTACAAACCCTCTCACATATTTATGATTAAAAACACAGGAAACTTCTAACTTTTCAAAAACATTTATTTCAACAAAACAGAGTAAGGGGGGGAAAAAAAAATTAAAGGAGGGCCTCCAGTCGGCCAAAAAGAATAGTGAAATAAAATAATGTCAGGAAGATTTCCCGCAGAATTTCCTCCACATCATCCTGGTGCTGTTCTGTGTCTGTAGTGAAGGGAAAAAAAACATTACAGTATATTTTAATATATCATATACACAAATGTTTGTTGCATTGTAACATAATATGAATTTGGGAGTTAACTGTGAAGGCCACATACATTTTACAACTACATTGAAGATGTGTCTGCTGTAAACACGGTCCAAAATACTATTCTGTTGACACACACATACTGTACATATTACATAACATTAAATTAATTACTCCTTCTTGGATGGATGTATGCTGTATCCCAATTGGTAGTTTTGTTTTGGGGGACTCACCTCTAACCTCACAATTAGGCTGTGCTATTTAAGGGTTATGACATTGTTGTGGCTTAAGCACTCCTTACTATTTTAAATTTAGGACATTGCTGTACAAATTATAGGCCTAAAGCTATGTTTGTAAAGCATGCATCCGCATGGCCTCACACACTATTAACAAAACAATCTATAAATTAATGTTGCACATCATGCTGGGAAGTGGAGTTACCCAACACCTGGACCCACATAACTACAACACCACTAATGTCGGATATCTCATTGGATGTACTGTTATGTCAATTATTCAAGGGGTGAGCCATGGCCACACTCCAAAAAACCACCAAGGGGACCCTTGTTCCTGGAGAAGGACAGGCCACACCTCATGGTCGCCCTGCAGTGATATGTTGCAACTAATGTTGATGTTGGATACACATATGTGGTTGTTGTGATTGTTTATGTGTAGAAATGTGTAGGTAAACATTAGACACATTATTTACTTACGGCTAGTTGAGCCATCCTGCTCGCCGCTGGTTGGGTGTCCGGTGGTTGGGGGGGTCAGGAGCAAGGGGGATGGGATAGGACTTGGGATACTGGTAGTGGGTTGGAGTGGGGATTGGAGAGGTTTGGGGGTGGGTGGTGGAGAGGTGTAGGGGGGTTGGAAATGGGGTGGGGAGGGGGTGTGGGTAGGGGAGGGGGTGGGGGTAGGGGAGGGGGTGGGGGTAGGGGTGTGGGTGGGGGTAGGGGAGGGGGTGGGGGTAGGGGTGTGGGTGGGGGTAGGGGTGTGGGTGGGGGTAGGGGTGTGGGTGGGGGTAGGGGAGGGGGTGGGGGTAGGGGTGTGGGTGGGGGTAGGGGTGTGGGTGGGGGTAGGGGAGTGGCTGGTGGAAGGGGATGTGGAAATTTGGTGGTCACCAGCAGAACCCATAGTCTCCTCCTCTTCCTCCTCCTCTTCCTCCTCCTCTTCCTCCTCCTCTTCCTCTTCCTGTCTGCTCCCGGGCTGCCTCCTCCCGGGCTTCCATGCGTGCCCTTGCCCGTGCTGAAATTTTCATGTTGATGGCATAGAAATCGAAGGTTGGGTTTCATAAAAATGGGGGAAAGAAAAAGTCACATTAGTCATGCTCATAACCTTACAAATTATCATTGCTGTTATATTTCAGACATTTATCATGCGAACTAATTGCTATGCTACACCCAAAAACAGAGCGACTACTTATACCCCCCCTATACACCCCCTATACACCCCCTATACACCCCCTTATACACCCCCTATACACCCCCTATACACCCATATACACCCCCTATACACCCATATACACCCCCTATACACCCCATATACACCCCCTATACACCCATATACACCCCCTATACACCCATATACACCCCCTATACACCCCCTATACACCCCCTATACACCCCCTATACACCCCATATACACCCATATACACCCCCTATACACCCATATACACCCCCTATACACCCCCTATACACCCCATATACACCCCCTATACACCCATATACACCCCCTATACACCCACATACTCATGAACATATTTATAAAAATTACAGAAATCATTGAAAAAAAAACGCAGACATACTAGTAAATAAAAACTTACATCGGGCAATATGGCGGCGAAGTGTAGAAAGCAACACTGGCTGCCGCCGGCGCAGGTCAGACCAGCGCCGCTCAACTTGGGCCAGGCTTCTGCGGACGCCGGTCCGGGCGTAGATTAGCCGGCGGGCAGCATTATATGCCCGCCGCTTGTCCATGTTGGACACATATGGGCCCCTGGGCCCCAGGCGCCGGTCCATGACCTCAACCAAGGCCAACAGCTCCTGGGTAGAAAACGCCCTAGCCCTGGTTGAAGTCATATTGGCAATGGCGCAGTTATTAATTGCAGGTACATATATCACTTTTGGTGCTTGCTGATTGGTGTAAAAAAATTGTTTGTTTAGTATTAACTTTATTAATCCTTCTTACATTAACAAACTGGATGCGAATAGAAACTTACGCGGACCATTCTGATATACACACACCATAACCAACAGCATGCTTTCAATGTATAGCGAGACGTACTGTATATACAGTGTGCTGAAAATAATACACGCAACCGTCTACTAATAAATACGCTGCTAAAAGGGCACAATACACCGATTTCCATGGAGAGACGCACTGTATATACAGTGTGCTGAAAAGAATACACGCAACCGTCTACTAATAAATACGCTGCTAAAAAAGGCCCAATGCAACATGTTGGTGTATGACAATTTCATACTCATTACATATGTAAGGAAAGCATTATAACGTGATGTTTTGAAATGTGACTCAGAAAGCATACACGAACTCCAACAGATACCAGCTGACAACACTCATCATTGGAATGACAGGTGCACACATTTCACGATGTAGCACACAATGCTCCACAACCTATGTATGTGCATATACAGGTGAATGATCAGGTGCGTTGAGACCTGCGTAATTTGAGCGGCAATTATCGGCGGGAAATATTAGCGTAAATTAGCAACTACATTGCGGGGAAAAATATACGCCCCCTTGTTCATGGCGGGAGATTAACATATAAATATTCAGTCAGATGCAGGCCAGAATTGCTGCAAACATGTCTAGCTCAGACGATTCCGCAGCTGAGGACGCTCTACAGAGAGCTACAGCAGAATCCCTGCTTGAAGCTTTGCAGAAGAGGGAACAGGAGCGGAGAAGGAGGGCCCAAGAGAGAAGTAGCCTGCAAGACCAAGCGGGCCCCTCACTAACAGGCCCTGTTCAACCTCCACCAGCTCCACAAGGGCCAAGCAACCAGCCAGAACAAGAGGTTGCATCTCTCCAAACAGGTGTGACCCAGCAGGTGCATGGTGAGAGAACTGGGGCCACCAGAAAACGAGCTGCAACATCTAGGGTGAGGACTGAGCAGGATACCACCACCAAAAAGAGAAACCCTGCATTTGTAGAGGCAGAATTGCGAATTTTAGTGCCCAGAGCACGCGAATGGATCGAATTGCCAACCAGGAAGCCGGGTGCCAGTGCAAGGAGAAACCTTTGGGAGAAGATCACAGAGGAAGGGAACCAGGTGTCACCAGTGGTCAGAGATTGGCTAGCGGTGAAGAAAAGGCAAGTGTGTTTGTCCCCCTGATAATGTCATATGTGTGTACATATGTTACATGTATGTTTTGAGAATAATAGAAAGGTGTGTTTGTAGATAGTGCTACACTTCAATGTCACATGTGAACACAACCATGTCTAATAACCCACATTTATATATGAAACATGCACCATTGGTGTGATGTGAGGTTATGGGCACAGTACTGCTCATGTGAAGTATGTGAAGTATGTGATGGGACAAGAGAAAGTGTGTTTTTGAAAGAGTTGTTGTAACATGTTCCATATGATGCTACTGAAACAAGAATGACCAAACTGTGCACATGTAGCTGGTGAGAAACTACACATCCCAGTATGCCATCCCATAGTTAAATTACTCCATAATAACCACACTGTCAAGCTATGGTGGAATGTGTAGTTTCACAACAGGTGGAGGTGCATAATTTGGCCATGGATGATGTCATTTCTGCATAGTGATCTATGTATGTGCATTTAGTGGCCTAATGAATGAGATGAGACACTGAAATGCCTCCTAATGGAGACATTAATGTGTGTGTGGGATACATATGGCTAAAAAACATAAGATCACCCACACTAGGAAATGTAACGTAGTCATGATGTTCACTAGCACAGTGGTGCACATATCTCATGGTGATATTTGTATGTTTAAACTTGTAGGTGGACAGACTTCAAAACGACACTGAAGAGGAAGATGACTGACCAGTACAACCACAGCATGTCCACCGGGAGGGGGCCTATGCCAGACACCTTGGAATATACCCCCCTGGAGCAGGATGCCTTGGATGTCATTGATGTGGCCGAGGTCAGGGGGATATCCAATGTGGATAGTGAGCTCCCGGTGGAGATCTTTGCTGCTGATTTTGATGGTAAGTCACAGTAATGCATTGTATTTGGAAAGATATTTTTTAGTGCGTATGTGATGGTGACATTGTTTTCAATTATTATCCTAGAACAAGCAGAAACCCAGGATGAACCGGCAGCATCTTTCTCTGCAGAGCCACAGGTGGAGCAAGTGGTCCAGCCTTCACCAAGACGACACCCCCAGACACAGGACACATGGGATGCCAGCTTGATGGTGACGCTGGAGAGGATCGAGAAGCAAGGGGAGGATGCTGCGGCCCGTCAGCAGCAGGTTGTGGAAATTCTGGCGGATTGGCAGGCCACAACCAGGCAGCAGTGTGAGGCCTTCAACCGCATGAATGACACTCTGGCGGCTGGCATGCAAAGCATTGGCCAACACCTCAGCCGCCAGAATGAAATTCTTGCGGAGCTGCTGACCACCGCCAGGTCCCTAAGGGACAATCCCCCATCTGCTGGCCCACCCCAAGCTGCTCCCCAACCTTCCACCTCTGCTGACCCTCCTGTGTCCCCTAAGGGAAGACGCCGCAAGCCATCTGAGCCAAAGGCCCCTGTCCCCAAGGCCCCATCTAAAAAGGGGAAAAAAGGGCCCAAATAATGAGACCTGGTTCACTTCCTCTGTGGTTGGACCCCAAATGTTTAAATTGCACTGGACATCCACTTCCTGAGTTGGCCATCGATCCATTTTCGTGCCATGGGCATTAAAGTTCTTATTTTGACCTCTACAAATGCAGGATAAATTTTTGGTGGTGTGTATCTTGCTTAGTATTCACCCTGGTTGTTGCAGTACGTATTCTGGTGTCCCCATTTCTTTCACCATTGCATTTGCAGGGTAACACATGTTTGGAGATATGCAACCTCTTGTTCTGGCTGTTTTTTTATTTTTGTCTATATTTTATTTGTTTATTTGATTTATGACATTAAAGTGTCAAATAAGCTGTGATGCTGAACAGCAAATAAATTTATTTTACCAATTAAAACAAAATTGTTGTATGTGTAACTTCTTGTGTGAAACAAATACTACATTTATGTGTACTTACTGACCAGGGTATTTTTGAACATTTGTTGAAGTGTGGTAGAAGTTTCCCATGTGTAACCCTCTCCATGCCCATTCACATGTTCCTATCCAACTTTTCCCTGCTAATTAGTTTGTGTCAGCACATGTGCAGAGCAACTTAATAGGTGAGAAAGCAGTTTGTGTGCAGGTGAGGTAGCTCCTACATTAGTAGGTAAAAGCAGGTCCAGAACAATGCTTTCCTCATGGAGTGGGTGAGGTAGACAAACAAGGGTCAAAAGGTACATTTGTGTAGGAATGCATATGTGTCCTCCCTAAAAAAAGATGTGTGAATCGGCCAAACATGATAAAATTGCTTGTGGACAAACATGTTTAACTTTGTACATATATATGATTTTACAGTGTCATAAGCAGATGTAGGAATCCTTTGTTAGAGAGATGTGAGTGCAATAATGTGATTGGTGGCATCTTACATCCAGAGTGTAGTAAAATCCAATTCATAGCAGATCAGATAGTGGTACAGGTCTGTATTTTGGGTACTATACAAAGATTGTGTGCAAAATAGTGGGCATGGGCTTAAAACATTGCTGAAACATCCTTTGTAGGTGTTAGATGTGGTTTATGTTATTGTATCATAAATACAAAACCTATGTTTGTATTAGAGTGAACACGTTGACACATGTCGACTTGTGTAGATTGAGTGTGCTACTGTGTAAAGTCTATGAAAGCACGTAGTGAATGTGTATAACTGTTTAACAAATACCTACCTTAGCATATATAAGCAGGTCTTAAAAAGATTCTTACCTTAAATTAAACAAACCTTTAAATGTCGAGAAGTATAGAAAGATAAGCTTCCAATGTGTTTGAGTGCTGTGTGTGGCTTGCAGGTAGTGAAATCATGGTTTGGACTTAATAGACTGCAGCATTGCTTATTACATTCAGGTGTATGTGTTTGAGTAGTAATCAGCGTTAATTAGCAAACCCAGGCGCACGCTGGCATGCGGTATCTGTAGGGGTGGTCTGAGCTGGCGGTTGGCGGGCGCCTGTTTTGTGTCCGAAATGAACGGTGCTTTAGCCGATCGTGCGGTAGTAGCACCGTTCATTTTTGGTGCACACCCCCGTGTACGCCCATATTTACGCCCATTTTCCCTCATTATTTCGGCCGCTCCCCTCATCACGCCCCTATGCCGCCCCCAATGCCCGTACTCTCGCGTACAGGTTTTTTCGCACGGAGAGACCCGTCCGTAAGCGTTGTGGAGTGTTCGCGCCTGCGCATTGGAGATGGTACGCATGCGCAGATCACAAAAACCCCCCGAACGTACGCGTACGGGCCGCCCGCACCAACCAGAATAAGGCCCTAAGATAGGGCCCAAATCTTTCTTAGGAGAATCTGCCTTCATGGGACCTTTTTCTTCAAGTTCAGTAACTCCTTTGATTGCACCAGGGACTACAGTTTAGTGTATACAGGGTGCGTAGTGCCACCTGGCTGACATTTTGTGGTACAGTGTCACTTGTGCAGTAAATGCCTTAGTAACGTAAAATCATTCTCTTTAAATGTTCTGCTCTATCATATTGTTATTGATGTGATGTCATTTATTGTGAAATTGTTCTCTCTTTAATGTGGTCATTGATTATTTACTGCTTTATCTATTGAATGATATAAAGTGACTGTTTTGCATGTTGAACCTTTTTCTTGCTACTCGTACATGTGCGTAAATGCATTGCAGCGACCAGTCCTTGTGTCCTCAAATAAATATTTGTCATTGCTAAACGTGTTACTCTTTTGTGGGCCTCTTCCGGGGTGTTTCATCTCCTTCCATAGGATCTCTTCACTGAAAGGGCCGTGAAGACCTCAGAAGCTGTTGCCGTCATCAGATCCAGACTCAGGTGCCATCTTTTACCGGTTCGTTACAGGGGCATTGTCCCAAGCAAGTATTAACGCTAGACTCCTCCCTCAACATTAGCATATTTTCACAAGGCAGCTGCATCTGCTGTGCTTACCATAGGTGCCGATTTATCATTTTGCTGGTGGGTGCTCAAGCCAAAACTATAGGGGAGTGGCTTCATGGGGAAGGGGCGTGGCCACAAAATAATACCAATTTATATTACGCAGCACAGTTGTCTCCAATATTCAAATTACAGCAGCAGAGTTGCCCTTTTAACACATTGCAGCAGCAGAGTCCCCCTTTTTACAGCACAAATGCATGTGACACATGTGACCTCCTGGTGCTCATGTTATAGGATGATTTAATTTTTCTGCAGCAAACTCCTTTGTTATTAGACATTAACTACAATGTAATTGGGGAATAGTGCATCCAATTGCACTTCCTATGTAAAAGCAGCTCTATTAATGAAGCCTAAATTTTTTTATAAATCTGCTTGAACATACTGACAGACTAAACAGTGCCAGCGGGGTGCCTGTGGCTGTGGCTGTGAACTCCCCCAGGTTGCAGCCCCCAATAGTCCTGCGGCCAGTCCATCCCTGAGCCACCACTACTTTGGAGCTAAGCATATGCAAGTACAGGTGAGGTGAGCCATATGACACACACACACCTCAGGCTCAGCCTCTGCTCATATTTAACGACTGTTACAGGAGTGGTGGACTCACTTTGATGCTGTTGGGGTCCGGGATGGCCGGGTAAGCTGCCTGCTGCTGCCTCCTCCTCGCAATGGTCTGCAGGTGGCTGGGCGCGCTGTGTTTGCGCGAGGAGGAGAGGGAGCCGGGAGGGGGAGGTTGGAGATGGCACCAGGTGGCGTTTGTGACAGTGAGCGTGTGATGCATGACGTGCATCGCGTAAGAGAGTGCGCGTGGCGTGGACTGCACAGGCAGGGTCGGGCGGAAGAAAAGTAGAGCGGCCGCGGCAGGTTAGGTGGTGTTGGTTTGATTTGATTTGTTTTTATTCAGCACTGCAGTCTGCCGTGGCAGTGAACAGCACTAGTACCACCTGCAGCAGCCCAGCAGTGGCAAGCAGGACTCGGATGGCGGACAGCGGGTGCTCTTGAATTTCCGTGGGTTCTCAATCGGCGCCTGTGGTGCTTACTGCTTCCATCTCTAAATCAAACTCTATGCAGTTTAAATAACCATGATGCTTCCAGTTGGCTGATTTATTAGAGAAATCCCAGGCTTGGTAGCACAGTGTTTATAAGTCATGTAATATACCAGAGGTGCCAAACCAGGATTAAGTGCTGTGTTGACATTGCTTGAATACAATGTGCATGACTGCAAAGTACGTCAGAAAAAAAATGAAATGGTTCTTGTTATAGAAATGTAATCTGACTGATTCAGACCTAGTACCTTATGTATTTTACACAGAACATAATCATTTATGTAGTTTAACAACTAAAAGTAAAAGAAACAGCTCTTTATACAAAACAAATATCTGTTACTCATTCCCTACAACAGTTATTGCTGCTTTACTCAAAAATATGTTTCCTTAATGAATTAAAAAAGTAATATTTGCTGCAAAGGGAACAAGGAAACGAAGCAGATTAGTCTGGAAAAATTAAAGTTTTATGGGAAATAACTAATTTACGACTAAAATTAAATTGGAATTCTCTTTGTAATTTTCTTATGAACTTATGCAGTTTCAAGCTCACAGTAGGATTCCAACAAGGAACTCATGCAAGTCCGTGCACCATTGCTTTACAGCTGAGTGCATTTAGCCACCAGTAGTCAGCAATTTACAATATGTCTGTGAAATGAAATTACAATTACAGTTAGAGCTATAATCAGATACATATTGTGCGGTGACGGAACTTGTGGGCAGTGAGCCCAGGTGCAAAAATATAATTTTGGGCCCCTCTCCTCCACCCCAACCCAAGTTTACAATATGCACCATGCAAGTGGGCAACAAGGAGAGTTTATTGATGACAGGGAGAGGCAGGGGGCACAGAGTGTGACAGGGTAAAACAGTGTGTAACAGAAAGAGGGTGATGGGGCAACAGTGGCTCCCTTAGTCCTCAGGGGCCCTGCTGCACAAAGGATAGTTCCACCTTATTGTGACAGAAGCACTAGTAAAGTGATAAATGGGAGATATTGTCTTTTTAAAGCCGGATAGGGGTTCCCAGCGGCGTAACTACATTTTGGGCGCCCCCCCCCGCCGTTAAAGGGAGGGTGCCCAGCCACTCACCCGCCCCTCCGCCATCCACCCGCCGCACCAACCCCCTCAAACCCCCCGCAGTCTTACCTAGGTTCAGTATGCGCTGGTCCCGGCTCCCTTCTTCTGCTATGAGGACCACCACAAAATGTCCGCCCCCATACAGCAGACAGTTTCAGAGAACTGTCTGCTAAATGGGGGCGGACATTTTGTGGTGGTCCTCATAGCAGAAGAAGGGAGCCGGGACCAGCGCGTACTGAAGACTGGGGATGGGGGGGGTTTGCGGGGGTTGGTGCGGCGGGCGGCGGGGTGTAACTATAACACTGCAGCCCCCGGCGCCCGCACATGCATAGCGCCCCCCCCCCCCCCCGCGGTCGCGGGGGCTGCGGTGCTATAGTTACGCCACTGGGGGTTCCTTGGGTGTGGATGTGAAAGGGAACACAGGGCCCATTTCATGTCTTTCGGCTTTCAGCCCAAGATGTTTTGGGTTTGCAAATCCTGGGAACAAATGGCTGCTGTGGGTTTCACAGTCCCCTGGCAGACACAGGGCTGGATCTGAGCAACGCCCAGCGTTTTATGGGCATCCCTATGAAAACGCTGGCCATTCCCCTGAAGGGTAGTTGGGGGATTGGGGGGTTTCGTTGCACAAGATGGGGAGACTCAATTGTTTGATCTGGATGGCCCCCTGTCATGTGATTAATGAGACATGACAATAGATCACAGGGGTGTGCTACCACAGACAAAAATGGATTGGCAGTTTAAATATTGGGGAGGGTAAAGGTTTGTCTTTTGCGGTGCACCAGTTAACAAGAAAGAGATCATAAAATATACCTTTTATTATTTAAGTTTTTAAAAAGGACTGCGAAATATGACAAACAACATAAAACATCAAACAAGTGAATACAGTGCATTAAAAGATGCACGTGCGGAGTCTTAGATCTACTGTCACAGTACAAGTATGTGCCTATGGCAATGTATGAGGGACACTTGGAGATATTCCTTGTTCAATTATTTAATTTTAATGTTTAAGGAAAGTGTCACCAAATAGTTTCTGAGGTCTGTGTATTAATTTTACAAATTGCTGTTAGATACTGGTTGTCTAAAGATTACACCGGTAGTCTGTTGTTGATATGAATGTGTTTATGGTATTACCAAATCGGTTCAATCAAACAGCATATCACACTATTCCTCCGATATACGTAATCTGGGTTATTACAGTTCCTCACAGTGCAGCAGCACCAATGAGTGTACTGATACTAAACCCTTACATAAATTCAGGAGATATTGCTGTAGACAAGCAGGCATGGGTGTTAATATATAACTGAGAAACAATTCACTCGAGTTACAGATTGACACAAATGTATTAATTCCTATACACTGCATTGGCTATAATAGTCACAATTGATATACAGCGGTGGTAATATACATTTGTTGCGGTTGGGGTCACCGCTTTTAATGTTAGTTCTAGGCAGGTGGCTGCCGTCGGCTGCGTCTCTCCTATCAGGAGCGTGTCAGCCGCGAGGCAGCCTGACGGCTATAAGTCGGGTGAAGGCAGCGTTTTTAGTAAATACAAAAATACATTAGAGTCCTGATAAGGACTGGTATACACAGACAAAGATATAAGACAGTGATCTGAAGATGTCCGCACGGCTTGGTTGGCCGGCGTAAGCTTCGCAGATCTTCCTCAGGGCAAATAAGTATTTTCAAGCACTGTATCCACTTGTTTGATGTTTTATGTTGTTTGTCATATTTCGCAGTCCTTTTATTTCTGAAGAAGAGAAAAATTATTCGATGGTCGTCGACCAAATATATGCACCCTAGCGAACAGGTCTGAATCAGGCCATAAGTACTGTGTATATGCCTGTATTTGTGGTAGAGGCATTAAGGAATCTATTATGTTTAATTAGTGCCCAGATGGGCTATACTTATTTTTATGTTTTGTTTTATATACTGCACTATAAAACTAGCCACTACTATATTGCCTGGAATGGTGTGCTGTTTTCTTGGCTGCTGTGTGTTTGGAGTTGTCCATCTACCACAGGAGAGGGCTTCCCTACCCTGATCTTCTTACAATAACCCTTATTCTGGTTGACCCCAGTTGCCGCTGCCACCCCCTCTTGCACGCTGTGATCCCCCGCACGGCTGTGAATGGATGATTTGCATAATCATCCATTCGCAGCCTTTGGCGACCAGGGAATGATTTCTTCAGTGCACACAGATCAGTGACATTCCTATGGTCTGTAATGTGTGAGCGCCCTGTTCGGGAAGTAGGCCGGCAGATGACATATGCTGATGTCACCTGCGCACTCCTCGCACCCGCATCACCGGGCGATTTGCATGTGAACACCCGGAGTAGGACTGGGTACCAATGATGCGGCCTGGGAGCCAGTAAGGTAATCGGTATGGGAACTGACAGGTATCCGGAGACTATGCTGATAACCCTGAGCTGAACTCCGAGAGCTGGATCACATTAGAGATAGAATAGTGGAGTCTTCTGGCAGCAGTGGAATAACCAGGTAAGCAGCAGGTAACAGCAGGACACTGGTAACTGATCTCTGGAGCAAGCCAGGAGCCTTTGAGAGCTGACGCTGGAGAATTTGCAGGGAAACTGACAAGTTTGTTCAAGGCAAGGAGGACTCTGGGAAGCTGGCTTATATTCCCCCAGGTGGCTGCTAATTGGCTGCAGCTTGCAGTAGCAGCACACAGAACCATTGAGTTTACCTGGATCATGTGACTTGCTGCAGCAGCAGCATACGCAGAACAGGAAATACACGAGGGGCGAAATTTACAAATCGCGTTTTTTGCCGCGAATTCGCATATGTAATGCGGCAAAAAAGTGCGATATGGTGCGATTTCGGGCGATTTTTAAGTCCTGAAAATGTGCGATTTTCAGTCATGAAAATCGGCACATTTTCAGTACTGTGCGGTGTCTTGAAAAAAAAACGCGTCCCCCCTCCTAAGCACTTTCTCGGCTCCTGAATGGCCGCTAGGCGGCCAATGGAATCATTCTGAGGAGAGGCGCGGAAGATGAAACATCTCTGCGCCTCTCCAGTCCGTGAGCGGGTACCAGCCGGGAGCAGCGCGTCTGCCGGAGAAGATGTCGGGGTCGTCGCCGGGGACCAGGTGAGTAGGATTTCCTTCCTCAGGTACCCCTTTTGGATTACTTCGGATTCTGGACCCCGGAGACATCAGCCCCGGACCCCGGACCAGCCCCGGAACCAGGACCAAGGCCCCGGAACCAGGACCAAGGCCCCGGAACCGGACTCTTCAGCCCAGGAGCCCAGGACCCCGGACCAGCCCCGGGAACCAGGACCAAGGCCCCGGAACCAGACTCTTCAGCCCAGGAGCCCAGGACCCCGGACCAGCCCCGGAACCAGGACCAAGGCCCCGGAACCGGACTCTTCAGTCCAGGAGCCCCGGACCCAGGATCCAGGGACGACCTACGGGCTCAAGGTAGGTAAGTATCAGTATGTGTGGGCTGTGGATGTATTAAACTTTATTTTTCTGGGTGTCAGTGTGTTTTATTTAACTATTTTTTGTACTGTGGAACTACAAGTGCCAGCGGGCCCTTTAATGCCCCGCATGCTGGGACTTGTGGTTCTCCAAGTCCCAGCATGCGGGGTAGGCTTGCTGGGACTCATAGTTTTACAGTATAAGACAATAGTTTTTATTCTTTTTTTTACACTTTTCATCAGCCCGATGCCCACCGCCCAGGGGCATCGGGGACAGCCCCGGACTTTCAGCATGGGCTGGTAAGTCCTGGAGGGGGGGGACCCCTTCATTGGGGGGGTCCCCACTTCCCCAGGACCCCTGCCCATGCTGACCAGCCACGGGGTTAATGCTTTGGCCGTGGGACCTTATATAATAAGTGTCCCCCGGCTGTGGCATTACCCTGCTGGCTGGTTGGGTCTGGTGCTGGTTCTTAAAATACGGGGGACCCCTAGTCATTTTGTCCCCCGTATTTTGGAACCAGCGCTGGACCTTGAGCCTGGTGCTGGTTTCATTAAATCAAGGGAACCCCTATTTGTTTGTCCCTCTGATTTTATGATACCAGCACCGGCTTTTTGAGCCCGGGGCTGGTTATGCTTAGGAGGGGGGACCGCGCGCCGTTTTTTTTCTTTTTTTTTTGTTTTAACTATTTTTTTACAACAGAACCATGCACAGATCTCAATGATCTGTGCATGTTTCTGATAAAATCGCCAGTCAGAACCTGGTCTATTTTCTTTTTGCGATTTTTAGTAACCTTTACTAAAAATCGCAATCCATTAAATATGCGAGTTCTATACTTTTTAATGGGAAAACATCTGGATGCGATTTTTAAAAATCGCACCTTTAAAAAATGTGATTTTTTTCCCCGCAAATCGCACCCTATAAAATATGCGATTTTCGGGAAATGCCCGAAAACGGCATATTTTGCGGAAAAAAAAACGCAAAAAAAAAAAATCGCCTCCCATTACATTTCGCCCCTGGAGTTTTCTAGATCATGTGGCAGAGGACAGGATTTGTGACACCGAGACATCATGCCAGGGACTGCGGAGTGCACTAATGGCTCATCTGCGGTGCAGAATACCCTAGTGTGCCGGTAAGTGCCGTACGTGAGCAGAGCGAGAACTGGAGTCCCTGACAATTGCATACAGCGTCTGCACATGCGCAAAACATTGCCCCCCCCCCCCCCCCGAACAATCAGAATAACCTCCAATATCCACATGACCAGAGTACAGTGCATGGGTTAGTGGGTTACTATAAAACTATAATCTCTGGGTAGACAGTCAATAGATCAGCAACCTATGGTTGACATGCATTAGGTCAACGGGTATTCAATGTTGATAGATAAAAGGTCAACAATGGTTTGGGTATAATTATTATTATTACTATTACTATTACATTTTATTTATAAGGTGCCACATGTGTTTTACAGAGCCATACAAATTGCATACCATATACCGGTACAGGGAGACAGAATTTAACATTACAGTAAATAAATAACAAAATAGAGTACAGGCACCACAATTCAGTACACACACCAGCTTAGATGTAAGTGCAGGAGAGAGCTGTAAGTGAAATGTGAGAAGAAGAGGGCATTCATAACAAAAGGGAAGAGGTAACCATTATGGGCAAGATTCACCAAACTGAAAATGCTGTAAAAACCCAATTTTCGGGTTTTTACCGCATTTCCATATGCAGCAAAGCCCCACCGCCGGGGCTTCACTGCGGGGGGTTACGCCAGTTCTATATGGCGTAACCCCATGGAAGCTTATGGGCTTCTCTTCGCGTCCCCCGCCGCCCCGCGTGACATTAGCAAGGTAAGTACACAGCCAGGAGGAATGAGCTAGGGATGGACAGCTGCAGTCGGGCAGTGGCTGAAGCTGAGCTCATTGCTCAGCTCAGTGGTGATGCCCAGCGCAAGGAGGGGGAGACAGTGGCAATGCTGGAGATTTTCTGGGAATGCCAGTGTTAGCACTGGCGCAGAGCCTAGAAAATTTCCGGGATTACTAGTGAAGGGGTTAAGCACTGTTGATCTTTTTTTACCTGTTGACCCAATGCATGTTGACTGTGTAGTGCTAACCTATTGACTGTCTAGCTAGACATTGCTAATCTATCATCTGGATACCACAATGCACAATATCTTTGATATCCAATATACAGAGCAGAGATCTACAGTACAATAGCAAATAGATATTGCTATCATTAGCTGCGCTGTCTGTTTTTTTTCTCATTCCTCTGTGAGCCCCAGCACTGGTCCACACAAACGGACCTGGAAAGAAAAGGGAATGGAAATACAGTACATCCATTATATTGTAGCTTCATGGAATGACCTAGGTCCTGTGCAGCTGCCTTTCATGGTCTAGCTATGTGACTGTTACTGTATTGGCTCATAGAAATCTGTTTTACGTTGAGTTCTGTTCTTCACAAAATATGAATTGGTATACAATGGGATGCCCAGCATGTAGTGTACCACGATTTCTGTCAAAGAAAATTGCCTTATTCACATCACAGATACAGCGAAACACAGCTAAATGTATGCTAGAGACACTGACCTGTAATTGTAACTGCCAGGAATTAGGTTAACACAAGTACAAAGTGGCACATAAAGCAAAACTTGGTGTGAGGAAAAAAAAACATGGCCACAGTATCACATAACTTTGTAAACAGATGCAGACTCATTCGTACACAGATTTACAAATGTCACAAATTCATCAGTGTAATGATTGGCATTTTATGAGAGCAGAGGGCCCATGTTCACTCTCCAGCAGGATCCCCCTCCTGTCTCTCACCGGTAGCCAGGCAGTGTAGTCACTATAATGGCACCATGCACTAGTAGACTCCAGTAGTTATAGAGTCTATTGTGCATGTGCAGCGGCCATTTTCACAGTGATTATTCTCATTTGCACATGTGCAAAACTCTAGGAAAATGGCCACTGATGAGTTTGCACGGCTTCCATGGTACCGCTGGATTCTGGAAAATTGAAATAATGGGCTAAAATTATGCAAATCGCATCATTTTGTGTAAATTTTAGCCCCTTTCCCAATCCACGGACCCGCAAATTACCGCTGCTGGCTGTCATGGGGACAGGGCTTGGTGACATCAGCCTCATCCCGCCCCCAAAATGTAGCCTCGTCCCGCCCCCTTTCACTCCTCTCTGGGTTTCTCCCAGAGAGGTGTTATAAAAAGGAGGCAGGTATGATTAGATACACCACGGGGTGTAAACTATCGGAGTAATTTCCAGTTGCTATATTTATGTGAATAAGACACATATTTTGGGAGACGCTATGCTTAGCTGAGTTACCCAGGAAATGGTATGCTAAGAGGGCCTTTTTGATGATTTGAAGCAACAGTGTATGAGAAAACGTCTATTTTATTCACTGTATGTGAGTCCTTTATTATCTTGAGTCACAGTCTGTAGTATGGTTCACTTGTGTTCAATGCTTTATATGTTTAGGCTTTTACCTAATGAATTCTGGCAGCTGCCTAGCAACATTTAAGAATGTGTGGAGTATGTAGAAACATTTGCTTAGTAACATTTCTGACCAATCAGAAGGCAGAGTAACATTGAGGAAAATAGGATCATTATTTTTTCAGACAGGACCTCACTGGCTCATCACTCTTGCTGTTCATCTGAACATGCCAAAAATATACATCTTACTTTCTAAATATCTGAATATATGGAGAAATGTCCATTATTTTATCTTCATGTAACAGAACCAGAAATTCAACATCTAAAATGGCATTTCAGTGTATTTTTGGTTTATATTCTGTCGTTACCAGGCAACAAAGCAAGATCCTGCTCTGATGTTTCCTGCCAAAATGCTTAGGTCAGGACTTGTGCATTCACTGTACTGTCTCCAGAGAGCAGTATGAAGATTGAGGAAATCCCAGCAGCAACGTCATGTGTTTACAGACAATATCCCCATGAACCAAATTGGATGCTGTTCCTGTGAGTGGACCTCAATCAAGAATTTATAGGATACAGAATGTAGAAATAAGAGCGTAATATTACGCACAGTTTCATTGCCATTACTTGGGAAATAAATAAACTGTTTAGAAAATATTTTTTTGGTACATGTATTTTTCAATGACACAAATAGTTGAATGTATTTAGATTAAGGGGTCTATGTACTAAGCGTTTGAGAGACATACACTCCTAACTGTCATTTTTCAAACCCAGCCTGAGATATGGCAATTAGGAGGTTGCTCCAAGTACATAGACCTATGAAGCCCGATACACTTTGTGCAATTCATTTTCTATTCAAAAAAATTTGATCGGGATCAAATCGAACGGCGCCGTGTACACATTTGATTTAGACTATATAGTACAGATTTGTACTGTACAAATTTATACTATATAGTCTTGCCTGCACAGTCTATTTTTCTATTTGATTTCGATGCCGCAGGGTTGCGCATCGAATGCGTCTGAAAACCATTCCACCATTACTGTATAATAACCAGGAGAGAGATGAACAGAGGAAGTGCAATAAACTCATAGTAATCAAAATACCTGGTTCTTCACACATAATGGGCTTACTAAAAAATACAAATAGCTTCATATTACTAAAAGAGTGTCAGAAATCATGTCAGCTGAGCAGCTTATCAATGGGAATTACAGAAAAGAAGGTACTTGTTTCCTAGCACGGCGCCCATCGCATCGTATACCATAAGACTAAATAAGGTATACGATTGTATGCGATGCGACGCGATGTTGTACAATAAAAAATCGTATGGCATCGTATGCAATACAATGGCATACAATGCAATGGTATGCAATTTTTTATTGTACAAGCACCCTGATGGGTCCTTACAATGTTAAATACCCCCCCCCCCCCCACACTATCAACACCAACCCGAAGCGTGGTGAGCGCAGCGAGACCGCGAGGGGCGGTGGTATGGGTCCTCCCACCTTTTCATACCCCCACTATCCACGTTGGCGTGGAGTTGATTTTAGATAGTGTGGCGAGCGCAGCGAGCCCGAAGTGTGGCGAGTCCCGCAAGGGGACGGGGAATACGTGTAAAGTAATACAAGTGCACTCGCCACGCTTCGGGCTCGGTGGCTCGCTGCACTATCTAAAATCAACTCCGCTCCGACGTGGATAGTGGGGGTATGAAAAGGTTGGAAGACGTTTACCGCTGCCCCTCGCCACGCTTCGGGTTCACGTTGATAGTGGGGGTGGCGTGGGGGTGCATTTAACATTGTAAGCACCCATTAGAGAAGGGGACCGGTCATGACTGTCGGGCTAGCCTGACAGTCGTGACGCCAGATTGAATACCTCCCTTAATTTCACGCTCCCTTCTGCCTTCCATTCTGGCTAATTCTTCTCAATGGTCATTATAATGCTGGAAGTAACTATTATAAGATGGGTAGACTGTGGACATTAAATGATAGTCATCAATAATACTCAGGTAGCCTGTGGTGAACCAAAGGATTCGTGATGTTTATTAAATTCTTAAATTCTGATTTTGCCGAAAAAATCAAGATTTGTTGGATAAAGCAAAATGTCTCCAATTTTCAACTGTCCCATTGTGATGTAGTTGTTGTGTCCTCAGTTTATTGTTCTTAGAAGACAGTAGACTGACCAGGTATGATCTGCTAATGATGCCAGACACTTCATGATTTGGCCTGCTGTGCATTTAGAGATCCCCCTACACAAGATGGCTATTAAAGCCACTGTTGCCTGTCTATTACTCTAGGAACAAGCACTACCACCCCAGCTGTGCCACCAAACATCTACAGCTATGCCAGCAGAGGTTTGGACACGGAGAGTGCTGGTGTTTCTTGTGGTGAAGACCTGCAAATCAAAAAGATGGCACCACACATAAATCATCAAATGTGCAGACTGCCACAGAAAATAACCCCTCCCCCAAATCTAACTGTCCGTCCTCATAGTGCCTAAACCTATCCCCCCTTCCTAACCCTAACGCAGGTCATATACTTACCTTTGTCATTCTGGCAGTTGGGATTATGGCACCGGCATCTGAATTGATGTCGGGATTCCGCCCAATAGTCAGGGTGCTGGCGTCGGTATTGTAAACACCCACTTCCATACTGCTGGGATGCTGAACACATCTCCTATCTACCTGTGTTGTTGCTTTCATGATGTGATACTATTATATTTTTTTTATTAAAAAAGTTACATGCAACAAAAAAACAGTACATTCCACCTCTCAACATCTCAGACACACTGAGTGTCATACTAGCGCCATATGGCATATCGATGCATGAAAGTGACAGTGATTGGACTTGTAGAACAGCTGCTCTTACACAAAACAAAATGTACTTAGGATTATAAATACATTTGTTCTAAAATTGATACATAACGACGGGGCCATATTTGTGGCAAAACAATTTGATATGGTATATTTGTGCCTTTTCACTGCGGTTACTAAACAGAATATAATAGTGTGCATGGCGAGTGCGGTACACTTAGACGGTGTCCATGTCGACTATGTCGACATCTGGGACACACAAATGTGACAGTCACGTCGACCCTTTGACTGCCGACCTTCCCATTGTCGACTGAATGCTTATGTTGACCTTCCAACTCTGTCTGTCGACCTTAGCCATGTCAACCTATTTTTGGTGTTGACCTAAGCCATGTCGACCTTCAGGGGTCGACCTACTGTATGTCGACCTTAATTTAGTCAACCCTATGACCCATACCCCTCATACATCTAGCCTTAATATGCAACACATCGCTATTGTGAAAATAAAATAGTTTCCCAGGACTGGTACTGGGTTCTCAAAACTCCCACCCACATGTGCCACTGCACTACATTCATTGAATGTCCTAATTTGCAGATGGTCCAATGTAAAATTAAAAGAAACACTGAAAGCAGTGGGAACACATAATATATAGAGATGTGCAGGTCCGAATTTACCCGGATCTCAAAACGGGATCTTATTGGCTATATGCTGTCACATGTTTTTGCTCCAAAACATGTGACAGCTGGATAGCCAATAAGATCCTGTTTTGAGATCCGGGTAAATCCGAACCTGCACATCTCTAATAATATATACATTATATATTAGTGTTTTATGTTACATAATAGTTCAACGATGCAGAAAATAAGTTGCTCTTAGCAAAAAAATAATAATAATAATAAAACAAACAACATAAAGCCATTTATAAATAAGCTGGGGTACTGTGCTAGTGTCTGTCTGGTGGCAGGGCCTAGTAAGTGCTCCAGGCTTTGTCCCATCCATCTTACATAGACTCATTACATGAACTACTGTAGCTGGGATTTCTGTCAACAAACTCAGCATACTTGAGAGGAATTGTTGTAGTAATTCTTCAAGAGGTAAATTATGAAGCAATTAAGACAACATCTTCAGTTACTCTTTGCATATAGATTAATATTCTGCTCATAAAAATAAAAGTTTAATTCAAATAGCGTTGCAAAGAGCAATATTGAAAATGCAGTGGGTAGAGTTCTGAAGCAATATTCTCTTTCACTGAAAAATCTCTTTTACTATTTTCCCAGTGTGACAAAACGCCCTTAATTATTAAGATTGATTCTAAAGCACAGGCGGTAATGAAAAACATTTTTGCATTTTACACCTCACAGTGCAAGCTATAAAAGTTATTTAAAATATGATTTCACAGTCCAGACAAAAAAAGAAAAAGATTTATTTGATTTAAAAGCCTCTTTAGGTTATATGCAACACATAATATACATTTAACAAAGCAGAAACATATTACATGGTAATGTCATAACTTATTTATCTCTGTTGTACCTTTATAGCAGGGGTGGCCAAACCGGTCCTCGAGATCTACCAACGGTCCACGTTTTCCCGGTTACCTAGCTGGTGCACAGCTGTAGTCATTACTAACTGTCACATTTTAAACCATGCTGCATTCATTCCTACTATAGATCCACAGGTTGCCTGGAAAACATGCACTGTTGGTAGATCTTGAGGACAGGTTTGGTCACCCCTGCTTTATAGTATTAGTAACACTACAGTGTAGACAACAGTATAGGCAACTATAGTATCACCCTGCGCTGAAGACTCTTATGTACAATACAGGTGACTGCTGTATCATCCTGTGCCAATAATCCTTATGTACCATATAACACAGGTGACTATTGTACCACTCGTTGCTGATAAGTAACCCTTATGTTACACATAATTCTGGTGACTCTACTGTATCATCCTGTGCCAATAATCCTTATGTACAGTACCGTATAATACAGGTGACTACTGTACCACTCAATGATAACCCTTATGTAACACAATACAGGTGACTCTACTGTATCATCCTGTGCCAATAATCCTTATGTACAGTACCGTATAATACAGGTGACTACTGTACCACTCAATGATAACCCTTATGTAACACATAATACAGGTGAATCTACTGTATCAACCTGTGTCGATAATGGTTATGTACCATATAATTTAAATGACTAAATTAAGTGAACCCCTTAGCCACTTGGTGCATAGGTCATATGGGATTTACAAAATCTAAACCAGTGGTAATCTTCCAAGATGCATCTCTGTCCAACAAACTGTCCTACAGAATATGTGGTAATAAAAGCAATGACTAAGAAATGGCTTTTAGTGCATATAAACATTTTATGTACAGATTTAGAAGTCAGACACAAAAAACTATTTAACTATTTTTGATCACATGGTCTGTCTTTTCATAAATTCAGTAGGAATACAGTAAACCCAGGATTGATCCACACAGTGTTTGCAATAAAATGGCTGACCCATGGGGCGGGGCAGCTACCAAGAAATACAGCACCAGTTTGGCTTTATCACAGATAAATACATTTGTTTAGGATTGGGGATGGACACAAAGGAATTTATTTATTTATCTAATCATACTTGATAAACATACCAGCAGCATCCTCTTCCTAAACAATGCATGAATAATGTTCTCTTTTTTGAAAATGAGTATTAAGTGCACCAAAATCCTGTTATTATCTGCAACTGCAGCATTTATAACTATAGATGTGTGGGCTTGGTTTTCTGAAAACTGAGCAGACCCAAGCTTCGCTTTCCAGGTTCGGTTTTCAAAAGAGGCAATATGTCATCTTCCTGGCATTGGGTCTTGCGTGTCTTGGATCCGATATAAGTCCCTCCCACAATAATTCAGAAGCCCTGTTTATTTATTTATTTATTAACAGTTTCTTATATAGCGTATACATATTCCGCAGCGCTTTACAGAGTATAGTTATTAGCAAAAACACATAACAAATTACAGTACAAGACAGTTTAGGACAAGTACATGGTTAATATGGATAGTTGCATCAGGGGACAGGACACTGAAGCAATCAACAGGGTGGCAGAGGTTTATATATTCTAAGAAAGGCACATGAGGAGAGAGGGCCCTGCTCGTGAGAGCTTACATTCTAAAAAGGGAGGGTTAGACAGACAGGGGTGACACAGAAGGGAAAGAGGTGAGCATAAACAGTAGGTTAGGATGAGAGATGGTCGGGTTTTATGCAGGAGGGTGGGAAGATGACAGCTTAGTCTTTGATATTTTAAGTCTGAAAAAGAGCTGGGTCATCCAAGAGTAGACAGCAGAGAGACAGTTGGAGATATGAGTGAGGATAGAGGGAGAGCGGTCAGGAAAGGAGCGGTAGATTTCAGTATTATCAGCATAGAGGTGATAGTGGAAGTCGAGTGAGCAAATAAGCTCACCCATAGAGGACGTATAAAGATAGAGAAGAAGAGGGTCAAGAATAAAATTTTGGGGGACACCTAAAATCAATGGAAGAGCAGGACAGGTGAAGTCATTAGAGGTACAGCTGGGCATTTTCAAAACTGACAGTGCAAATACAATTATTAACAGTGATAGTAAAAGTTGTTTGCAGATGTAAAAATGATGATGTTATGGTTGAATAGCCAGATTAAGTAGCCAGGAGTTGTATGTCGTGAGAATAAATTGAACTCACTCAAAGCAGTCTTTGGTTTTCTCAGTTGTTATTTCTGTCCTTCTGTTTCACTTCAGTGTAACGCCAGTATAACGCGACAGTTATATTTAAATTATGCCGCACTTTAAAAATGATGCACTTCAAAACTATTATGCACACAGCTAAACCATGCACACAGCCTATTCGGCCACAGCCTATGTAATGATCTTTTAATGCATCTACACTCATTAATTGGACTTTCCCCACCCAATCCCCCTACTACAATGAATGGTAATAAAAGGGGCTTACATAAACATCCATGCATTCCAAGATAGCATGTGTCATTAGTTATAAGATATTCCTCCCTTCACATAGGCAACAGAGATTTGCTTTTTAATTTGCAAAATTAAGTTTGTCAAAAACACATTTCTGATATCTAAAGCAGTGTGCAGAATGATCAATTACCAAAGCATTTAAATACATCCAGCACCTGAGGATAGAGAGCATACTAGACTTCCAGGGTAGTTTTAGTGGTGCCCACACACGGCACATTTTTATGAAATCCAGAACACTACTGGCCAAACAAAATCATACACACACACAGAACGATTGTGTAAAGAATCAGAGGATTTGTTGGGTCATTTAACAACTGCTAATCATTAAAACATAATTGTCGCATCGTTCATCATGACTACACATGGAACGATGTGTGCTAAATCGTGAAAGACAGGTCATTATCTTTCTGCATGCTGATGGGATCAGCAAGCAAGGTGAACGACCGGCGAGTACACGCATTGCATCCTTATCATGTACACACTCACAGATCATTCCAACTGGTCGAAAAATGGCCATATTGTTTAAAATATCTATCTGTATATGGGAAGCCAGGGGTATTCAGCATATAGTATCAGATGGCAAAGGCAGAGATGTATTATCTGCAGGAACACAACATGAAGGAAGGGGGGGGGGGGGTGTTAGCTGATAGCGTATCAGTTATGTGTCTGACAGCAATGTAGTAGGTTAAGGGTTCACATCTCAAGTATGAATAGCTGAAACATGTGTGCATTAAATACAGAGGGATCTAGCTGAATGATAAGGTGCACATAAATCACACTATCACTAGTTTACTAGCTCACTCTCAATAGGAGATTTGGTGTTCTCTATTAGAAACATTTCAAATGATTTGTATCTTTATGTAAAGCATTTTTATGTACACATATTTTACAAAAAATAAATGTATTTATGTTTAAAATTGCCACTATGCTGGGACATGTCAATGTTGGGGGCTGAACCATTAACTTGCCTTGGGCCTCAATGGATGTTAATCTGACTTTGTCAGATGGGGCGATCATTTGGCTTGTCATGTCATTAATGTATGTTGGCCATGTCTATATGCCTCCTCTCACCCCCAGCTCAACCCCCTCACATAGGGAACAGCATCTGTTACATGCAGACGAATTGAAAGAGAAAAGACACACACCATAAACAGAAGCTTATGCAGCTCAGTCGTTTTATTAACGCGAATAAGATGCACATTTTAAGTGAGAAAGTCTTTTCGTGCGGCTGAGTCATCCGGGACCTGATGCCATGAGATGAAATGGACTATTTGTCATAACTTTAGTTACTGTGAATGAATGTATCAGCAGGAAAGAAAAAGCAAATTGCAGGAGAAAAACACACAACTTGTGTTTATGTCCAACTCTGAATGAGGTCTATTATGTAACAGCAAGTATGTGTGCTTTCAGGGATGTCAAAAGTCAAAAAATGGCCGCACTGAAACACTATGTTCTTTATGCGTTCAGGCTAGAATATCCATCATTTCTGCAAAGTGAACATGCTGCTGTAATTTATAAAATATTAAATATGTATACACATGCAATATACAGTAGATCAGTGTTTATTTACAGGCTTTTAAGTAAAAATCATTGATACAGTATACTTCCAAAAGTATAAAAGCAAGCTGCTACAGTAGCACTTCATTCAGACTGTGATTCACAGCTGATCAGTAAGAAAATAAGAGGAATTGTACATGCAGTGTTTAGCTGTCATGCGGACAGAAATGCCATTCAGTTACACAAAAAAGGAGCATTTGTGTTCTCCCTGTGAGTAATTTGTCATTCAGCTTTTCAAATTATCCCATAAGTATAGAAATTCCATATACACCGTAATGTCTCTGCAGGCTGGTTTTCAGAATTCACACAATTAAAGAAAGTTACATAATACATGAATATTTGTAAAAACAGGTGTGAAAGATACAATCATACTTGCCTACCCTCCAGGAACAGCCAAGAGGCTCCCCTGGGAAGGTAGCTAAGTCTCCTGCATTCTCCCAGAGCCACGCTTTTGCCACCAAGGCAAACGCTGCTATTTGCGGGTCTTCTGAGAAGGGGCGGGGCTATAATGATGCAAGGCACCTTGACCTGGGTTGATATGGCAGCAACCCTGATAATCTGGGTTTTTAGTGCGATCTGAAAAAGTTATAGGTGGTAGAAAATTCAGAGAGTGCAAAGGTTTTTAATATGTTACACAGTTGTTTGGTGCATGTGGTGTAACTTAACCAGGTCTTACTTTTATTTAACCAAGTAGAATAAAAGTAGCATAAGACAAAGGAATATACCGGAACTGGTCTTTAACAATAGTACTGATGAAGCCTGGACAGAGACAGAATAAGACCAGGGGGCTGAGGGGGTACCTAACCTGCTCCTATGGGGGCCCACTAACTTTAGTAACATCTGCAGTAATATCTGTTTAAACTGCAAGGAAGAGGGGAGGGGCAGGGCCTGGGGCAGAGCTGCACTGCACTGTACTCTCAGTGTTGCAGCAAGGCATGTGAAAGCAGGGAGGGGAGGAGACCTGAGTAGGTACTGTACACACTGCCTA
This sequence comes from Crinia signifera, assembly GCF_055691185.1. NCBI lineage: Eukaryota > Metazoa > Chordata > Amphibia > Anura > Myobatrachidae > Crinia > Crinia signifera. Next base: position 299,764,437 of record NC_139217.1, read on the forward strand.
TACAGCAGTTAACCCAGTCGGCCAGTAGTCGGCCAGTGTAGGGCCGGCTCGAGGCACATTCCATAGCAGCGGCCTAAAGGGCACGCCATTTTGCTCCACAATATACCTGAAGCCGGCCTGGTCTACAGCAGGCACATTAGAAAACCCGACCAGCAGAGTTGAAACAGTATGACAGCTGGGCAGAGAGTGTTGGGCTACCCAACTGTCTTCAGAGCGGGTCCACAGCTATTTGAAATCTTGTGCTGGGCCGCCAGCAAATAGGAGCTTGCGGTCCGGCAGCCAATCAGGAGAGGCAGTGGTGGCTCTTGATTGGCATGCGATCCGGCGCAAGATTTAACATAGCCATGGACAGTAAGGCAGGCCACCGCTCTCTGCACGGCTGTCAGACTGCTTCAGTTTTTCAATGTGCCCACTGCAGACCCCACTGACGCTGGCTCCCCCGTGGCAATGAGCATGTAAATCCCCTTGGCAACAAGCATGAAACCCCCTTGGCAACAAGGGGCAACAAGCATGAAACTTCCTTGGCAACAAGCATGCAACCTCCATGGTAATGACCAGGTAAGCCTAACCTTCTCCCTGCAGCTTAAGTCCCCCATTAGTACCTAAAACCTACCCCCTTCCCCTGCCACACGCTAACCCGCCCCCACATACTTAGTGATCGGGATGCCAGCTGATATTCTGGTGCCATCATTCTGATCCTATTTGAGGTTCTCGCACCGGTCTTCTGACTGCAATCGGGATACCAGCGATGGTATATTAAAGGTTGGCATCATAAGAGCCGGGATGTTGACCGCATCCCTTTCCCAGCAACCATGTTGATTTGGTGGGACAGTCCTATCTTTGGGTACTACTTGTGGCTAGATAAAAGCAGGCAGGGAATGCAACACTTCCACCTGATGTGTGCATGAGGCTGTGGAAGCGGCAAGCTTGTGCACTATGGTCTTCATTCAGATGTAGATGGAGCATAGGCGCCGAAACCGTGGGTGCCCCAGGGCCCGAGCACCCACGGAAAGTGAGGAGCACCCACGGCACGGGCCACAGCAGCAGGGTCCCAGCAGCGAATATGCCGTCAGCAGCGGGGGTCCAGCGGGGGTCCCTGCAGCGGATGGGAACTAGTAGCAGTATTAACACAGCTGCTAGTTCCCATCTTCCGAAGGGACCCTGCTGCTGACGGCATATCCGCTGCTGGGAACCCGCTGCGGCACTGCCGCTGTCAGGATCCCCCCGACGGTGAGCAGTGGGGGGGGGGGTGATAGTCTGTGGGAGCACCCACCGGTAAAAAAGGAAATCGGCGCCCCTGAGATGGAGGATGGATTCAGACTGTAACTGATAGACAATCGATCCGATGCAATTTTTTTACCTGTTAATAACCCTACTATCCACTGCGCATGGAGTTGATTTTATATAGTGTGGCGAGCGCAGTAATCCGCGTCCGCTCAACACGCTTCGGGCTCTGTGGCTCGCTATGCTCGCCACACTATATAAAATCAACTCCATGCGTAGTAGATAGTGGGGTTATGAACAGGTAAAAAATCGCATCGGATTAGCCGATATATCGCCCAATATCACATCCGATATATCGGCCGCCGTGAAACTAAACAAGTACCAATTGTATAATATTATTATGCAAAACACAAGTGAAGTGATTTTATTGCAGGCTTCATGGGAACTATAGATTACTAAACAGCCTTAATATTGTAATGAAATTCATTTATCTTGCTTTCACTCTTGCTACAATCCTTTGGGTCAAAAGATATGAAATTATACAGCAGATGCAATTACTTATGTCTTAGCAACATTTCATTTTGTTTGTTTTTGAGGATTATTATAAATAATAATCAGCTTAGTTTTTATGTATTAAATTGCAGAACACAGTACTAAACGTCTATAGCATCTGCTTGTTAGAACAGAAACAAACATAACAAAGATGTACAGTAGCACAATGATGTATATCATCTACAGGATAATAATCTGAAGAAATGTGATATACAGTACATTATAAAATATTACATGTTACATAGGAGAGGCATTTGGAAAGGACATATGCGACAAGATCATGGTATCTAGTACAATCAATAAGGTTTTTAGTACAATCAAATCAATAAGGGTTTATCCCAGGGCTGGATTAAGCCCTCGTGGGGCCTGGGGCACTCAAGACAGATGCCCCCAGCTGTGCGGCGCACTCACTAAGGGATGTTTCACACACTCCGGCTGACACTGGGCGGCGAAACCTCGCAAGTACACAGTAGTTAACAATGGACAGCATGGTGTACATTCAAATGGGACGGTCAAGGACCAGCCGCACGGTTGCAGTCGGATGCCACCACTGGAAAGGACGGTCTGTGGCCATATCGACCATTGTAAACTACTGTGAAAGACACAGCTTCTTGGCCGTGCAAAGTTTCGCTGTCCGGGGTCAGTTGGAGCGTGTGAAATAGCCCTATCAGTACTGGGCAGTTACGGCAACAGGTCTCATGCACAGTAGTCTGTAATTTCTTGTTGACCAGGGAGAGGGGATCATGGTCTGAAGCAGGCAGATTGCCTCACATTACTCTTTAGTGACCTTGAGGACAAGTCCCCTTTCTCAACAAACAGTGCAAATAAACAAATCTTTATTAATGGGAGCTGGCCGCAATGAAGTACACTACGGCCACTACCCCTATATAAAGCATAAAAAAAAGAATATTATCCCTCACAAAAAAAAACCATATATTATTCCCTTCAAATAAAATATAATGCACATTACAGTATCCACTACAAAGAAGAAAAAAAAACACTTTAAACTCGACGGGATAGCAATACCTTTTCCCCTACAAATAAACGGCATCATCCCCATAGGAAAAAAAAAAACTACCACATAAAAAAAAAAAAAGCATATAGTATCTTCATTATATATAGTAATACATTATACCCTACAGAAAAACAAACACATCCACTATAGAAAAATAAACACATCAAAATAAAAATAAATAACATATATGCATTAATTGCCAAGCCATAAAAAATATCAGTCCCTCCTTGATATGCTCTCTATCAGCCTTTGCCTACATCCTCAAGGTATCCCCGGCACACTGTGCATGGGTGGGACAGAAGATGGCTGTGTGACCTATGATATCATACTGCTGCATCCCCTAAAGTCATGGTTCAGGCAACATTATAACAGCAGGACAAGGTGTGTGCTGCTCAGGATGCAAATGATAACTGTTGTGTCGTAGGTGCAGGCGGTGATCCCCAGGTCCCTGCTCTTTAATGTCCCATTAAACAGCAGGTGCCTGGAGGCAAATCTCCAGCATCCGCTGCTGCCAGGAGAGCTTCTGTCTGCGGTGGAGGCTAGAATCAGGTGAGAATGAGAGCAGATCTGTCTGGGGGGGGGCTTTGAGAGAGGGGGCCTGGGGATTTTGTCCCTTTGGGCCCCCCCATAATTCAGCTCTGGTTTAGCCCGGTGGTCTCCAGTCCAACCTCAACTGGGCATTAGCTACTCGAGACAAAATAAACCTTCTGAAGAGCTACTAACATTTTACAAAAATAAAATCTGCTTACTAATTTATAATACACACCGAAATGTAATGTAATGCCCCGGTACAATATGCCACACACTGCAGCACCCCTGACTCAATATGCTGCACACCACATTGCTCCTGACACAATTTTCTGCACACTGTGCCCCACAGTAAGGCTTTGAATACAATTTAAATTACTAGCTCATTGCCAGGGATAAATTCTCAATGCCAGGGGATAATGCTTGTTGTCACGGATCAATGCTCATTGCTAAGAGGTCAATGTTCATTGATAATTTGTAGCTTTATATCTTTATGGATCACTTTAGTGGAGGGATGTTTGAAAGTACTCATTTGGAAGGATTGCTAGTTTTCTAGGGCCTGGTGTGTCAGCAATAGCTACCTACCATGGTATGACTGCATTGCTGTTTGTCTATTTAAATAGAAAGCATAGAGAACATCTTTCACATTTACTTAAACCTGTGTTTCTTTGACAGTGGGTAAGGTGTGAATCATATGGCCTGACTTTGTTTCCAGGCTAGTATGAAGGTATCCACATGGTTCTGTTCTCAATGATGAGGCTGTAGAGGCTGTGAATCAGCTGTTGGGTGTGGCTATTTATCATACAGATGGAGCCGGCCTTATCTTTGATAGAATCGCCAGCCCCTGCAAAGATAAAGCCAGCTCCATCTGTATGTTCTTGTCTTTTGTTGATGTTGGCTTGATCAAGCCATTTGATGAAGCTGATTTGGTGTGTTTAACTTTTTGGCTGTTTTAGATCATTTGGGTATGGGGATTATTTTTTAAACCTAGGTTTTGGTGGGATAGCATTGCTTTTCATTGGCCAGAATTCTAAGATGTTCTCAGTCTGAAGTAAACAGAGTGATTCTGTTCTTGAGATGAGACTGGAGAATATTTCAGTCTAGTCCAGTAAGTGGAGGGATACTTGTTTCCTAGAAGGGCGCCCACGATTTTGATCTTAGGCATCGCAAGGAAATACCTCCACTGGTACTTGTTTCCTAGAAGGGCGCCCATCGCGGGCATCGCATGCCATTATAATGGCCGCGATTTTACATAGAAATGCATGGTAAAATGTAAATCGCGTTGGTCGCATCGCATGCGGCCAAAAAAAATCGCATGCGATGCGACCGACGCGATTACCGCGATTTTACATAGGGAACAATGTTAAATGGCCCACAGACCCCAAATACCCACCCTGAAGTGTGAAATGGCCCCCCCAATTGTTAACGCCACCCCACGATCAACGTCAACCCGAAGCGTGGCGAGCGCAGCGAGCCCCACGAGGGGACACGGATTACTTACATGTATTCCGCGTCCCCTCGCGGGGCTCTCTGCACTCGCCACGCTTCGGGCTCGTATTCCGCGTCCGCTCGCCACGCTTCGGGCTCGGTGGCTCGCTGCGCTTGCCACACTTTCTATTCTCAACTCCACGCCGACGTGGATAGTGAGGGTATGAAAAGGTCGGAGGACGCGTACCGCTGCGCTCGCCACGCTTCGGGTTGACGTTGATCGTGGGGTGGCGTTAACAATTGGGGGGGCCATTTCATACTTCAGGGTGACTATTTGGGGTCTGTGGGCCATTTAACATTGTTCCCTATGTAAAATTGGGTCAATTGGGCCATTTAACACTGTTCCCTATGTAAAATCGGTAATCGCGTCGGTCGCATCGCATGCGGTTTTTTGGCCGCATGCGATGCGACCGACGCGATTTACATTTTACCATGCATTTCTATGTAAAACCGCGGCCATTATAATGGCATGCGATGCCCGCGATGGGCGCCCTTCTAGGAAACAAGTACCAGTGGAGGTATTTCCTTCCTTGTAATCCAGTTCATATGGTCGCCGAAGTACATCTTGTATTACATCTTACTTTCCTATGGTGCTGATGGTTAAGTTAACAGTACTTCATTAGCCACCCCTAATCTAATAAATGAGCAACTTTTAAGCATCAATCTAATTTGCGTCATTATTTTAGTGTGTGTGTGTGTTGGGATGGGGGGGGGGGTTGAGAATGGGATGTCTGTTTATTATTGTTACCTGTTGGATTTATTCAGAGCTCGTCTGCCAATATGTGGCTTAGTGAAACCCGGGAGATAAGGGTTTCCTGTGCTATATTTTTCCTATTATGGATACACATCATTATGTATTACTAATCCTATGCTTTTCCATAAGAAGTTGATGGCTTTGATCAAACACCATATAGCTGAATGTGTCAGTTCAACACCGAAACATTAAAGAGCTGCAGCTTCCGGCTATATAGAACACACTCTGTCATCTTACATAATTGCAGTTTTGGTGGTAGCTGACATCAAATGCAGTTTATAAAGTTCATGCACTAGATCAAATGTTTTCCAAGTTTAATATTTTATGCATTGTATTTTCAATGCTCTGTCATTATTAACAGATATGCTGTTAAATTTTAGTTGTCCGATTGCCTGACATACTAGGGACTAATATGTGTTTGTATGTAAATGCAATAGTGATTTCTAGGCTACGGAACTGATGATGTGTGCAAGTGATGCTGCTGTTTCAGGAATGAAAAGAGACACTCATGGGAGCCATCACCCATTCCCAATTGCATACACATTTGCAGCCTATACATAAAAAGGGGACATATAGACATACCTTTTTTAGTCCAAAATAGTCCCTTAGTTACTGTGGACTCCAAAACATATAGCTCCAAAACATCTAATTTCCTCCAGGTTTCCAATGTGTTGCTTTTCTTCATCACTACTTATTTGTGTAGTTTCTATGTTTGACTTACAAAAAACCCAAGTTCTCCCATATAGATATATAGGCATGAAGAATATATAAGCGCTTTAAATGGAGGATCTGCCTGGGGTACTTTACCAGACTTGGGGTCTACCCTATCTGGATGCCAAATGGTATGCAGAAGGTGAGGGATGGAATGGAAGCAGTCATAGGCGTGCGCAGGGGGGGTGCGGGGGTTCACAGGCACCTCCTAACGACAGGCACCCCCCCCCCCCCCCCGCACGATTGCAGCCAGGTCCGACATCACAGTTGAATAGCCGGCTGCAGACAGACGCATCAGAACTGCAGCAGGATACACTACATCGTAGAGAGGACCCTGGCTGCCCCGACACTTAAAAAAAAAAATCAATGGAGGGAAACCATCTGGTTCTCCCCCATCGATGGCTAAAGTATTCGACATCGGCCATGAACCATCAATGATTTCGAATCATCGATGGCCGATGGCCATCCCTACTTAACAGTCCCGGCCGAGTGGCCGGGTGAGGACTCGGGAGTGAGGACTTCCTGGTGTTTAAAATCTGCTGCAGGTGAGCTGGAACAGGGGGGGTTTGTATGTTATGTGAGGCTATGACTTTGTTTTAGAGGGGGAGGGGGAAGGTATATTGGTCTTTAATAATGCTTGGGGAGTTTTTATCACCTTGCGCTGTCAGGTGGTTCTATAATCTGAGAGAAATACCTCTGAACAAAATGAACACCGGACACACCTTATGGATTGAAATATTTATATAGATTGCATGAAAAAAGATTATTTAATATTTACATGAACTAAAAATGAATGTACAATGTACAATATAACAATTCTAAAATCAACACATAAAAACTTATCAAGCACTAGTAATATGTGACATCAAGCACTAGTAATATGTGACATTCTGTGAATGAAGTTTGGGGAGAGGAAGGGGGGGGGGGGGGGTTTAGTAGCAGCCAGTAAGCAATTAGTGGGGGGTAAGCGTGTTAGACCAAACCAGTAGGGAGACAGTCAAAGTCGCCAAGCATATGCAATAAAAGTTTCTCGTTACCTTGGAAACTAAACGCGTTGACATCCGTCACTTCCGCTTCTATGACATCACGTCCATGATCTCCGTGTTCCCAGCTGCCGCATAATCAGCTGTACGCTGTACCCCCCAACCTCCGAGATGCAGCCACCTGCCCGTCCCGCTATTGGATCCAGCAAACCCGGATAATCTTTCGCTCTGTAAACCCTGCCAGCGGACACACTAACCGAGTGTGTTACCAAGCCTCCGGCCACATTGATTCCGCCCACCCAGAGCTTCACATTCGGGCTCCCGCTACTATCAGGAGGGTTGAGCCATCGGATCATCCGGCTCCCCAGCTTCAAAAAACCAAAGCCACAACCAACTCTAAAAAGGGTGAGATTATTGTTGCCATGAGACTGTGCTACTGCCATTGACTTTCCTATGCGTGTTAAGCTCACATGCTAAAAACGGCTTTTTGTGCATATGCTTGGCGACTTTGACTGACTCCCTACTGGTTTGGTCTAACAAGCTTACCCCCACTAATTGCTTACTGGCTGCTACTAACCCCCCCCCCCCCCTCTCCCCAAACTTCATTCACGGAGACTACCATACTTACATGATGTCACATATTACTAGTGCTTGATAAGTTTTTATGTGTTGATTTTAGAATTGTTATATTGTACATTCATTTTTTAGTTCATGTAAATATTAAATAATCTTTTTTCATGCAATCTATATAAATATTTCAATCCATAAGGTGTGTCCGGTGTTCATTTTGTTCAGAGGTATTTCTCTCAGAGTATAGAACCACCTGACAGCGCAAGGTGATAAAAACTCCCCAAGTTTTTTTCTTTCCCTATATTGAGTTCTAGCTAACTCATTTTTTTTCATCTGCAGCAGCGTTGGTACAACATATTTCAATTATTGATATTTTTATTATACCCCAATACTAAGCGCCAGTACCTGTCGGCTGTGAGTGGCCCTAAAAAAACCACACACTGCCCTCAGAATCTCCTCCCATCTTTAATAATGCTGGCTGCTTTTTTTGTTATGTCATAAAGGTGTGTGTGTAAGCTTTTTGTAAGTATACTGTGTGTGTGCATAGGGGGCTGTGTATATGTATACTATGTGTGTGGGAGGGGGCTCTGTGTATACTACAGTACATTGTGTGTGCGCATGCTGTGCCTGTATGTATACTATGTGTATATGTGTGGGCTGTGTATAACTGTGTATATGTATACTGTGTGTGTGTGTGTGTGCATAGAGGGGCTGTGTGTATGTATGGATATATATATATATATACTGTATATATTTTGTGTGCATACTGTAGGGGGCTGTATATATGTATACTATGTGTGTGGGAGCTCTGTATGTATATACTACATCTGTATGTGTGCAGGCTGTGTGTGTATGTGTATATCTATATACTATGTGTGTGGGGGCTCTGTATATATATGTGTTTGTGTGTGTGCATGCATAGAGGGCTGTGTATAGGTATACTATGTGTGTGTGGGGGGGGCATTTGCCCCTGGGTACTTGGGGTACAAGTGTCCCCGGTCTGCCACAGCCTCCCTCCCTTTTGAGCCGCTGGCCGCATGCTGCCTGCCACTGACAAGTAAAGTAGCTTCAGTGTGCGGCGTGCAGCATCCGGCCAGCGGCTCAAAAGGGAAGGAGGCTGTGGCTCCGGTGGGCATCTTATAAGAAGAGCACCCAGCGCTACCCAGAAGTGCGGATTCCCGGGAGCGCTGGCGTGCAGGTCGCACCCCCAGCAATGAGCAGGAAACTCCCCTTGTCAACGAGCATTTAACCACCCCCTTCCCAGGGAGCACGAAACCCATGGTAAGGTGCATGTGACTCCTGGCAAAGAGCAATTCACACCCCTTCCCCCACATGGCATAATCTGTAATGGCCATCACGGTGTGAGGTGTAAGGGGCATCACAGTGTGAGGCGCAACGTGTAATGGGCATTAAGGAATGTGGTATACTATGTAATGGCTGTGTGATCTGTAATATATATTACGGTGTACATTTTTGGTAGTCCCTATTGTCCCTGTTTTCCAAAAAAAAATTTAAGCCCTGGCATAATGTGGAATGGCCATTACTGTGTGTGGCATGTGTGATGGGCATTTTTGTGCGTGGCATTATGTCTAATGGGCATCACAGTGTGTTGCATAGGCGATGACGGACACGCCCAGTAGGTAGTGATGGACATGCCCCTCCAATGGTGCACCCCCTAAGATGCGCACGCCTATGGAAGCAGTGTTGGTATCATAGAGCAGTTTAATCTAATTGGGGTTTTTGTTGAGTTGCACAACATGCACCCCAAAAAAGGTAGCTTTTTTGGGGTGAACAGCTGGCAGTATTTTAAAGATGCATTCAGCTCTTCATGGGTAGCCCATGGGCTTGCTTTACCACTGTAGTGAATAGTAGTATATGCACTAGGTTACATTAAGAGATGTAAGTTTGAAGTAGCACTAGTAAATGCTAATAATACAGAGTACAATTCAGACACAGTATAGTACATATCTGGACAGTGTTAATGACAAATAAAGTTGCATTTACCATTCACTGTCTATCCTGCTTAGATCACAGTGTTTTGCCTCTAAGCAAGCAAAACCCTTCTCAGCACAGATTGCTCAGCACACATAGCAGGTGCATCGCATACGTGCTGAGCGATCTTGCTTAAGCCATTAGCTCAGCATGTGGCTCAAGTTGCCCCATGTGTATGGGGCTTTAATTTAAAATATGCACATTATGAGAAGTCAGAGCCTAGGAAATCGAGAATTCACATTTAAATTCTTTGAACGTCCTCTGTGCTGCTCTACAGCAAAGTTCTATACAATTCTATTCAAATCAAATTAACCATTTGCCTTTGTACAAAATGAGGTTAATTAATGTTTTCATTGGTTGTGATGTGAATGGAAACAACCTCTTTTTTTCAGGCTATTATATTATATAATAAAGGACCTATTTAATAATGACTAGCGTGTAAATAGCCATTTTTTACATAGTTGCTGGTCAGCTCTTGTTAGTAGCAATATTTGGCACGGTTGGACAGTTATATTTAAGGGTGACAGGGATGTCTTTGTATATTTGTAAAGGCATTCTTCACTTCACGGATGAATTAAAGAAATCATTGTAAATCTCCTTTGGTTTCGCTCAATCGGACTGTTAAGGGTGAATATTGTTTCCACACATCTCGACTATCACCTCTGGCATTGGAGGTCAGAACTGAATGACTGAGACATAGACACTTTCTTTTGACAGTTTGCAAAGCAAATGTGATTTTTATATGACAAAATGATACATGGTAAATAAACATTGTACCTGAGTCAATCATGCCAAGATCTTATAAGTGTCTATGAATTACTGCAAATGTTTATTGTATAGCTAGGGTATACAGAAACGGAAACTATTGGGAACAAAAGAAAAGGCCAATCTTTGTTTTAAATCATAACTAAATTACAAAACAACAACTTTCCAAACCCTGTTTTCTTCGCTAAATTCCCTAATTAAAAACACTAAATACACCTAAGGGTGCTTTTATATTGAGTGCCTAATATTATTGTTTCTGGTTATGTAGTGGACATACAAGGGCTCAGTTGCCTTAAATCTGTCTGGTATATTTGTAGAATATCCTTCAGGAAAATATGTAATTTATACAGTTGGTTAGTTGTATAAACTCAATGCAGTGGTAGACTTAAGCTATACAATCAGTGGTGCTGAAGGGGGGGGGGTACTCTTTACCCGGGCCCCACCCACCTCAAATTTCAAGGGGAGTTTGGGCAGGGAAAGAATATATTGACTGCAACAGAATTCTTTCTCCCCAGCACAGCGCATTGGGCAACTGCTGTGTTCTGTGCTTGGGAGAGAGGCAGACGCAGTCATTCACCTTTCCCCTTGCATGAAATGCAGGGACAGTCAGGGCCACCGAGAGGGGGGGGGGGGGGGGGTGAGTACTAATTAACAGTATTTAAAACTGGGTGCATCATAATAGTATCTACAGTATATCTATCCAGTCAAAAAGTCAACCTCGATATTAGGAATGTCGACACCACAAATGAAACAGGCAGACACCAAGTTGACATCCTCAAACTGTAATACAGGTTTTGACAAATCTTTACTTTCGATCAGTGATATCAGAAGGGACACTGAAACCAACTACAGTATGTACATATTGAACATATTTGTATTTAGAATACAAGTGAGAACCTCTATAAGTGTGACAAACACTTCTTGAATCTTAATAAATAAGAAACTGCAATGTGAAATACATCTTTAACCCCTTCCTGACACAGCATGTTTTTGCCTTCCTGACAGAGCCCTTTTTTTCAAATCTGACATGTATCACTTAAGTGGGGATAACTTTTTTTTGCTTTTACTTATCCCAGTGATTTTGAGATTGTTTTCTCGTGACACATTGTACTTCAAGATAGTGGTAAATTTGGGTCGATACAGTCTGTGTTTTTTTGTGAAAAATACCAAAATGTCGTAAAAAAATGGAAAATTTAGCAATTTTCAAAATGTAAAATTTTCTGCTTGTGAGACAAATAATCATACCACTCAAAATAGTTAATAACTAACATAGACCATATGTCTTCTTTATGTTTCCATCATTATTTCAGCCTCCTTTTAATTTTTTTGGACACTAGGAGGCTTAAAATATGAATAGCAAATTCTCAAATTTTCAAGAAAATTTCAAACACTGATTTTTTTAGGGACCAGTTCAGTTCTGATGTGACTTTGAGGGACTTGTATGTGAGACACCCCCATAAATTATGCCATTTCAAAAACTGCACCCCTCACAGTATTCAAAACAGCATTTTGGAAGTTTGTTAACCCTTTAGGTGTTTCACAGGAATTAAAACAAAGTGTAGGTGAAATTTCAAAATTTCATTTTTTTTGCAGATTTGCAATTTTAATACATTTTTCTAAGGAACACAGTAGATTTTACTAGAGAAATGTGACTAAAAATTGATTCCCCCAATTCTTTTGTTTTCATAAATATCCTATATGTGGTCCTAGTGTGCACGTTGACCAAACCACAGGCTTCATAATAGAAGGAGCACCTACTTGATTTTGGAGCCTCCTTTTTATGAGATTATTTTTTAGGCACCATGTAGGTTTCTAGGCACCATAAGATGCTAAAAGTTAGGAACCCCCCCCCCCCACAAGTGACCCCATTTTGCAAACTACACCCCTCAGGAAATTCATCTAGGGGTATAGTGTACATTTCAAACCCCCAGGGGTTTCACCAATTGTGGTACAACTGGGCTGTGAAAATGAAAAATTACATTTTTTACACAAAAATGCAGTTCTGGCTCAAAATTTTTCATTTTCACAAGGGATGAAGGAGACAAAGCACCCCAAAATCTGTGCCCCAATTTCTCCCGAGTACGGCAATGCCTCACATGTGACCAAAAAATACCATTTGGGTGCATGGCAGGACTCAGAAGGGAAGGAGTGATTTTTGGATTTTGCAGCTCAGATTCTGGTGGAATGTTGGTGGGTGCTATGTCGCATTAGCAAGACCCCCGAAGCACCAATACAGTGGAATCCCCCACAAGTGACCCCATTTTGCAAACAACACCCCTCAGGGAATTCATCTAGGGGTATAGTGTACATTTCAAACCCCCAGGGGTTTCACCAATTGTGGTGCAACTGGGCAGTGAAAATGAAAAATTAAATTTTTTACACAAAAATGCAGTTCTGGCTCAAAATTTTTCATTTTCACAAGGAATGAAGGAGACAAAGCACCCCAAAATCTGTGCCCCAATTTCTCCCGAGTACGGCAATACCTCACATGTGACCAAAAAATACCATTTGGGTGCATGGCAGGACTCAGAAGGGAAGGAGTGATTTTTGGATTTTGCAGCTCAGATTCTGGTGGAATGTTGGTGGGTGCTATGTCGCATTAGCAAGACCCCCGAAGCACCAATACAGTGGAACCCCCCCACAAGTGACCCCATTTTGCAAACTACACCCCTCAGGGAATTCATCTAGGGGTATAGTGTACATTTCAAACCCCCAGGGGTTTCACCAATTGTGGTACAACTGGGCAGTGAAAATGAAAAATTAAATTTTTTACACAAAAAATGCAGTTCTGGCTCAAAATTTTTCATTTTCACAAGGAATGAAGGAGACAAAGCACCCCAAAATCTGTGCCCTAATTTCTCCCGAGTACGGCAATGCCTCATGTGTGACCAAAAAATGGCAGGACTCAGAAGGGAAGGAGTGATATTTGGATTTTGCAGCACAGATTCTGGTGGAATGTTGGTGGGTGCTATGTCGCATTAGCAAGACCCCAAAAGCACCAATACAGTGGAACCCCCCCACAAGTGACCTCATTTTGCAAACTACACCCCTCAGGGAATTCATCTAGGGGTATAGTGTACATTTCAAACCCCCAGGGGTTTCACCAATTTTGATACAACTGGGCTGTGCAAATGAAAAATTACATTTTTTACACAAAAATGCAGTTCTGGCTCAAAATTTTTCATTTTCATAAGGTATGAAGGAGAAAAAGCACCCCAAAATCTGTGCCCCAATTTCTCCCGAGTATGGCAATGCCTCATATGTGACCAAAAAATACCAGTTGGGTGCATGGCAGGACTCAGAAGGGAAGGAGTGATTTTTGGATTTTGCAGCTCAGATTCTGGTGGAATGAATGGTGGGTGCTATGTGGCATTAGCAAGACCCCCGAAGCACGGTGAAATGATGAACCTAATAATCCATAGATGTGTGGTATATTTTAAAACACTCCTTTATACATAGGCCGGGTTTGTCGGGGCAAGTTTCACAGTGGAAAATAGTATCCTTTCTTATTCCCTTTTTATAGCAAACTTTGCACCTTTTTTGTGTCCTGCCCTTTCTTGCAGTGGAGGGGATTTCGTTAGAAAAATGCTGCCCTGGTACAATACGGGGGCCAGTACTAGAAGTACTGGGGCCCTCTGCCTGCTGGTTCCCAAATATTAGGCCCTTTATGACTTCCTCTTGAAAGTGCATAAATGTCCCCCTCTGGCTGGTAGAACGGAATAGCACGTAAGCGTTATACAGTGCCATCTGGATGATATACACGGCCAGCTTCTTGTACCAGATTTTTGTTTTCCGCAGGGGACTGTACGGCTTCAGTACCTGATCTGAAAGATCCACTCCGCCCATGTACTTATTGTAATCTAGGATACAATTAGGTTTTGAGGTGTGGGTACTGGTACCTCGTACAGGGATGGAGGTGGTACTGTCTCCATGATTTGTTGTCAGTATAAGGACATCCCTCTTGTCCTTATATTTGACCAACAACATATTTTCGGTGGATTGTGCCCTGCTTTCACCCCTTCTCATTACTTGGGCAATGTGCGTTTTTGGGAGGCCTCTTTGGTTCTTGCGCACAGTACCGCAAGCTGCTGTACCTCTTGAACCAAGGGGCCTTAAACAGGGGGATGCTAGTGTAAAAATTATCCACATAGAGGTGATAACCTTTATCCAGGAAGGGGTGCACTAAATCCCAGACAATTTTTCCACTAACACCTACGAGGGAGGGGGGGCATTCTGGCGGTTCAATTCTTGAATCCTTCCCTTCATATACCCTAAACCTGTGGGTGTACCCTGAGGTGCTTTCACACAGTTTATACATTTTTATGCCATACCTTGCCCTCTTACTGGGAAGGTACTGGCGGAATTTAACCCTTCCTTTAAAATGTATAAGGGACTCGTCGATACAAATAAATTTGTCAGGGATGTACATCTCTGCAAATTTGGCACTGAAATGATCAATGACCGGCCTGACTTTGAATAGCCGGTCAAAGGTGGGATCATCTCTGGGTGGGCACTGTGCATTATCGGTGTAATGTAAAAATTTAAGGATTGTCTCAAAACGAGTCCGAGTCATGGCCATACGGTAAAATGGGGTGCTGTACAGAACATCTGTACTCCAATATTGCCTAATTTCTGGCTTTTTTACTATGCCCATATGTAACACCAGACCCCAAAACGTCATCATCTCTACTGCATCTACAGGGGTCCACCTACCAAATGATGACGTGGGGTTTTGAGCAATAAACTGCTGGGCATATAAATTACTTTGGTCCACCATTAAATTTATAAAATCATCAGAGAAAAATAATTTGAAAAAGTCAATTTCTCTGAGACCTGTTGAATCAAATTGGATTCCTGGGATGGCCAAAAACTCAGGAACCTGGGGCTCAAAATTGTCTGGTGGTGGGGTCCATATGGGATCAATCATTTGGGGGGGGTCTCAGCTGCTCTACGGGGGCGTCTTTGAGGGGGTCCCTCATCACTAAAGGAGGAAGAGGAGCTTAAGACGAATCATTCAAATTCCCCGCTTGCATCACTGGCTGTGTCAGAGTTAGAGGCAAGCATGGCATATGCCTCCTCCGCTGAATACATTCTTCTGGATGACTGGGATGACATTTGGGATGACATTTGGGATGACATTTTTATTTTTGTGTTTCTGTAAGTGTAATGTTTCAACACGTGTATAGTGTAGGGGGGGTACAAACTTTATTTCAACACGGGGGGTATGTAGTGTGTAGTGTGTATGTAGTGCAGAAAAAAAAATACTTTATACAGGAATTTGATCCCAATAAAAATTGAAGGGGTTAAAAAAAAAAAAAAAGGTCCTGCGCCAAAAATTGAGCACAGATGTTGGTCAGTAACGTCCGTCACTGAACAGCGCTCAAAGGCAACAGGACACCCACAAAAGCAACGTGGGTGTAAAAACAATTTAAAAAAAAAAATACCGCAGCACTCTCCAAAAAAAAACAAAATTTAAAAAAAACTGCAGAAAAAAAATTATATCAACCCTGTGCCAAAAATGCTGTTCAGTGATGTACGTCACTGATCAGCGGCCACAGGACACCCACAAAAGCAACGTGGGTGTAATAAACCACAGCACTCTCCAAAAAAAAAAACAATTTAAAAAAACTGCAGAAAAAAAATTATATCAACCCTGTGCCAAAAATGCTGTTCAGTGATGTACGTCACTGATCAGCGGCCACAGGACACCCACAAAAGCAACGTGGGTGTAATAAACCACAGCACTCTCAAAAAAAAAAAACAATTTAAAAAAACTGCAGAAAAAAAATTATATCAACCCTGTGCCAAAAATGCTGTTCAGTGATGTACGTCACTGATCAGCGGCCACAGGACACCCACAAAAGCACCCACAAAAGCAACGTGGGTGTAAAAACAAAACCCAACATGATTAGCAGTGAGGGGCAGCAGGCAGACAACTGTGGGTGCAACCTGACAGGGTATATATAAAAAAAAAACCTGGACCCCCCAAAAGTTGCTGATAAGTTAATTAATTTAAACTGATCAGCACAAAAGGGGGGGCAGCAGTCAGTTGCACAGGCAGCACAACCTTTGGTGCAACTGACAGGTATATATATTAAAAAAAAAAAAAAAAAAAGTTGCTGATCAGCACAGATATACTGATCAGCACAAAAGGGGTGCAGCAGACACAAAATATAGCACTCTCTATAACTCTCTGTCACTATCTCTCACTATCTCTCACTATCTGTGACTCTATGACACTGCAGCAGCAGCACACAGGAAGTCACAAGATCCAGGAAGCATCCAGCTGCTGGCAGCACGCTACCATCGGTGATCAGCGGTGATCAGGTAAGTATCAGGCAAGGTTCAGGTATGTATAGCACGACAGAGTGGCCGGTGACCGCTCTGCACGCAATTCCAGACCGGAATGGCGTCTGCAGCGCAGTCACCGTTAGTTTAAATGACGCGCCTTGGCTGTGATTGGTCGTCGGTCCGACGGACCAATCACAGCCTTGGGGGCAGGTGGGGTGAGGTGGGGTGAGGTGTGGTCATCACCGGTGACCCCCTCATGCCCCCTCACACCCGGCGGTGATTGACACCTGTGTTACCGAGCGTCTGATTCGCCGGTAACACAGGAAAACGCTGCGACTGGCTGTTCACATTGAACAGCCAATCACAGCGATCGCCGACGGGGGGGAGGCATCGCCACCCCCCCTGGGCATGCAGGGACATGTCTGCTGTCAGGGACAGCAGACATGTTTAAACTGTCACCGCGTCTATAGACACGGGGACAGTTTAAAGTCATGACGTATATATACGTCATGTGTCGGGAAGTACATCCCGGCCATGACGTATGTCGGGAAGGGGTTAAGGGAGACTAAATGTGCCATCCCTAAAAAAACCTCAACAGTAATAATGAATAAACTTGAAATAGCAATATGACAAATAAAAGGATTTTCAGGCAAGCACATGGAGGGAGTCTTCAGCTTCCCAAAATACAGGGATATTACCATGCATGTCTCCTCACTAGATTCCTGAAACAAGAAAATATAGAAACAATGGATTAAGGAACAGGCAGTGACTATCCCAATCTCCATAGCCCATGTCTCCCATTTTAACATTGGGACAATGATGTCCTATTGAATGTTTCCTAGAAAGAATCCTTCCCTCTCAATAGCCTCCTATTTTATGTTATTTTTAATGAATAATTGTTTCCCTCCCAGGCCAGACCTTAGAGCTTCCCAACATTGGTTCGATGTGTGGGTTTCCGCTGGGTAAGTGGTGCTCTTTGCCAATATATGGAACAAATGGAATTGACCCCAGGGGAAACATTGGCATTAACTATAGGTTCGACATTTCCTTCTGTCTCTTGGACCCACTAGTGCCTTACACACGGCTCTAGGTTAAAAAATTAAGTTTCACTCACGCTTGCTCTTTTAGTGTTGGTGTTCTGGAGACCCAGTACCCTTTGGTATAGATCTCCAGATACTTTTTCTAAGATGAAGATTAGAGTGCCCAACGTGTGCTGGCATTGCTTAAGCATCCCTGGAACCATGTTTCACATCTGGTGGCAATGTTCTAGCCTTTAGCATTTTGGATGGAAATACTTACATTTTCTGCTGTTATTAAGGGGACACTTGTTCCATAAGACCATTGTTTTGGTTGTTTTATTTGTCCACCAGAACATTATTGAAACATAAAAAAAAAACAATCATTCCATTTGAATAATGCTGCTAATTCATTTATCCAGGTAAGATGGGGCTACTCCTCTCCTCCAACGATTAAGGATTGTTTAGTAAAAAAAATATTAACCTCTGCAGACAGCGACTAACCAGTATTTAAGGATACATGGTTCTTGTGGATAACCTTCAAGCATTCTGCAGCCTTTAGGGATATTCTTACACCTCCATCCTTTTATGCATCTTTGTCTACCTAGGCACTCTGGGACTTTAGCCCTGTGGTTAGATGTGGAGTTTGTCTTCTTCTCTGGCTGGCCATTGTAATTGAATATGTGGAACTTGATTGTTTTAGTTTTTCTGTATGAGGACTAGCTATTCTTTACTTTCCTCTTTTCCTCTTCCTTGTTCTCCCACCTGTTTCCCAGTTCCTCCTCTTTACCTAGTGCAGTTGTTCCAAAGTTCTGGCACCCTGGGGTGCCTCGAGACACATGCAAAGGTGCCTATAATTGGTGGTCCAGGACCAATTCAAATTACTTATGGTCAATTTAATAGGCAAATTAATATATGGTGGCTGTCATTCTTGGCCCTCCCCTCATAACTGAATGTAAGAAAGACATATAATCACAATTTAGTTAATTTGATATTTTTTTTTCTAAATTTCTCTAAATTCTAATACTCTAGGCTAGGGTGTCGTGATTTAAAAAAAGGTTGGGAACCACTGACCTAATGTGTTTCTCCCGCTCTTTTTTCATTAATAATTTTATTATTTTTAAGTCTTTAAAGCATTACAATAATTGATTGATTTATTTTTATTTTTACTGTTATTATTGTGTATCACTGTTATTATGTTTTGTAGTTCTACTCAATTGCTTTTATTACATGTATATTCTTTGTTATCTTATTTCTGTAAACCAATTAATATTTTTGCATTAAATAATAAAAAACAAACAAAAAAGAAGGCTGATTGTATGGCTGTTTGGAACCACTTATAATAATACAGATGTGCGTATGTTATGAAGACACTATATATAGTTTTCCTCTTTTCACATAAGCAAGGATATCATTGTTAAATTCCTGGTGACACCAAGTGGTGGATTTGAAGAAGCTCTTGTATGAAATAAATTGAAGAATTTGAAAACAATTTTTAAGTGTTTAACCTCTGTGGTTATGTGGAACAGGCTATAACTGTTTGTAGGTAAGGTTATATCAATTTTAAATGTATGATTTCTTTACTCCTTTTTAAAATAAAACAATTATTTTTATATTCCATTGTTAAAAGTAGTATAATTCAGATAAGAAAAATTAAATTCTGTTGCATTTATTAATTACTTTCTCTTATGCATACTGATATATTGTGATATCTGCAGGAATGTCATAATTTGTAGCTGATTTTAGAATGCATTTGTGTGTTAAGTCTATCCTCTTACCATTTTGGCTTAGTGGTATCAAGCCTATAGCTAAGATAGTCTGGTAAGCAAATCAAACAGGAGCTAGGTGACGCAGGTGAGTGACCAGGGGGACGCTTGTTGCCCAGCAATGTGCTTAACGATACAATAGTTTTGTTAGCCCTTTGCACATTTATGTCATAACCAAACTTAGTGGCTTATATAGTTACATAGTTGAAAAACAGACATCAGTTCATCAAGTTCAACCTATATAGGATCTTCTGCGTTGCTATCTTATATTTGTAATTGACCCAGATGAAACAATCACCAATCTGATTCAAATCAAAAATCTCTCAAGATGGCAGTCCTATTTCTCTCTGGGTCCACTACTAGGGTTCCGGATGACGCTCCGACAGTGGGGATCCTGACAGTCAGTATCCGACTATTCTCCCTTGTGGGGGTCCACCGGGCCCGCAGCATGGCGAGCGCAACGAGCCCGCAAGGGGCTGCTTTGTGCTCGCCCCCCTGTTGGAGCACCGGCAGTCGGAATCCCCACGGTCATAGCCCCATACCAAACCCTTACTACTATACATTAATAGCTGTAACCCTAGATACTGTTTTCCAATACACTATATTCTTAACTGCCTTTACTCTAAAGAAGCACTTCCATTGCTGGTTGAGAGACTTTCTCTCCTCTAAACTTAATGGGGTGACCGGCGGGCTTGTGTACAGTCCTTGGGGTACAAAGTTCCCCTGAAAGATCTCTGTATTGACCCTTAATGTATTTGTACTGTATATAGTAATTATATCTTCTTTAGACACCTTTTCTAAAGTAAACATGCTTAAACTGGCCAGCCTTTCCTTCAATTTCTCCATACCCATTTATCAATTTTGTAGCACTTCTAAATATGACTAGATAATTTTTGTGGTCACTATTTTTTGGATGCCAATGTCATCAAGTTGCTATAGGTCTAGATCTTTGCTACTATTTTGTTTTATAAGGGGTGCATTATTATAGGAATTTCACACACGAGAAAGTGTGACAAGGGGATTTGGGAGGAGATGTCTGATCTATGGATCAGCCGCAAACAAGGTCTCCAGGACTGTGGAGGTAGCATCCTTGGCGTTAGTAATCTTAGTGTATAAGCTAGCTAGAATAGTTGAATAAAAACCACAATTATCTATGTATCATTTTACATTTACTAAAAATTTGTAAAAAGGGGAAATAGTGTGTCCTACATTTCTATTAGCTTGCTTCTCTCAGAAGTATTCTTACTCCATCATTTTTCTGTACTGTATCTATGTTATATGGAACACGAGAGGGTGATGGGCCTATGCATCAGTCTTCAAAGTAGGATCAAAGAATATTTTTCACCTACTTTTTTAGGAGCAAATTTACAGGCTATTCATTACATAGGTAATTTGTGATATATCAGGAATATACATGGTGCATATGCACGCTCTATATTATTAATCAATAATAGAGGTTCTTGGTATATTAATTGGCCAAAAAATATTTGTCCACCAACAAGCTTCACTGTGACCTCATTTCTGGTGGGTCTCTAATACTAAGTTTGAATCTGGGAAACGCGGAACCACAAAAAGGCTGGCATAAGTCAGTCACCCCAGGGCAGCACACAAGTGAAAAACTAAGCTATAAGTGTATTAATAAGAAAGAAGCAGAGGTTAAAAAGTGTAGTGCTAGAAAGTATAGTATTAGTAGAAAATAAATAGTGCTAAGTAAATGTTAGGGTAATCAAAGTAGCTAAAAGGGATTATGAAGAGCGCATAGCCAATGAAAGCTAAACAAACCCCAAGAAGTTTTTCAAATACATAAATAGTAAGAGTATAATTAAGGAGACCCTAGGCCCATTAACCAATACCAATGGAAAAAGTTTTATGGAGGATAAGGGAAAAGAAGAACTGTTAAATGAGTTATTCTCATCAGTGTCACTAAATACTAAGGGAGAGCAGACAGTGGAACGCACACGTACCACAAATGGAATGAACAAGCCGGATCTAAATATTGATTTCACGACCGAGGAAATAATATTGAGGCTCAGCAAAATCAAAACAAACAAATCACCAGGGCCAGATGGGATTCATCCTAGGGTACTAATGGAATTAAGGGAGGAACTAGCGACCCCTCTACATTACATCCACGCCCCAAATCCATCCCCAAGACTTGCAATTAGTGTAAAGTTTTAGGTTTTACCTTCATTGGGCCTTCAGGTTGCAGTCTGTGGCTACCAGGGACCAAGTTGGTAAAATAATATTCAGTTTAGGTGGGCGAGGTGCTACTCTAAGTTGAAGGAGTCCCAACCTACCATGAGGTGCTATCATGCTGGGACTTGTAGTTCTGCAAAGAAACACATGGTGCAGATGCACACTCCATATTATTAATCATGATTAATAATATGGAGTGTGCATCTGCACCATGTGTTGTGGGGTGTGCATTCTAAGGACCCCCCCACATAAGCTAATATTGTGTACACCATACACCTGAAGTTTGGGACACCTTCAACTTAGAGTAGCACCCCGCTCATCTGATCTGAATATTATTTTACAAGCTTGATCCCTGGTAGCCACAGTAGCTTAACTCGTGTTAAAACAGTACATTTTAACACACCTTTATTAAAACGTATCATTCCAGCATAATTTACACACTGCACTGCTATGGTTTAAAGCAACGAGCCGACCTAAATGCAATTCTAGTTATGAGAATGCAGGCCTCTTGCATTTACACAACCTCAAGTTTACCTCAGGCCACCTCCTAGGCCACTGTCCAGAAACACTTTGCCTTTCCAGTTCTGCTACAAGTTCTTCCAGGTGTGGTATGCTCCTCTGACGGTGGGTATCCTGACAGTCAGTATCCGGACTGCCAGTGCTCCGACAGGTGGGCGCAGTGGCGTAGATACTGTAAGGCAGCCCCCGCCGCTGCTTGGGGGAGCGGGGGCTGCATGGGCGCCGGTTCCCACCCGGCGGCCGGCACACTGAGTGAGTCTGTCACACTACCAGTGGTTCCCAATACCAAACTGGGAGCCGCAGCGCTGTGACAATGGTGCCGCGGCCAGTTTAGCATCCATAGATGCAGCCTGTCAGTCAGCAGCTGCATGTCCACGGTGCAAGTCAGCACCGGGAGGCAGCGGGGAGTGAGTGTGAGTGCTGGGTGGGTACACACGGTGGGAGCATAGTGGAGAAGTCCCCAGCCACCCTTACCTTACCGATCGCCAAGCATGCTGAGACGCCAGCGCAACTATCCCGCCGAAGACTGAGTGAGCCGCGGCGAAGTTTACAGCAAAGCCGCAAGACCCCAAAAAAGACTTCCGGCACCTCCTGCTGTCAATCAAAGACACGGGAAAGGAAGCCGCTCCGCAAGGTAACTCAGCCTCAGAGTTAACAGCAGGGATAGTTAGGTGGCACCGGGAACTCCAATACCTCCTAAAAAGAGTGTAAACGATTATTTTAATAATCCCATTCCCTTCCCCACAGGTCACATTTATCTGGTCAATTTTGTTTTCTGTTTATTTATTTTATTTTTATATTTATTATGTTTTATTAATTTATTTTATTTCAATTGTTTTCAATTTTGTTCTTTTTTCTATTTTATTAATATTTTTATTTTTCAATATCATATATGCTTATCGCTCCTCATATACAAAAACGATACAAGGAAGCAGTTACTGCGCGTCGGGCGGATGCAGGGAGTTAGACGCTGGAAGGGGCAGGGGACTGGGAGCACATTTACACATATTTCTGAAGTCTGCAGCTCTGCGTATCATGCAGGTGAGCTGACCCCTTACACCACTCCAGAGTTACATTTCAATCCCTCATAGTCAGCCAGACGGCTGGGCAAGAGCATGGCAGGAGATACAGGCAGCACTCTACCTACTGAATCTGGGGGGGGGGGGGGCACCAAAAATATTTTGGCTGGGGGGAGCAAAATTTATAGTTACACCACTGGGTGGGCGAGTGCAAAGAAGCACCTTGCGGGCTTGCTGCGCTCGCCATGCTGCAGGCCCTGTGGCTCACTACACTCGCCACAGGTTCTATTCTCCCTCTATGGGGGTCGTGGACTTCCATAAGGGAGAATAGCCCCTGTGTGCCGGTATCCCCCCCGTCGGAGCCCCGGCAGTCAGGATCACGACATCAGGATACGGACTGTCAGGATCCCCACTTTCGACGTGTCATCCGGCACCCATTTTTCCAGTAGCAAAAGCACATACAAGTACATTTACCACAGTGACACCACACAGTATACAAGACTTGTAAATCCTCAACATGATCCACAGTGAATGATGTTCTCATGGCCATAAGCAGTGTACCACAGACTATATGGAGGTCAACAGGCTGGAGTGCCTGCATTGTATGACTCTGTGCCCTCAGAGTCATAAAGATGGATGGGTGGCACAGTTAACCTGAGATGTTCATGGGGTTAGGTTGCTGGTCTGCAGGGAGTGTCAACCACCAGGAGGCATATGTATGTAGGGTTGTGCAAAATGAGCCCTGGCAACCCAGACATGGAAGCGGGGCAAAAATATATTTTACTCTTAGTGAAGCTTACTGTGAATCTGCCTCTGTTGTTTAGTTAGTTGTTTATATGCATTGGTACTGCATTTATCATTAAATAGTTAAGATAAGTAATTATATGGAGGTATAACTGGCTCACTAGGATAATTCCTGCTGAAGCCTATAGTTAATCCCAATTTCCTTCTCCCCACTTGTAACCCATCATTCTATAATGCATTTTAATGGCTGTCGAGAATTTTGTTAGGTACATACTGTATAGACTTTGATGGCAAAGATGTCATTTATATCACGTGAAATGCTTTGTGCTGAACTATATATTAAAAGATTCAATGATCCCTCAGTAACTCAGAAAAGTGAGGATTCTTCTTATACCAGGCATTTCTGAATTCTTTTATGCCTTTGAAGCTGGAGAACATGATGATCTTTATGAAAGCCAGTGATCCATAGCAGTGCTCTTATATTTCTTAAGACACAGCACCTTCTCCTTTTCTGCTTCAGTGTGAAAAAATTGAAGTAAATGATAAATACTGAGTGACATCTTGGGCCTGTTGATGAGTGTTTGCCCCAAATCTCAGGTACAATATGTTCATTAAATATCCATAAATCACAGCGGAGGAGAGAGACAGAGACACATTTCCCCCTGGCCCAGACAATAGCTTCTAGGGGCAGAATCACTTGAAAGAGCGGACCCATAAAAATGATTTTCCCCATTACTATTCAAAAGAACACTTATGTCTGTCAAACAAATGTGCTTGCTTACTACATGACAGCACAGTATGTGTATGAAACCTTGCAAACTGTAAAGTTTTTATATACTAAGAATCAGGTTTTGAAAGCAATTATTTTTGGCTGTGGACCATGCAATAATATTGATTGTAAAACATGTCTGGTTCTGATGATAAAACCACAGAAAATTGGAGAGCTTAAAAACCTGATGCTTAGTAAATATACAGAACCCAGCTGTCTTATCACTGACTAGACACATAACAGCTCATCTGGAACTACTCTATAGTACAGTCAAGTCTAGAAGAGTCCAGATTGCAGGAAATCATGGTGTTGGGGTTATCGCAGTGCTGGATTTAGACTATATGAGGCCCTATGCAAAATACTGGTTTCGGGCCCCCCTAATTCAAACAATACACTTTTGTATATATTTGTTTTTGATTCATGCCCCTTACATTATTTTTCATATATACTCCTTTTAGTAATGGCCCTTACACATTACGCAACACACACCATAATGCCCATTACAAATTATATTACACACTGTAATGGCCCTTACACATTATGCTACACGCCTCAATGCCCCGTATAGCAATATGCCACACACTGTAATGAAGCTTATACATTATGCCATAGATTGTAATGCCCTTTAAGCCACAAAACCAACCGGTTTTCACCATCAATGCCCTTTACACATTACGCCACACATCGTAATGCCCACATATGCCACACATAGTAATGCTGGCCAGCGGGGGCGCACAGTCACTGGGTCTGGTGGAGGAAAACACAGACGCCATCTGCAGAATGCCAAGCAGAGAGCATATTGGACTTGGGTAAGCAGGGGTCAGAGATGCTGGGTCGGGGTGGGAAAACGAGGAGGGAGGGGAGACACAGCCATACAGGAGTTCCAAGGGCCGCCCTAGTAAAACTCCTTATATATTTTATGACCATCCCATCACCCTATTTTTAGCATTTCAGAACCCCCACCCTCTTCTTATATAATGTATGCCCCTTATAGATGGCTGTAGTTTGGTGCATTTTT
The DNA here is from genome assembly GCF_055691185.1 of Crinia signifera. Taxonomy (NCBI): domain Eukaryota; kingdom Metazoa; phylum Chordata; class Amphibia; order Anura; family Myobatrachidae; genus Crinia; species Crinia signifera. The sequence goes on from NC_139217.1 coordinate 299,790,357, forward strand.
TTTAATGAAGGCAGCAAAGTAAAGTACCAGCTGGGGACCGTGAGATGTAGGGAGCAGGCAATGCTGCTTGCTTTGGCAGCTGCGTAGCATGGTGGGCAGGATGAGGCATTAGCCTGGCCATACTGTACGCATCCAGCTGCCCTCCCCTCCTTCTCTACAGTCAGAAGGCACAATGTCACCCTGCAGCGTTCGCCAGGCAGTTCACTGCAGATGCTGAATGATGTTCCTCTGGCTCTCATCCTCTCGCCGGCTGGGGAGTATAAATGTAGTGACATAGCGCACGTGACAGATGCTGTGCATGGTCAGATGTTCCCCTGGGGCAGCCGCCAACACTCACCAAGCTGCAGCACTGAGAGGAGGTGAACACAGGTTTCAAACAGTGTCACAGCGGTTTGAACCCTGTGTACACTGCAGACTGGACCCAGACTATTGCTGGGTTTCCCTCTTCTAGCCCTTTCTTTACAGCTACTCTCAATGCTCAGCAGTACATGTTGCCAGTATAAATGTAATTATAGCAAGAAGTACTTCAAACTTTAAATATATAGTGTTATACTGTATCATATCCCACTTTTTTGTTATTGAAAAAAAAAAAAATATATTATATATATATATATATATATATATATATATATATATATATATATATATATATATATATATATTATAGTAGCCATGGGCTAGAAATAGAAAAAAAGTGAGATCTCAATTTTTTCACACTCAATTTTTTTGCACTATGTGCATACACCAAGTGCATGCACCCAAGTCTGCGGGTGTGGGGTGGCGGTGTATAGTCATGCCCATGGGAACACCCAGCATTTCATTGGTGTTCCCATGGTAATGCCCAGCATTTCATGGGTGTTCCCATGGTAATTGGGCCGTGACGTCAGTGCTGGGGGCGGGCAGCTGACATCACCAGATGTCAGCTGCCCGCCCACTTCCTCCCAAGGGTGCATGCAAATCTAAGTGCACTGAGAGTCACTTAGGTATGTGTGCATGTTCCACATCATTTGATGATAAGTGACCATCGAATGATATGGTTGCTCACCCACAGGCTGCAAATGGATGTTTATGTTAAACATCCATTGGCAGGACCTGCGTGCGAACACCGGGCAGGACTAGCAAGGCTGCAAATTCGCAGGCTTCGCAACCAGAATAACCCCACAGTGTATAAAGCTGGCCATACATCAGAAAGATCGATCTTAAGATCGATTGTGCTCATGATTGTGTACAATTTCCCTTGAAATCCCGGCAGTCCTTGGTGGTTTTTGGACACACAATCTGCATACAATCTATCATACAATCAGTCATACAATCCATCTGCAGCATGATTGTGTATACAAGATGTGCATACAATCCGCATACAATCCATCATACAATCAGTCATACAATCCATCTGCTGATGGATTGTATGATTGTGTACATAAGATGTGCACACAATCTGCATACAATCCATCTTACAATCAATTGAGATTGTATGATTGGGTACAATATCTTTCTGATGTATGGCCACCTTTAGACATACTCCAGAGGTCATTGTACTTCTTACATTATGAGGTCTTATAATCCTTTCTTGACAAGCACATGGTACATCCAGAGTATGACTCAATTAGGAGACATACATGAAGATGCTTTGCTTTGATTCTTGGGAAGATGAACTGGAATTATTTATAGACTTGTCTTCCCATTTTTGCAACAATGAACATGTGTGCTCTGGTTTTCAAAAGCAGTTTTCATAAAATTGGCTGTAACATTTTGTTACCTACCAACCTGTAACAGAGGAATGATAGTTTGCAATTACCAATTAACAAGTGGCGCTTGTCAGCCCATAAACATGCAGCAGTAAAAAGTTTGCTCTTTAAAATGAATGGCAGTGGCTGCAGTTGCTTTCTGAAGTAGAGTAACCAGAGATTTAGAAATACAGGTTATTACTGAATGAAGCCGGCTGGCATCTTTATGGCTTAACGATTTATTTTTCCATGCACTTGCTGACAAATCTTTTCTGGATTAAAAAAAAAACCTCTAAAACCTTGGTCATTTTCCTGTTTGTTGGTACTCTGACAACATTGCCACAAGCATGCAATGATTAGGACTATAGAGTAATAAAAGTGATTAAGTAAAAAAAAAACAGCCCTTGTGATATTTTACGATAGCCAATTTCCTTTATGATGAAAGCAACAGCTTCATCATAACATATACATGTAAGTCTTATTTTCATGCAGACAATCAAGTTGGAGCAAACGTGCAGGGGCAATCGGCAAACCTCTGCAAGGCCGGTGATTACGAAACACCTACTTGAACTTTTCTGGGTCCTTACGGAATAAAGCCTGTTCCCCTTCCCCCAGCATGGCACATACAGAAGCCGCCTCATCTCTCCTACATGGCATATACCCCTGAGCCGAGGGCCAGCCCAAGCCTATTTTTTTCATTTGGTAAGAAAATATCGATTTGGGCGCCTCTCACTGTGGCTCTTGTGGGTCGGGGAAAAGTATCAATTGGGACACTCGCATAAAGCAAGATACACATATACTAGAAAAGACACAATCCTGAAACAGGGACAGTGCGCTCCAAAAATGTAGGGCATGGCTTTCTGGGGAAGGGGCGTAGCCACTTAGTACCAATGGGGCAGATGTATGAAGGGTCATTATGGGGGAGAAGGGGCATCAGCAAGTATCAGGGGTATCAGGTTAAGTGCACTGATACCGCTTCTCCCCCATGTATGAAGTGGCCGGGATGCGGTAATGGACAGGGGCGCTATGCGCCCCTGTCCATATCGGCGCTGCTATCAAAATGATAGCAGGCCGAATGTATGAACGGTCAGCATCGCTGACCGTTCCGCACAAAGCCGGGTTTGGCTTCGCCAGCATCAGGCTGGCGAAGCCCTATCTAAACAGCAGGGACAGCGCTGTCCCTGCTGTTAGGTCTGGGCTGCGCTGGGGATCTCGCGTGAACAGCGAGATCCCGCGCATGCCCAGTGCGGCCGGCCGGGGGACAGGAGATAGCGCATCAGTATTACTTGATGCGCTATCTCCAGAAAGGGACATCGCCGAAGGGGGGAGTTAACGCTCCCCCGCTTCGGCAGACAAGATGTTAATACATCTTGTCGATGTCCCTTCCTGCTTCGCCTCGCTATTGAGGTGAAGCAGGAAGTATCATAGCGGCGCGATAAGCGCTGCTATGATACATCTGCCCCATATTCTCTAAAATCACAGGACAAAGCCTGTCACAATATGAAGCGTTGCTGATCTACCTACAGTTTGCCACCTGTTAAGCACTGTTTGTCATGGTGCCTAGATATTAGTGTTTAGCTGCCATATGTGGCAGCACGGATGGTGTAGTGGTTAGCATTACTGCCTCACAGCACTGAGGTCGTGGATTCAATCCCCACCATGGCTCTAACTGTGCAGTTTGTATTTTCTTCCTGTGCTTACGTGGGTTTCTTCCGGGTACTGTGGTTTCCTCCCACAATCCAAAAATATACAGGTAAGTGAATTGCCTTCCAACAAAAATTAACCCTAGAATGTCTAGTATACATGTGGTAAGGAATCTTGGGGCAGATGTATTAAGCCTTAACAAGAGATAAATGCAAGGGTAATAAAGAGAGATAAACATCCAGCCAATCAGCTCCTTACTGACTTTTTTCAAACACAGCTGTAACATGGCAGTTAGCAGGTGATTGGCTGGACGTTTATCTCTCCTTATCACCCTTGCATTTATCTCTTGTTAAGGCTTAATACATATGCCCCATAGATTGTAAACTCCACTGGGGTAGGGACTGATGTGAATGTTAAAATATTCTCTGTAAAGCGCTGCGGAATATGTGTGCACTATATAAGAAACTGTTAATAAATAAATATCTGTCAGTGTCACTTACACGTTTGTCACTGCTGCTCAATTTTCTCCTCACGCTGTCACTCACCAACTTCCCAGCACCGGGATTGGCTGACCTCCTGCTGCTACCGAGCTCTGCTGCGGATGCCAGACACGGGCACTATGTCAGGGGACCAGCACTACCAGTATCTCCCTGTAGTGATCACTGCACTCTGGATTCTCTATTCCCAGCTCCTGGCACACAGCCCCACTCTCCTCCTCCCCTGCGGCGTGATCTCCAGCCGCTCATGCCACACTCCTGCCGGCCCAGCCATGCTGCAGGTGATCACGGCACATGGCGGCTGCTGCTGACGTACTTTTAAATTGATTAGCTACAGCAGAGCACGTCCCCAGGGACCCACTAATTTTCTAAAACTTAGTCCCCGGCACACATTTGCGATCCTTGATAGATGGTCATGCTGGGAATATTATAAGCCTGTATGATACATACAGGAATAGCAGCACTACCCCCATTCTTATTAAATTACCATAATATATCCTCCAAGGCACATACAGTATAAAGTTCTTTAAATATACAGAACATTCTACATATGTATCTGTGACCATCGCAATGTGATTTTGGTCCGACTCCCTTGTAGAAACAAGCCAAGTGGTTATATGCCATCGAATTCTCTTTCCAGTGTGCCCTTTTATTTTTCTTACTGTTACTACAAACCCTATCATAGCCTTAGGGGCTCATTTCTCAATGTGTGATAAAACTCATGAATGACAAAAATAATTGTGTATGATAAATGGTGTTACCGCCAATCAGCTCCTGTCATGTGTTTGAAAAATGAACGTTGGGATTAGATTGGCTGGAGCACCATTTATCATGAGACAAGTTTTATCATTCATAATGCTGATAATGGTGTCCCTTTGTTTTTGTTAAGATATCCTTATGTCAATCTCAAGCATGTTGTGTTTTTTTTTTTACTAATGTACAGGTTTTATTGGACTATTGTTGGAAAATATATAGATATGTAGTAAAGCTAAAACTTTTTAGACATATATTCTGCAGCCAAAGATTTTGAGATACTTCACTTTAGATTTTAATCTCCACCTTAAGCCACGAACAACAAAGCATATTATGCATAAGCACGTAGAGCTACTAAAGCTGGACATATATATAGAAGCTTAGCAGGACAATAGTGAAAATAGGGATCTGTGTGGGGATCCACCAACTACCTTGTAAAGGTGTGTACACACGATAAGATTTGGCTTCCCATGTTCCGGATATAGGGAACATCGGAAGCCAAATCGCATGCTTTTTTAGGGCTTCCGAGCCCGATGCACGCTCCTGTGTGAGCGCATATCGGCAGCCAGATAGAGAGGGCAGGCAACACTATATAGTGCAGATCTGCACTATATAGTCTAAATTGTGCCCCTCTAGCATGCCGTGAGATGCGAGTCCCGATACGATCTGATCGCGTCAGGACTCGCATCTCACGGCAGGAACTGCTGTGGGTACTTGTGAGTTATCCGGGCTGCCGATTTCTAAATCGGGTCGGATCGGGCACATCGCATCGCATCGCATGCGACGCGATGACCCGATTTTTCCATAGGAATCAATGTTAAAATGGACTGAGTCCATTTTAACATGGAATTCAATGGGAAAAAGGGGTCCTTTTCATACCCCTACTATCCAAGTGGGCATGGAGTTGGATATAAACCTGTGGCGAGCGTAGCGAGCCACCGAGCCCGAAGCGTGGCGAGCGTAGCGAGCCCCGCGAGGGGACACAGAATACCGTCCCCTCGCGGGGCTCGCTTCGCTCGCCACGCTTCGCTCGCCACGCTTCGGGCTCGGTGGCTCGCTACGCTCGCCACAGGTTTATATCCAACTCCATGCCCACTTGGATAGTAGGGGTATGAAAAGGACCCCTTTTTCCCATTGAATTCCATGTTAAAATGGACTCAGTCCATTTTAACATTGATTCCTATGGAAAAATCGGGTCATCGCATCCGATGGTCGCATGCGATGCGATGCGATATCGCATCGCATCTGATTGTATGCCTTAACTTAAGGCATACAATCAAAAAATCGGCAGCCCAGATAACTCACAAGTACCCTGCTGTGTGTACACACCATAAGACATATCAATCAATTAAAAATAAATAAATATATTGAAAAAAAAAAAAAAGCCTGCACTACTTCTTTACACAGAAACAGGAACCAAATACACTTACTTTCATATTGGGCCTTGGGCACTCAAAAAGGATTTTTTTTTAATGTAAACAATGTTACACCCATATGTAGCAGTGGATGAAACTTCAAGCACACATTGCAGCAGAACTTCCATATTTATCCTTTCACAAATTCATATTACCGGTAAGTATATTTAGATCTGTTCTGCATTATGTACCATAGGGGATAGCAATCCGACTATCAGAAAGACACTTACATATTAGTTATTTTACGCATTCACATCATTATATGTTTTCCCTTTGTTAGGGAATCAGTATAACAAGTGCAGGGGTGGCTATATTAAAATATATTTAATACACATAAAAGACACCAAAAGAAAAAATAAATAATTCCAAAAGAAAGCCCAATAATTAAAAATGGGGAGTGGTATCAGAATGAGAGCGCCACACCACAGGTAGGAAGCAACTTTGTGCTGAAGTCATGTTTGGATATATGGAAAGACCTGCTAGGTCAGTCCTGGCATTCTCCCGACTACAGCAACCTCCTCTACGCATTTTGGAATTCAGTTGATCTTTTTTGAAGACATGTCTAAAGTGCAAGTTTTATCCTTCTAAGAAAAGTCACGTGATTGGTCTCTGCCACGATTACCTAATGCTAATCTGGAAAACACAGTACACTCTGCTATCTGGTCATCAGTGAACCATCCCCCAATATTCACAAAAACACTAACAACTAAACATATATACAGAAAAACTTACGATATCCAACAGAACAGTAAGATATATAGCGGTGTCAAATGTAAAATCGTATTTAGCCAACACCCAATATTACTGGCATCAATCAATGGATTTTAATATCGATTTTGAATATAAATGGTTTATTTAGAATGATTAACCAGGTTTCTCCTCTGAATAAGCTGTATATTATTAGTGACTAATCATTGCTATTTTTGTCCTTTTTTTCTAGCATAAAATAAGGGGTATAATAGTTATATGGGGTGGAAGTAACGGCTAAATATTATTTAAATTTGACACCATTAAATATCTTATTGTTTAATTGGATATCATATGTTTAGTAGTTATTAGTATTTTTGTAAATATTGGGGGATGGTTAACTGATGAACAAGTAGCAGAGTATAATATGATTTCTGGATTAGCATTCGTAGTTGTGTTTTAGGTCATTCAATCTCGTGACTGTTCCTAGAGGGATAAACTCAGACTATATAGGCACAGTGGCACATACTGAAACACGATCAAGTGCCAGATGCACTAAGCTTCAAAAGTGATAAAATGGAGAGTGATAAACTCTCAGCCAATCAGCTCCTATCTGCCATGTCGTAGACGGTGTTTGAAAAATATCAGGCAGGAGCTGATTGTTGTTTATCACTCTCAAAGCTTAGTGCATCTGGGCCCAAGTCAGTGGTGTAACTATTAAATTTTGGGCAGCACCCAACCCCCCCCCCCCTTACTACTCATTCAATGTGAATGATTTTTGCAGGTAAAAAAAAAATAAAAAAATTAAGAAACAATTTTCTCATCATTAGGAAAACACAATAACACGGTTTTCTCAAAATTGCTGGGATTTTATTTGCCTCAGGCTTATGAATTGCAACCAAAGACATTGTGCAAAGAAAGCAAAGATTAAGTACACTTTAGGGAAAAGCTGATTATCCAGAAAGGTCAATTTGAAAAGAAAAAAAAAGGAGCGGGGGAAGAAAGAAGCATTCCATTATACTATATATAGGTTTGCAACAATAACAAGTTTACCCAAACTTCTTCATAACAAATAGAAATTGTAATAGAAAAAAAAAATACTTTAGCCATATAGCTTATAGTTTTAGTAGAACTTTGTTTTCGAAGAGCTTTACGCTGGAAAAAAAAGAGGGAGGGAAGGAGAGAGGGAGGGAGGGTAAAAATGATGAAAACAATTACTGCTTATTAACACCTTGTGAACTAGCTGAGCCATAACATGCAAAGCAATACACTGCAGGCCCTTCCAGCGTCAAAAGAGTTAATCAGTATTTGAAAGTTGCATATATGTACCAAAATTATATAAAAACAAAAACACAGAACAAAAAAACTAAACAAAACAAACAAAAAACAACTAAACTCGGCAACATAAAAAACCTCTGAAATCGCCTGACGAAAAATAAAATAACCAGTTACTTCTATTGGTTTGTCCCAGTTCACGTCTACAAAATATTATATCTTCAGCTTTGTACTGCTGATTGCCGCACCATAGTATAGGAAATCAGGCACAAAGAAACCGCTTCCAGGTGAAAATCGACCCACAGAAATATACTACTGATCCACAGTTTTCCATCAAAAAATGTGTGACTTGCTTCATATTGGAGGCCCATTTGGTCACAATATGTTACAAAAAATCTTTTTTTATTTCTTTTTTTTTTTTTTTACACGATGAGATCATGTATGTTTGTCACTAGTCTAATGATACTTCTAGATGATGAGTACGTAAACAACCCCATTGTGTAATTTTTATTTTTTAGAAAAAAATCATTGGATGAGTTGAAACTAGAAAATGAAGATATCTGTCCAGAAAACTAGTTCCATTTAAGTCATTCGTCATCACTTCCACTTCCATCCGACTGATCCTAGGGATAGAGACAGAAAATATACATTAATCGAGAGAAAGCAGAGGAGTGGGTCATTTTTTATGTTTTTACAAAACATGCGTTTATTTCACTCAAATGTGTATCTTCGCAATGCGATATAACAAAATCAGACTGCACTGATTAATTTGACAAGACACTAGTATTTAAGACACCCTTGTGTGTGACTGAGTCGGTATACAAAGTGCTAAGATGCAGTGGCCATGGCTTTCTTTCACATATCTCATATTTCAAATGAATCAAATCAGTCATGAGAAGCGGTTTTGTTGCATCCGATTGGGACAAAAGGTGCATCTCTGAAGAAAAGAATAACGTGAGAGAAAAAAAAAAGGCTACACCACTCGGCACGTCTCAGTTGAACCAGAGAGCTCACGCAGCATAGCTTATTGAGGCTAGATGTATGAGGCCATATCTGTTTCATATGTTCTAATATTAAATATATGCTTATACATCTGTATAATAACTGTGGTATAGCCATTTCTTCCTGATCTCATGGTTTGGCCAAGCCTCATTATCATGGGGCCAGATGTACTAAGCTTCAAAAAAGTAATAACGTGAAAGGTGATAATGCACCAGCCAACCGGCTCCTAACTGCCATGTTACAGGCTGGGTTTGAAAAATGACAGTTTGGGCCGGATTGGTTGGTTGTTTATCGCTCTCCATTTTATCACATTTTGAGGCTTAGTACATTGGGCCAACGTTGATTAAATATATGGAATGTGTGTTCTCTTTTCTGTAAAAGTAATGGCAACCATCAGTTTGTTTAAAAAGCAGAATATACAAACAGTCCAGTCCCCAAAACAAGCCTTTATTAAACTCCTATATTATCTGACAGACAAAAATGTAACAAAAAAAATAAATAATAATTTCACGGTCAGAACTCACATTATCATCTTGATCTTCATCACTGTCATAGTCGCTGACAACTGGCTTGGCTTTGCCACGACTCTGACGCTTCTTTCCCTTCCCCTTTTCTCGATTCTTGTCATCCTTCTTGTTCAGCTTGATTTTCATCTTCATTGATTTTGCTAAAACAGATAGTAGTGGCATTCGTTTTCATAAATGAGGTTAACAGATAACAATCACATTTTAGAGTAATGACAGTGAGTTGGAGAGGTGAAACTGAGAAATGTGTGAGTTTCTGTATAATCTCCAAAAAGTCAGTGTGAAGAGTGAGACAGCAGATAGAAAGGACCAGGATCTGGAGGGTGAGACTCACTGTTGAGCACAAGACTCCCAACCTCTATTTTCCTCTAACTCCATATACAAATGTAAACCCTGAAATATACTATTTTGTGGAGATTAAGCCATTAATCCTTTGCGTGCCAACGTTGCTGTGAGAGATCCTCAAAACATCCACTACAAATGCCAGCATCGCTCACAGCGACTGTTCTTTTTTTTTAGTATTAATAAATACAGCCAAGTTAATTAATTGAAGTATAGTTAAAAAAAAAAAAAACACGGTGAGCGATGCTGGCACTTTTACCAGATATTTTGAGGATCTCTCACAGCAACGTCCCGCTGGTGAAATCATGAGCAACTGAGCTAATAGACAAATTTCTCTAACCATCCACAGAAAGATTACAAATACAATATAAATGTAATAAACATAATAAATATAAAAAATATGATCAGTAAGGCAGAATAGTAACAAAAAGGAAGTCAAACAAACAATATTTCAATATACCAATACAAATTGTGATTTATTAATGAAATATGGTGACGCGAGGGGATGTGTATGGGAACACGGATCCCCTCATATGTGGCTTAAAAGGACAGAAATCATTTGATGGCTGCTGATCATCAAATTATTTTTTCCCCTTCAGAAATAAGTCCGTGAAATCTGACTTATTTCACATGAAGATGGCCGTAAACGGGGGGTGCTGACATCAGCTGCCCACTCCAAGCAGGCATCAGCCTGCCTGCGTTCCCAGGGGGAATGTCTAGCCTTTTCATGGGTACCCCCATAAACCGCTGGGTGTTCCACTGCTGCAACCTGGTCTCCGAATCGGCCCCAAGTGTTATTAATGAATAGCATGTTACACCTTGATGTTGTAATGTTAACATATACAGTATTGCATTGGAGATTGTATTTGTTCTTCTGAAACTTTGAAGTGGCTGTAATGGGATCAGAACTTACATAATACAAAATCAATATAATATTCCGATGATTATACAGTATGTAAAACTGTACGTTCAACAACTTGAAAACCCTGATTTGATTTCTTCATACTGAGATCAAATTTCAGATTTTTCCCATGCACCTATTTAAATGGGCACACCTTAATATATTCATCTATGTACATTTGATATTACTTTTAAAGGCAGAGTTTCCTCTTGGTAGTACACACTTGGGGGGGCCCACACCATACACGCTGCACCCATTTTTGTAATACTTACCCTCAGGAGGCCAGCGGCGGCGGTAACACTTTGAAAATGGCCAGAAAAATGGCTGTCACGCCATTTTTCCGGAGATTTGCACATGCACAGTAGGGTCTGAGCACTCTGGTGCTCAGATCCTACTGTGCCAGGGGGAGAGGAGGCTGCACAACGGCCTCCTCCTCTCTTAAAACACCCCTGTCTTTAGATGATTTTCATTTAAAGGTCAGTTTATAGGGTACAATGTCATAAAATCCAATTTTCATAGTGTGTGCATTAGTCTATAGCGAATGCATCATAATCTGCGTATATATTATATACAAACAAAAAATAAAGCTATAAGACCACAGTGACATATATGAAACAATGTCGTCACAACCCATAGGGCACCCCAAAACTAGGAAAGGTGAGTGCCGATGTTTAGCGTATGTATATATCATACCTTCCAACATGACCATCTCCAGGAGGGACACAATGCTCTGCTCCTGGACTGTAATGTATGATTACCAGCATCTATGTTGAACAGGTTAATTAATAAGATAGGTGTTTCAACACAGGTGACGGCAATCATACATTTGTAGGGAAGTCCAGAGGTATGTTTTTTGTTTTTTTTCCGGTTCATTTCAACTGACTGATGGAACGAAATCTTTTGTCAGAGTTTTTGTATATTTTCTAAATAGCATTTTTGGTCTATTTACCCCAAAAAGTTGCGGTACTTGTGTAGTTTCACGGCGGCAGGCTACGCTACGTTTTCAGCGTAGCCCAACGGCTGTCTAGAGTAGTCAGCGTAGTGACTCCGTGGCAGCCCTGCGTAGTCAGCGTAGTGTCCCCGTCAGGTAGCTAGTCATCGTACTGTCCCTGGGAGCTGCAGCTCTGTCCCCGGCACGCCTAGTGAGCATCTCTCACACAGTGCTGGTAACCGCCAGATCCCCTGTGCTGGTGGAAGCCGGCAGAGATGGGTTCAATGCGGGCACCAGCGGAGAGGCGCTCCATCTGGCTGAGACGCAGGAGCATCTCAGTAATTATTGCGGCAGGGTACGGCAACCCTGCCTGTGTCCGCTTCAGGGAGATGTACAGGGTTAGGGGTTTGGTAACGCGTGTGTCTCCTGCACAAAGGGGGGGGGTGCGCTGTGCACGTACGTCTCCTACACAATAAAGGACACATTTGCTAGTGCTAATGTTACATACTGGCAAATGCCTCCATTTCAAACCCCACTATCCACGCCAGCCCGAAGCGTGGCGAGCTCCGCGAGGGGATGCGGTGCGCGTCCTCCCGACCTTTTCCTACCCCCACTATCCACGTCGGCATGGAGCAGATTTTAGAAAGTGTGGCCACTGAGCCCGAATCACAGCGAGCGCAGCGGGCCCTGCAAGGGGACGTGGATTACTTTATGTGTATTCCGCGTCCCCTCACAGGGCTCGTTGCGCTCGACACACATTATAAAAACAACTCAACGCCAATGTGGATAGTGGGGGTATGAAAAGGTCGGGAGGCGCTCGGCACACTTCGGGCTGGCGTTGATAGTGGGGGTGCTTCAGGAACACATTCACACCTGTCATATCAGGCAGGTTAAAATGGTCAATGGTTCCCACACAAATAAGTAATAAGCGCTGACTGACTACGCTAACTACGTAAGCTCCGGCTGGCCGCGAACAGGTGGGAACATGGCGCTGATACTGACAGGGACGCTGCCTACGCTGGCCGCCGGAACACTACGCTGATTCTAACAGGGACGCTACGCTTACTACTTAACTGCTGCCGTGAAACTGCACAAGTACCAAAACTGCTTGTCTATAGCAATTGCCTATTTTATGACTTTCAATCTTTTTAAGTAGTTATTAAATTGAAAATAATAACGAAGAATTTTGTTTTATAACGTGTTCATATATTTAAAACAGAAATGTGTTTTAAGTATTTTTCTTTATGAGAAATTTTTAAAATGGCTTACACTCCGACTCTGATTCATCTTCATCATCTTCGTCATCATCATCATTGCTGTCATCTTCACTCTCTTCTTCCTTTGCAATCTTTTGCCTTGCACTTTTGAAGACAGATTGTAGAACAATGGAATCCTCATATATCTAGAAACGAGGCAACAAAGCACAGTAAGTAAAATATGTAAAACTACACCTGAATAAGCAGTATGATAGAAGAAAAAACAGCAAATTCTCCTGATAGTGGCATGTACGTGGACTAAGAATGAACAGCACACTTGCAAATGATGCAATAAAAATGGACTGGTGTTTTTGGGCAAGCCTAAACCTCTGGTGTGTAGAGGCATGACCTGTGTGTGACAGGGCGTTCAGCTGTCCAGACTGGAGAAGCCTGATGCTTGCGTCCAATGAAAGGGTCTGCTCATATTTGGCGAGCATTAGTCAAAGACTAGATGGTATGTATTATAGCAACGCAATGGATACAACTTTATAGATTATTACCTTTTCATAGTATAGAAAGTGTAATACTGTAGGTTATAAAAACCTGTTCCTCAAGCGCATACACCAAGTGGCTTTGTAAATTAATTTCCTTAACTGGGCAAGTAAGAAAACGATACGAACAATAACCTTACTCACCTGTGAGCCTTCTAAGTTGAATGTCTGTGCATTGTGGCACAGTAACATGACATCCTTCTCTAGGTCACTCACACTTCTGTATTTATGATTGCGAATTCTTTCCTATTATGAGAAAAAGAAAGCAATATATAAAAAAAAGCATATATAAAGGCAGTAGCTGCCCCAGGCTATATGGTGTATGAGTATCCTACCATAGCGTGTCCACTGAAGGGGATACGAAAGGACGACAAGCATTAGGTTGACATGGGGAAGGTCGACAGTCAAAAGGTCGACATGGTGTTTTTCACCATTTTTTTTTTGAGCCGATGTGCCAACAGGCGGTATTTCATGCCCTACCATCCACAAGGGCGTTGTGGGTGAATAAAAATGTGTGCCGAGTGTAGTGTCCATGTTGACATTTGGGGCAAAAAAGTGAAAAGGCCCATGTTGACCTTTCCCATGTTGATCTAATGCTTGTGTCGACCTAACCCTTGTCTATCTTATGATCCCTACCCCACTGAAGATAACAAGATTCCACACAAAAGTGATGGAAGCGTCAAGAACATACAGATGGAGCCAGCCTCATTCTTGCCAGCGGCTGGCTCCCACCAAAACGCTCGCCCCGTAGCTACGGAGCTGTCTACGGGTTGCCGCCGCCTCCCCCGGTGCCCCATCCACTGTCCCCCCCTATCCCTGCCCGTCTCCACGAAGTGGAGACGGGCAGGGACCCACAGCGGCGCCGTCCTGATACTGGGATGCGAGTGCGTGTGAGATGCACGTGCGTCCCAGTCAGATGGAGCGACTCTGCGCCAGCAAGGACATTCTGGCAATCCCCGGCCAAGGAAGAGAGGCGCTCCATCTGTATCACTTACATCATGGCAACCATGTAATGGTGATAAATTGGTATAAGGCCACGGAGTTTATACATCGGCCAACATGTGTTTTGCCAGACCACACAGGATGTGAAGAGTGCATGGTGGTCTAGCATTTACCAAGCAGGTACTATTCTTAACTATGTGTATGTATCAAAGAATTACTTTAGTCAGGGATGAAAATGTCCCATTTATATTTCTTGACGGAAGAGTTTAGAATTTGTAAAAAGTATCAAGAAATGCTGTGATGGATGGCAGAATGAAATCTCTGTGTTTGCAGGAGATTAAAAGAGAACCTCTCACAGATTACGATAGTATACCTTTATTTTTTTGAAGTCAACAGGTTTGCGGATTAATTCATAATACTCTGGTAATTCTTTTCTAGAAGGGAGCTGTATGAAAACTTCGCTTAGCTGTCGCCCAGAGCTGTTAAACAGGACAAAAAAAAAAATGTAAAGCATATGAACCATATTACATCGACAGCCATGCATGCACTGCTATATACAGTATATGGCAATCTTATTCTTTTTCTTGAAATTTCCATGCTGAACCGGTAATCAGAAGGATGTTAAAATCTGTGGTGTTATGGTTTGATGCTTTTTTTTATGAAATGAACACAAATACGCATGATAGTATAATTGCTATGCAGAAGATGCCACCTACTGGTAGACAGAGCGGATAGGCGAGAGACCGAGAAAGACAAAAGATTATTGTGTGATGTAATACTGTAGTGTACTATGCACTGAGGAGACTCTGAGAAGCATTTGGGCAGTTATCACATAAAACAATAGTTCTTCTTAAACATCGTTATACAAATAAAATACCAAAAATATAAATAGACAAATACATGCATAAAGATAATCAATATAATGAAAAAAAGCATTTAACATCAAAATCAGGGCCAAACTACTGCTAATTAGCACTTCCGTGAATGTAAAATGACTCCATTTTTAAACACCCACACTTGTCTGACAAGGCTTCACCTGCAAAAGAACAGGATTATGATTTATTTTTTATATATGGAGCTCTGGCTAGCAAAGCATTACGTGGCTGCATAGGATAATCTCCATCTAATCAGCAATGCTGTGTTCCTAGCTAGCCTGCACAGCGCACGCGTTTTCATGCTACTATGGTTTCTAGGCAACAGGACATGCCTGCCGCAGAGAAACCAGAGACCACAACAATGGCTGTGTTTGCAGCAGGAGGCTGTACAACGATTACACTGCTGGGCAGGTGGTGTACAGATTGTTTTGTCTATGCAAGAGCTAAAAAAGCCAATATGACAGGTTCATATTCCATACATATTACAGGAAACCTTAACCACTACAACATTATGCAGAACTGGCACTTATAAAATGGTGTTTCATAACAGACATCTCACTAATGTGACTGGACACACCGCATTATAGGACTGTAAATTATTTCACACTACACCTCCTAGCGTAACCGCAATGCTTGGACTACTTCCAACTGTCACCCAAACCTCATCACTAAGCCACAGCTGTATCACTCCACAAGAATAAACATCAGCACATCCCTGCTTTACTAACAGCAGTAAGCCCCTGCCTCATCCACAACAAACATTTCTGATAGAAATGTCAAAATTACTACATACTGTAACTTGCAGGACCTGAAATCAATCCTGGCCAAAGATGACTGGTACAATGATGATCTATTCAAATAGCATGAACAGGACTATTTTCTGTCCCTATTCTCTACTTGTTTCAACCTACAGGACATCATATCATTTACAATACGGACCATCTTATAATAAATAGGGATATGTTCAGCATACTGGCAGATATTGGAATACCAACTGCCAGTACCAGGTACGCAAGGAGAGGTAATGTTAGAGGGCGGGGGACTGCTTACAGTACCTGACCAATCAGGATTCCTTTCCATTGGGACACTAGTGTTGATATTTTCACAACTAGTTAACTATGTCAGCGTTGACACGGGAGGAGGTTATACTGCATACACTGCAATACTGGCAGATTGAGCTTCATGCCCAGATAGCAGTATGCCAGCCAAGCAGAAAGTCTCAATAGTCCACACAAAAAAAAATTATGATTATTTCCAAGAAAAAAGGGAAAGTTTAGGGCCTGATTATGATTCAATGCAAAGCATCCGCAAGTGTTAGAGCACACCTCAACTACCACGGAAGACTGACTGCATGCCCAATGGTGATATGGAACTTTTCCGTGCGTTCACAATATAGCCTGTCAGGATCACCCATTTCACTGTCAGAGAGACCTGCCCATGTACAGAGCAAACTGGCTGCTATTGTATCATGATGCAATCTATCTAATTATATATATATATATATATATATATAGAGGGCGACAACCCGGCACTCACTCTCCTCAATAAGGCTCAAGGACACAAAATTTGCGTTTGCAACGTTTCGGATCTCTTTACTGGATCCGTCGTCAGGCAGTACAATATCAATAATGAAACATACATAACATACCTTTATACCAGGTGTGCTCTCGGCTTCCACGCCGTCCAGGTACCCGCCTCGCAGCTCTCACCGGAAGTGTGGACTGTGTGTACACGCCCTCTCACATCGGGAGTGTGTTACGTAGCCATGGTAACCCGGCGGTATATACACACACACACACACACACACACATAAATATACACAGACACACACACATACAGACATACACACAGTTCACATTTGATGTAGCCGTGCTCATTATTGCCAGATCGCCACCACTCGAGCCTGTTTGTTGTGCAAAATTCACACCCATGGCTTGTAATCGCCACGCTGTGATATAGCCGATTAGGGTGTTCCTATGAGCCATGAGAGCGGATTAGATGCACACGCATGGTGACAGGATTGTGCCAATCGCCAAGAGAATTGCACGTAGTGACTCGTGTTGCAACGATGAGCGTGAATTGGTCACTTTGTATAGCTTAAAAGGTCCTGCCTCAACCCAAAAAATCAATAAAGATTACAATAAACTTGTATAGGCAATTTCATCTGCACAATCTGTGTGTGTGTGTGTGTGTGTGTGTGTTTTTTTCTGGCTACAGATTTGCCATTACTCTCATGGGCTTACTGCAAGGGTGTGGTATATTATCCTGACAGTCATTGGTCAGATGTCGGAATCCCGACTGCACAGCGTGGGGAGCGCAATGAAGCCCCTTGCGCGCTCGCCAAGCTGCGGGCACGGTGGCAAGCTGCGCTCGCCACCTATTTTATTCTCGCTCTATGGGGGTCGTGGACCCCCACAAGGGAGCAGTCGGGATTCCGACATCGGAGGAATGACTGTCAGAATCCTGACTGTAGTGGAGCCGTCCGGCTCCCTACTGCAATTCCACAGCTTACAATATCAACAAACTAAACTACACATTCCGCCATACACTTCCGTGCAAAATATGCAGCTGATTTGTCCCACTGAAGTGACAAAAGCCCAATGTGTGGGCATTCTAGACACTGGCATTACATGCAGCTGCAGTATGTTTCCAAAATGCTTGCATGGGGGTAAAAAGGCAAAACGGCTAAGGGCAGATACAAATGAGCCACGCCTTCAATCTTTATGCAATCTGTTACTTTATATTAGAGATCTGCCGTTTCGGTTTTATCCGGATTTACTTAGCTCTCAAAGCAGGATCTTATTGGCTATCCAAAACATGTGACAGCCGATAGCCAATAAGATCCTGCATTGAGACCTGAGTAAAACCGAACCCACACATCCCTACTTTGTATAATTTCTTTGTGACAAAAAGTGACTAGGACACTCTACGTGACTTTGGGTGCTGTTATTATGCAAAGTAGACTCTAAATTTAGAAAAAGGTATCAAAATCCAGAAATTGCTACCAATGTCTGTGGCTGAATGTCTAAGTTGTGCCATATGGCGCAAAAAAAATACGTGTATGAGGATACATTTGTATTGCAAATAGAAAGTAACCCGATAGATTTAGAGATCAGATAGGTGTTTGGAGTTGGAAAATGAAACCTCTAATAGTGACCTATTACTGGCTTTCAGAAAACATTTGCCGCATTTTACAATGGCATGGTTTCTGCTAAGAACAAATGATATAAAATAGCTAGTTATTGTACTACATTTATTTTTATGTTTCAGAAAATATAACTCAGTCAGATAAAGGTCAAGGAAATGCACGGTGTCATCTTGTACATAACACTGCTCTCCACTGGATTGTTACACACTGTATCCTATAAAGTTGGTAAAGAAGGTGATCATCACAGGCCATAAATGTGGTGGCCTATACATGTCCTTCTGCTTCATATAGGTTTCTTCTCAGCGTCTCCTTAGTACAATCTCAGATCACTGAATGAGTTAGGATCACATCATTTGTATTCTTTGTCTAAACACATGGGACTTGTACAGAATTGGATATAGCTTTATGGAACAATAAAAAAAAGTACACAAACATCAGCATGCAGACTTTGGCACATCTTACACTTCCAGCTCTGCATGCCTGGAGGAGGAGAGTAGGGGAGGCACACATTGGGCAAATGTAGGCAAAGTACAGTAAAGGTATATTCACATAACTGCAATTCAAACAGACCTGTCGGGTGGCGTTTCTCTTGTGGGTGCTGGACGGCTGCTGCATGGAGATACAATAATGACAATGATCAGCAGCGCTGACATGATTCCAAGTGAACACAAATAAACATGCATCTCTTACAATTAGGACTCAAATGTGAAAACTTTACGTAAGCACCATCATGGGCATGGAATGCTTTTAACAATAAAAAAACAAAACATGATAGCAGCAAAACTTATAGCTGAAGTTACAATTTCTTTGCTATGGTCAACTACCTTTTTGGTACTTGTTTCCTAGAACGGCCACACCGATGTTGATCGGGTCGGTCGCATCGCATCGATCGCATGCGACCAAATCGCATGCGATGCGACCGACGCGATGGTCCCGATTTTTACATTGATTGAAATGTGAATAGGGTCCCTGGGACCCTATTTTACATTGGATTCAATGTAAAAGTCTCCCCAGACCCCAATTTTAACCCCCTCAACGGCACCCCACGATTGACGCCAACCCGAAGCGTGGCGAGCGCAGCGAGTCCGCGAGGGGCGGCGCTACGCGTCCTCCGACCTTTTCATACCCCTACTATCCACGTCGGCGTGGAGTTGAGAATATAAAGTGTGGCGAGCGCAGCAAGCCACCGAGCCCCGAGAGGGGACGCGTATAACTTCACAGGTATACGCGTCCGCTCACCACGCTTTGGGCTCGGTGGCTCGCCACACTTTATATTCTCAACTCCACGCCGACGTGGATAGTAGGGGTATGAAAAGGTCGGAGGACACATACTGCCGCCCCTTGCGGGCTCGCTACGCTTCGGGTTCGCGTCAATCGTGGGGTGACGTTCACAATGGGGGGGGGGGGGGGGGGGGCATATACAATGAGCCATATTGGCCCATTTCCCATTTTTTCACCGATTACAATGTTAAAAATATTTTAACATTGAACCCTATGGCAAACCGACCGACGCGATGGACCCGATTTTGCCTTTGCCGGCAAAATGGACCTGATTTCAAAGGAAATCGGGTCCATCGGGGGTAATCGTGTACCTTAAGTTAAGGTACACGATTACCCCCGATGGTGGCCGTTCTAGGAAACAAGTACCACCTTTTTATTCAAACTTACAGGTGGGGAATCTAGTGTTAGGGAACCACAAACTATGGATGTTTACAAACAAGCCAGTCAGCTTAGCCCAAAGCGGCAGTTGTCAGTGTTCCTCGCTGCGCTGTATTGAATTGCTGCTGTGATGGCTTATAAACGGCCTTTGGGGTTGCAAACAAAACAAAAGTGCGAATCCGGCAGTACTGTAAGTGCAGCATATAGTCACACTTACTCATTGGGGCGAAAACACTGCTCTTAATTGAATTCCCCCAGTGAGTTCACATGTCATTGCTGTCACCATCTCTGTTCCTTTTCTGATGATCTCTGCTGCATCCACAGTGGCAGCAGCTGTTACATCAACTTCAGTTAACATCGGAAACAAGTGCAGTATCCTAGCTGTGTGACAAGCAGCAAGCCTAATGCCAAAAAAATACCAGGCACAAGCTGGTCCAAGCTTGCAGATAACGGATACATGTGAACAGTACCGCAGCACAAAAAGGGAAAGCTTTCTCCACAACCAGTAGGGAATACCAGAGTAGGGAGTAGATTGGGCCAATGGCTGTTTTCCAGTTTACACTATCAATACAGTATGTAAGCCATGCACACTATCCTCACCAACAACTACAATTTGTTGTCCATAACTTTTAGATTGTAAGCTCGTTTGATCAGAATAATATTTTCTTTCCTTGAATGTATAGCACTGCTTAATATGTTGGCGCTTATAAAATGAACTTTTAGAACAATTGTGTATAAAGAGGTTAACTTCTAGTGAGGCATATACATTGCAAACTGAAAAAAAAAAAAGTATATTGTATCAGTAAGTAGTGGAACTGTAAGGGTTGCGCCAGTCATCAATGTATAACTTGGCTAACTGGAGAAAGGACCTTTACTGTTGTCAGGAAGTGTGACCCTAATGCGATTATCTACATTTCTGTAAGTAGGGTGGAAGGGGGCTTAATGGTCACAATAATAGTTGTCACTCTTCTTCATAGCACCTGTTACAGTATGTCTACAACTAACATGTTATAAAAATCTCTCTCCATCAGTGGCTTACTCTACTTACATCAACCAATACCACCTTATGGCTTTTCTCCCCATGTGCTATCATGGTATACTATCATAAAAAAAGTGACACACTGTATATGAAAAACAATAAATTTTATATTAAAAAAAAAACAACGAAAACCGTGCAGTTCCCAAATGCTGTCCTCATGGCACCCTAATGCTTATTCTACACTAAGCAGACAGTTTGGCTATACGGCCTACCCGCCAACCTATCTGACAATCGGTAAGTGCATTCACTGTCATATTGGGAAGGGTGTGTGTGTGTGTGTGTGTGTGTGTGTACACAACTGACATGGTGCCAACAACATATGACCAGGTTGTACCTAGTCCATGTTTTAAAGATATCCATAACTCAACACAGATAGTTAAATCAAATTAGCCAAGGTACTAAACAAGTTACCTGAGGCCAGGCATGGATATAACCAGATTAAAACCTGCCAAGGTGGTTGGAAATCTCTGATTGTGTAGTGACATATTTAAAAAATGGTGCACAAAAAAGTAACACCAATACATTTTTATCCTGACTTAAAGAGTATATAAGATAGCTGATTTATTTTTTACATGTGACCTCTTAATACTTTTACTAAAAGCATTGTTTTTTTTATTTCCTGCTACACTCAACCATATATCTTCGTCTTCAAACAGCCTAGCTCAAGATGACAGAAAATGTGATGTAAGCCGAGGAAAAAAGGATTTCAGTACCATTTACCCTATTGCTACATATCCAATACGTGACAGAAGCATTAACCAAGCCCTACAGGCTGGAATAGATAGTAGCCAACAAGGAGAGGAGGAACAAAAGATAACAAATGTAACAAGGTCACAATATCTCTACACACATGACCAGCATTTAAAGCCGTGTGTATACACGGTCAGATGTGCCTTAAGATGCGATCCACGATCCGGATCGGAACGCAAGGCACATCCGATTTGCATACAAGTCTGACTATATAGTGCAGATCTGCACTATATAGTCAAGGCAGACAAGACTTTCTGCCTTGCGATACGTGAACGCGCATCGGGATCGGATCAGGATCGCAAGGGTTAAAACCCTTGCGATCTGCATCCGATTCCGATCCGATATTGACTATATTGTCAACATCGGAAGGCAAATTGTACCGTGCGTACACACTGTAAGTGTTTTTTAAGACCTGCTGTCTATTGGAGAGTATGCCTTGGTGAGAACTCTACCATCCATTTTGTGTACCACCTTAATCCTCCACATGGCATGATTGGGGTATCCCTTAATTATGTTTTCCAACAATTAACTTAAAGGCATGGGAATGATAGAGATCCTGGACAACCATGAACAAAAGGAATCCACAAGTAGAAAAGATTCCCTCTAAACCCTATCCTTACTACAAAGATGATGACTGCACAATATCCTGCAGGGAAACCTGCAACTTTTTTTCTCTTGTCAGGATAATCAAATACAGTATCATCCAGATCTAGAGAGCAAGAAAACCAATCAGAATATGCTCTGTAAACTTAAAACGGGAGCGCCATGAACCTATGGAATGTCAACTTCTCAGATGTCAAGCACACTGCATACTGCTTGAACGAAAGCCCCGTACTCATATCGCTGGGGATATGGTTGCCAAGCGACTGTCCCCGGGAGCACACTCCTGTGTCCAGTCCTGTGGTGGTTGCTGGTCAGAGGAGCGCGCTCTTGCGATCAGCTGTTTCCCCTAGCAGAGTCTCCTTTTTTATCAGGGACAAATGGGACACTGAGCAATATATTGCTCCGTGTGTACAGAGATTTAGACAAACTGCCCTGAGTTCTCATCCTTAAGGGGACATTTTCAAGTCCTAATAAGGCACCACCCTGCCCTTCTCAAGGAGTGATAAATTAGAATCTCACTAGTCCCAATCATAAATCACTGGTACACACTTATGTTTGTGCAAAGTTTAAAAAGGCAGTCAAAAATATTTGCAAGGAGGAATCAACTACTGTACAGAACCTCTAACCCATCTCCTCTGAGTGACATCTACAGTACCCAAAAACTCTTACCCAACCAAACTTGAGCAATACTGGACCAGCTAGGGCAGGGGTGGGCAACTATTTTGGCTGGGGGGCCGCTTAACGAAACCAGTAAATATTCGAGGGCCGCACACAATATCTTGTGTGTAATATATATATATACTGCATCTATAAGGTAAGCACCACTGCGTGGTTCTTTATCTCTCACCTTGAAAACGGGGCACGATAGACCCCGAAACGTCGGGCACGTGATGTGTGTTATCACCACATTAAATATTTATATTTGAAAAGCCCAGTCTCTGTTGTGCCGCAGCAACCCCCACAGCTTCTACCCATACCTGGCTGATGGCACCGGAGCAGCACTGAACAGTTAGAGAGGAGTGCCGGACCACCCACCATCCACTATATACATATATATACACACACAGTGGTCGAAGTGGGGGTATGGAAAATTTAATAGAATAGCCAGGGACTTGGGGTACACCTAGAACCTCAGAAGCATCAGGGACATGTAAAATCTATTTTCAATACTTTTTATACTATAAAATAAACCATATCATATTATATGTAATCCAACCTGGGTTATCTACCTCCACTGTGTCCATCATTCTCTTCCCCCATACAGTATATGTTCTAGTTCAGCTTTCCTTAATGTCTTACATGTCACCATTGCCCCTCTCATTTATCCTTTCTGTAATTTACCCCTACACCTCTCATGCCCTCTTTCCTTATTTAGCCCTGCACCTATCACTCCTCCACTTGTCTCCATTGCACCCAGGACCCACCTTCCATCTCTCACCCCTTATCCTAGCACCCACCCTTCATCTTTCACCACACTGACTGAACCTCCACACCTGCACCTAGCACCCACCCTCCATCTCTCACCCCTTATCCTAGCACCCACTCTCCATCTTTCACCCCTGCATCTAGCACCCACATTCAATCTCTCACCAGACTGACTGAATCTCTCACCCCTGCACCTAGCACCCATCTTAAATCTCTCCCCTCACTGCATCCATCTCTCACCCCTGCACCTAGCACCCACCTTCCATCTCTCCAATCACTGCCTCTATCCCTCACCACACTGACTGAATCTAGCAATGTGCGGGGCAAGAAGCAGAGGCTGGGGAGTGTAACAAAAATAAGTGGACACTACCTGGATGACTAGCACATATAAAGTCAGACCAGATGTGCACAGCATCTGCCACTCCTCTTCCTGTGATAGGGGTGTGCTGGCCTGGCTTTCTGTTTTGGGCAACAGGGAGACTGCCTGTGTTTAGCACCGCATGTCAGTCATTGTCAGGGGCGGATCCAGAAAAAAATAACTGAAGGAGCACCATAGGGAAAAGAGCAAGGAGTTATTTTGGCCCCATAGTAAAATCATGAAAGGTCCCCCCTCTCTCCCATTACAATGCTTTTCAGGTTGGGGGGGGGGGGGGGGGGGGAGAGAGTGAGTGAGACAAAGAGGATGTTGGGGAAGAGAGAGACAAAAGGGAATACAAAGCGAGAGTGACAGTAAGACAGTAATGAGAGAGAGGGTGTCAGGGAGAGAAAGAATTAGAATGAGAGAGGGTATCAAATGGATGGAGGGGTACACAGAGAGGAGAGGGTGCAGAGGAGAGGGTGCAGAGGAGAGGAGGTGCGGTAGAGTGGAGAAGGAGGAGAGGATAAAGATGAGTGGAGGAGAAGAGGAACAGAGAAAAGGAAGAGGAGGAAAGGGGGAGAGGAGGAAGGAGACTGGTGGAGGAGGAGCAGAGGATAACGAGCAGAGACGAGGGTGAGAAAAGGAGAGGATGCAGGAGCGAGAAGGTGAGGTGGAGTGGAAGGGGGAGATGTGGAAGGAGAGTGAAAGAGGAGGAGCAGAGGAGAGGGGGAAAAGAGGAGAGAAGGCAGTGAAGAGGAGGAAGGGGAGCAGAGTAGAGGAGGGGTATCAGAGGAGAGGAGGAAGGGGAGCACAGGACAGGGGGAGAGGAGAAGGGGGGCTGGAGGAGTGGGGGAGAGGTGAGGTGGAGTGGAGCAGGGGGAGGAGGAGAGGAAGGTGAGCGGAGGAAAAGAGGAGCGGGGGAGCGGAGGTGACTGAGGAGAGGGGGAGCAGAATGAAGGAGGAGGAGCAGACAAGAGGAGGAAGGAGAGTGGAGTAGGAGCAGAGGAGAGGAGGAAGAGCAGAGAGGAGATGGAGAGGATGAGGGGGAGCAGAGGTGGAGCGCAGAAAGGAGAATCGAGGAGCAGAGGAGAGGGGGAACAGTGGAGAGAAGGGAGAGCAGGGGTGTTAAATAGTTGTTACAGCAGATGTCCCTCCTAATCTGCTCTGTGTTTCCCCCCTCTGTACTCTCCTTAGGATGGATCTCCTCCCCTCTGTCTGCGTCGTGAATCTCCCAGCAGCAGCGCAGGGTCTCCACTCTCCAGCTCCCACTTCCCAGCGCCGGGTCTGCTCCCCTGTCTTTGCGTGTGCCAGGTCTCTTCCTCCTGCTGTGCAGCACACAGCAGCATTGCAGCGTCCCCAGCTCCCGCTCTCCAGCACTGGGTCCGCTCCTCTCTCTCTCCGCGGTGCCTGGTCTCTTCCTCCGGTTCATTGTGCTCGATCTCTGCAGCAGCCTGCAGACAGTAACAGCGCAGGGACCCCAGCTCCGGCTCTCCAGCACAGGGTCTGCTCCTCGATCTCCCTGCGCGCCGGTACTGTTCTGCTGTGGCTTTTTTTTTTCAATTAAAAAAATATAAAATGTACCATTTACTTGCTTTGTAAACTAACACACATGGTCCAGACACATCGTGCATGTGTCGCATGTTCATCCACCACGAGCAATTGTAAAAATCTTGAAGGAATATAATATTCCTGTCCTTAGCGTCAGGCGATTGTATTGAAAAGGTTGATTGCCGTATACCCATTATTATTACATACAAATAAAGAACAACAATTTATTTTATAACAGCCTGTAGAATTTTCTTTAACGGAGCGCAGCACCACAAAACTATTCTTATGTTATGTCATGTCTGTCCTGGCGCTGACAAGCGGCTATCGGGCCGCTTGTCATTGTAATATATGTCAGTACGGCGGGCCAGACCTAAGCATCTCGCGGGCCGCCTGTTGCCCACCTCTGAGCTAGGGGATGGGAACCACTACTGATCTCACAGGAGGTAGATATCAACTGAAACTGGAATACTCTGGATTACACAGGTTCTGAGGCTTTTAAAACCAAATGAAATACAGGCTTGAAGTCAACCAGTCACAGAAACTACGTAATTAATAAATTTTCCATAGTGTGGTAAATCTAGTAAAACCCGATTCCCCAATAGGCTGCACAAATGGGGGAAGGACAACAGCAGAAAAAATTACCCCCCCCCCCCACACACACACAAATTGCACATACCTATGGCGTGCCCATTCCGAAAAAGGGTGTGACCTCACTGCAAGGCCCGTGGCCTTGCCACACTCCGTAATGCTCATAGACAATATCACACACCATAATGCCTCTTCTACATTACACCACACACTGTAATGTCCATTACACCACACACCGTAATGCTCATAACACATTATGCCAGACTGTAATGCCCATTGCACATTATACCACACACTAATGTACCTTATACTACACACCTTAATGCCATTACAGAATTAGTGGATGGGATTGGGCTGGAGTTGGGGTACCTTGTGCCGAGGAGAAAGCGAGGGGGCTGCCCAAAATTAACATTTTAACTACCTTTGATCACCCTGGGAGCAACCTGCTGCTGCCCGACAGACCGTCCGTGTACCCAGCGGGCTGGGGCTGATCCAGATTAAATGGACAGGGAGTCGGCAATGTGATTAGGGGTAGTATGGTTGCCAGTGGGGACAAGCTTAGGCTGCACAAGGGGAGAGTAAGACACTGAGGAAAAGGTTAGGCTGTGGTAGAGGAAAGTTAGGTACTGGGGAGAGGGTTAGGTACTGGTTAGGCTGCGGAAGGGGAGGGTTAGGCAGTGGAGAGTGGGGTAGCCTGTGGGAGGGTTGTTAGAGTTAGATATGGCCACGGTTCTTTATCCCACATGAAATTGAACTCAACCCTTAGTTGATTGAGGCACGGGGCACAGCATAAAAATGTTCATTGTACATGGGTGTATAAAATTACAGCAGAGCAATAGGGTGAAGAGTGACATTTTACATCAGGTATAGAGATAGGAGCCAAACACAGTTAATGCCTCCAGCAGAACAGCCAGCCCCGCATTTGAAAATACCCTGATCCCTTATCGCTGTATGTATGCTCAGCTGCCCGGTGCCCTCCTCTCTGTAGCAAGGTACTCAGCTACAGGGGCTGGTCTTTACTGCTTAACAAGCGGCAGCTCTTGCAACTGCCTGTCAGAACGCAGACTCCACCGGCGCTGCTCCCTTAAGCCACTGCAGGGTCTGCGGATCCATTGTTATGCCACTGGCAGTCACGTTAAACAGCCCTTCTAGTTGCGCCTATTTATAGGCATGTTTATTAAGTCTAGGGATCTTTTTTTGCATCTCCACCCAAAAATACCCCAGTCACATCACAAAGCGAATAAGAGGAACGAGCATACAGAGCGTTTCAGAATATCACTGTGAAGTAGTTTTCCATATGCAGATGCAGCCACAGTCTCACACAATATACATAGATGTGTCTGTTTACATCGTTGCTGTAACTTGGGTGAATGCTATTGCATGCTCTTGGCTATGCCGTTGGAAGTGAATGGGAGCTGACTGTTGCATAGGCCTGCCTCCTACTCACTTCACTGGGAGCGGATAGTGATGCGAATAAGCCTGGAATGCTGCGCTTTGTTCACATCGCAATCGCACTACTTGTAATGGGAAATCTGTAGGTATGATGCATATCATTTAATCAGCAAAGTTTGCATGTGAAGTTTATTTGCATGCGAGTAAGACACATTTTTCGGTAATAAAATATGCCCAACGTGGGCCACGCTGCACAGGGACAGCTGACTCACTGACGCCAGACGAATATATAAACACCAGTAATGGCAGCTGGACTCACACCCCTCGAGGACCCTTCTTGTGCTGGTCTAATACATTTTAGCTTGCAGCCCTTGCATACAAATATATGCGAGCGGGCGATTCTACAGCCGCACTTTCTGATACATTGTGGGTAATTGGATTCCCCCACCCCTTATAAATAAAAAGGCCCTCTCCCTCAGAAGGGGGAAAAGGGTTTACTTGGGGGGTGCAGTGGCTGCCAGTGGGAGACCAGTAGACTGCCTTCCCTGACATTGACCTGATGTCCGAGGCCCAGAACTGGGAGCAGTGGACAGAAAACAATGGCACTACCAGCCCCGGAACATCCGTCATGCAATGTCCAGATCTGTTTGGAGGAACCTTCTCACCAGAAAACACAAATTATAGTACAGAGCAAGAAACAAATCATCTGAAAGTGGTAATCTTTATAATCTCATTCTAAAGCCTACAACAAAAAGAATCTGAGAAGAAAAAGCAGCACTCAGGCCAAGAGATAAGTATATATACTTGTACTTACATTTCTGTGCTATAAAATTATTAAAAATCTGTATGATTTACTAATGTGTTCTAAATTTGATTGTGTGCACTGTGTTTAGGGAGTCTCCATGTTTTCCGCACTTGCATTTTTCACTACAGAATGTCCCTCCATTTAAAACTATACACGCCTTTACATTGTATCAATACTACTAATATATAATTAAAAATGGAAAATAAACCTGTATTTAGAGAGGCTGTCTGTTTACCCTTTGGTAAAGTTTCGTATTAAGTTTAGTTTGAATTTAGTTACAACCACATGTAATAATAATTGTTCAACGTTCCTTGAAATAAAGCCAAGACATCATAGCTGAAACGCTTACCTGTCCTTATAGTTAATTACAGTATCAACTATGGCATTCATCTGCTTGGTCAACTTTGGTGGGTTTGGCGACAATTTTTCAGCTGGCGGTCGCCCCCTTCTTTTTTTTTCTCTCTTTTCGCCATCATCTTTTACAAAATCTTTGTCCACGTTTCTTCGTCGCTTGCGCTTCTTCAGCCGTACTTCTTCTTCCATTTCCTCCAAGTTTCCGTCCTCGATGGCCTGAAGGCAGAAACATTTTCCTTATTAAAACCATTTTTAACTATTTTTTCATGAAAATAAATATTTCAAACGAATCCATGCATACCGCAAAACGTTAAGCTGACAATTGTTTGGAAGATAGAGGACATCTGCACAGTTCTTTGCAACATGGGGTGATATCCAGTAAGAATTGGCAATAGGCTAATCAATGTTTTTCTTCAAGAAGTCCATTTATTTTTCATGTGAAGCAAATTAAAAAGTATTTCAATAATTCTATATATCCAATTATACAACTTTCTAGAACAGCAAGTCGGGACCACCAAGCACACCAAAGGCATGCGCACCAGAAATGGAAACAGAGCTCAGCAAAAGGGGCTAGCCAGACCCATGTTTACTTCAATCTCCGAGTTGCTGGCCTGCCTCCAGGCTCTCCCTGTACCGTGAATGGATGCCATACGCATGCCCTTCACTCGCAGTGTGTGTGCACCCCCAGCTATCCGCACCCCTTGCCACTACAGCCCAGGAGTGGGACAGTCCCAGAGAAACAGGATTGTCCAGCTAAAAGCGTGAAAGTTGGGAGATATACAGTAATGGGAAAATTTGGACATTCGAGAAAACCAAAGTGAACCGGTTCATATTCTCCAAGTAGTAAACATGGTTTTATTCCTTACTTTACTTCTGTGCCAACACTGGAAGACCAATCTATGGGCTAATTTGTTTGGAAAGCAAGATTTAATAGAGAGGTAATAAAAATAGAATAGTAATGAAAAAAAATAGGAAAACTTTGGAAAGTGAGATTGGATAGAGGTAATGAATACAGAATAGTGGCGTCAGCATGAATTACACATTTTACCTGCAAAGGCAAAAAAATAATAAATATACAGTAAATATGAGTGGACAATATTTTTTCATGGACAATAAAAGACTACTGCATGCTAAGCAAGAAACTCATGCTGTGTGACATGCCCGCTGGCATGACCTTAACGCCCGGATGTGCAGATGATGTAATAGGCAGTTATGGTAACAAGTGGGCGAATTTAAATCCTCTGCATTTACTCCATGTGCTGTATCAGAACAGCACATAACCTCCACTGGTATCAGAAATCTGCAACACTGGTCCACCTGTATGCAACTGGGCATCCCAATGATGCTCAGCAGCACACTGTACAGGGAACCCTTCCCATTCAATAAATGGATGCATCATGATGTACTGTTTAGACGATTGCTAATTGAAAGCTACAACACTTCGTGACATATTATTCTCCAATATGGTCAAACACAGGAAAATAGATGTACTTCCCTGTTCTAACCAAAAAGCATAGGAATTACATGTTGATAAATTCTACATCAAAAACTTTTAAAACGGATGACTCCAAATAGCTCATACAGAGTTATCCCGCTGAAACTTGGCAGCTCTACATTAAGGGATCAATTCAATTCAAGTTGCCATTGCAACGGCATAAAAATACCAGCTATGGCAGCTGAATTCACCTACCGATTCCGCACCAGAAGCCGCGAGTTCCGAGTGTTCAAAAGTATGGAATACATATTGTACTTGCAGAGCGATCTTACTTACGGCTTACGGAAACGACCCTAAACTTATTATACATGCTAGTGATGTACCATAGATTTATACTAATAGAAACATAGATTCAATAAGTTATTGAGCTGTATTAAAAAAAAAACATGCATATACATTAAAACATATTTTAACCACGTTAGCGCTAAATGCGTTTGCTTTGTGTATTTTTCCAAATTTATTAAATACCTAATAGGAAAAGCATTTGTTTAAAGATAAAATTAAATGAGTAATAGTACATCTGTAATAACAGTATGCAGATACAGATTACTTGTTGTGTATCTAAATATTGTTGTCTGCATACAAATGTTTATCAGTCTTTGACAGCAGCTGAAAAGAAATCTAATCAAATGGCAATTACCTTCAATTTTCCACAGTAACAAACATAGCCAATATTTACAATCATGGGAGTGGAACAAGCAGCAAAAATAAACAGTTCACGCCCGACATATATTTCCTTTATAAATCCCTCTGTAAATTATTGGTTCGGGGAGGAAAAAAAAAACAAAAAGAAGAAATCCCGACAATAAAAAAAAAAAAAAGCCAAAGGAAATCACAGATCCGTTTCCTATGGATCCTTACAACGTCTAAAGCCCACAGAACAAACATGAGCAGAAAATCCTTAGGGACAGCTCCAGACTAGGCCTTAATAATCAAAAGCCAATTTCCATCATGCTTGTAGCGTTCAGACACAATAACCATAAAGGACGCACAAAAATCTG
This sequence comes from Crinia signifera, assembly GCF_055691185.1. NCBI lineage: Eukaryota > Metazoa > Chordata > Amphibia > Anura > Myobatrachidae > Crinia > Crinia signifera. The sequence continues at coordinate 299,821,784 of NC_139217.1, forward strand.
CCGAGTTACGGGAAAATAGAAAATGAATCTGCTAAAAAGCTCATTATCATTAATATGTATACGGCTAAAACAGCATTACCCTTCATACTTCAGCTACCAAACAATTACAATGCAGAACGCCTAGTATGCCCTGTATGTCTGACAGCTTAAAATTCCAATCTAAAATGCAGCATACAAGACAGTCAACAGTTAATGCTATTGCTTTCCTTAAGCACTCAGATGAACGGAGAAACAGGATGAACACCAGCTTTGATGTGCTACACACCTACACATGCCTGTTATATAAGTTCTACTGAATCTTGGAGACGACAATAAAAAAGGATATTTACCTTACCACTATCAGCAGGCCGGCTATCGGAAATCACTGTTAGTGGGGACAAAATTAACAAGCCAGCAAAGCAGCGAGCTGCTAGTCTCTTCATCAGCTGATCAGGAAAAAAAAAAAAAAAAAGAGGGAGCAGGGGAAAGGCTATGTTTTCATATACAAGTAATTTTATTTTACTGAAAATGTAATAGGAGGTAGGATTGTGCTACTCAAATCTGCTGCTTCATTCTACCGACCACAAGGCCTTAAGCCTTCTAGCTTCAGTCCTGCTTTAATATTGACAACTACTTATCATAATTTCCCTTATTATTCCAGGCACAAAAATGGGATTATCATTGAGGGCAATCATTCCTTCTGATTATGCATTTCATGATTAAATAAATGTGGGACCCTAAGAAAAACGAGACAAAAAAACCTTATACCACCCCCTCACAAAAAAAAAAAAAAAAATTATTATTATATTATATATATATATAAATATATATATTTGGGTGTATTCATGGGTGTTATACTCTGCACATTTTTTGCCGAAATCAATTTTCTACCAATAAAGCATGCAAATATGAAGAAGCGCACACTTAGTGTATATTAGAGGTCACCGCTAGAAAAGTTGTTTTTGTATTAGAGAAACATAATTGACAGTGTGTATCCAATACTTATAATATGCAGCAATACATAATAAATTATATTACAAGATTTGCACTCGCTCTTTATGATAGACCTAAAAAAGTAAAATGGTATCAAAAAGGGTTATTGCGAACATACTGTAGTATAAGAAATAAACGCTGACGGAACCAAAATACATAAGAATATTTCTTTATATAGATTTAATATCATACTATTAAAATGGCAGGTATGCAATAGGCTGACACTGAAACCTATCCCCCCCCCCATAAATAAAACCATACAAATCAACCAAGCAGAGCACTTGAAAATACCATGGTCATCCATTACTAGAAGAATGTGCCACATACACTGAGCTGGTGGTGTGATATTGTCCCTTTAAATTAAAATACAAGCTTTCTTTGTATGCTAAAGAAACTGGAAAATTTGAACCGGCTGCAGCCTCGCTGCATAATACAGTACAATGCTTTTAAAGATAATTTATGTATACAATACAGACAACTGGACTCCAAAAAAACAACTTACTATACAAGGCTAGACTTTCAGTGATTAAGGGTGCCATGAAACAAAGCAAAAAGAGAACAGAGAATGTCCATCCAAATCTTCAGCACGGTAATTATAAATCACAAAGACAAATCCCACATTTCTGATTGGTGACGCGCTGCAGTGAGACCTTATTCCGCACGGTGACGCCTCTCCTGCTGATCGGCTTCTCAATTTAGTGAGGTGAATGGAAAGGGAGGCACAAGGACTGAAAGGGAAAAATGCTTAACCCATAACAGCCCAGAGAGCTGAGGTACAGATGCGATGCAGTCTGCTCAGCCAATCGCTCTGATCACCCACACTGTATGAGATGCAAAATCAACCTGGCAAACAAGATGTTATTTTTCTTATTTAAGGTAGAAGACACCTATACAAACCAAAATATTTAGAATGTTACATATTAACCATTTCAACATACTACAGAAGGCAATAATCACTAAAATCCTCAGTTATCTGCGTATTTCAAAAGCAATTAACATTGAAGAGGTCTTCATGCATATACAGCAAATAATTAAAGATTAACGATAAATGACATTCATTATACAATGCTATGGAAATGCTATACAGCTCTACTACTTGTAATCATGGATCTTTTGTTACACAGGCAGATGTGACCTTTATTTTACGCACAACCACAGGACATACAGGAGAAGATAATCAGTTAATGGGCTGGACACGAAGCAGCATCTGACAGCAGCATCTCCACAGACAAAATCCTGCATGTTCCCATAAGTATTTTAATGCTACCCTTAACCTACCCCTATTGCAGCCTACCTATAACTGTCCCCTTTTCTAAACTAAAGCTGGGTGCACACTACATGGCGCAAGTATCCAGTGACATTGCTTGCAGGGCCATCAGGGGATGCCAATGATGATGCTCTGTATCATGCATCATCAGCGACATAGTGGGTACACACTAGATGATGTGCCCCATATGTTGTTCTGACCTGTTGGATTGGACCACATATTGTCTAATGTGTAGTCAGCTTAACACTCCCCCGTGTGCCCCCCGTGTGCCTATTCCTAACGGGATTCTGACTGTATACCTATAAAACCAATAACACTGCTGCATCTGTATGACAATCTGACTCATAGGGTGGTATTCAATTGTTATATCATGCCCCATCACCTCTCTAAAACTACGGAAGATGGTAGGGTGATATTCAATTGATCTATTTTTTTTGGGGGGTGCATTTCTAGCTCACTATGGTCATGTTTAGCAACACATTCACACATTTCAGCTCACCACCCCTGGGGATAGTGAGTTGAAATCCTGGTGAAAGACAAACTGAATACTGCCCATCTGAACTACGGGGGTTTATTTACTAAGATTGGTGTTCTACTGAAGATGTGATGTCGCTATGGGCATCCTATCAGTTTCTATCTATTATCTTCTACAAGGTGCTAAGTAAAGAAGTAGATTCTGATTGGTTGCTATGAACAACACCCCATATTCAATGGATCTTCCTAAATAAACCCCTTGAACTGGACAAATCCAAGCTACAGATGGGGCAGGTCCCATCTTGGCAGGGGATGGTGATGGCGACACCAGCCGCCATCCCCCGCCAGCGCCATCTGCATAGCGAGAAGGGGACGCGCGCGCATGAGAGGCGTGCGCGTCCCCTTCCGACGGCGCTTCCAGACGCTCCCCCGGGTCACCGCCGGCTTGTCGGCGGTAACCCGGGGTCCCCGCCGCCTGCCCGCACCTCCCCTAACCCTGTCCGTCTCCCTGAGGCAGAGACGGACAGGGTTCCCGTCACCCCGCAGACGGAGATTGAGACGCGCGTGTGCGTGAGACGCACGCGCGTCTCAGTCAGATGGTGAGGCAGGCTGCTGGCGGATCGCCAGCGCTGACGTTCTGGCGATTCGCCAGCAAGGAAGAGGCCTGCCCCATCTGTACCACAAAGATAATGTCAACGGGTAGCAGTTCAAAAATGTATATGCATACAAGTTTCTAAATGATAACATAACTGGTATAAATGGCTGAATCTGATAATAGAGAGCATCTTCATTTCACCACAGACAATACTATCATAGTGGACATACAGGGCCTTATTCTAGTTCAGTCTTAGAGGCAAATTTCTTCACAAATAGACAAAACCATGTGCACTGAAGGGGGGGGGGGATGTAACTTGTGCAGAGAGATTTAGATTTTGGTGAGTTATTTTGTTTTTGTGCAGGAAAAATACTGACTGCTTTATTTTTACACTACAATATAGATCTCACTTTGAAGTAAAACCCTACCAAAATCTAACTCTGTCTGCACAAGTTACATCTGCCCCACCTGCAGTGCACATGGTTCTGTCCATTTGAGAAGGAATTTGTCATTGTGAGTGAACCAGAATAAGGCCCACAAAACATTATGTCTGGTGTATTCACATGAAATAACAGTTCAACCCACCCTGTATTATACAGCAAAAATATATATGGTACTTATGAGTTATCTGGGCGCCCGATTTTTTGATTGTATGCCTTAAGTTAAGGCATACAATCAGATGCGATGCGATACGATATCGCATCGCATCGCATGCGATGACCCGATTTTTCCATAGGAATCAATGTTAAAATGGACTGAGTCCATTTTAACATGGAATTCAATGGGAAAAAGGGGTCCTTTTCATACCCCTACTATCCAAGTGGGCATGGAGTTGGATATAAACCTGTGGCGAGCGTAGCGAGCCACCGAGCCCGAAGCGTGGCGAGCCCCGCGAGGGGACGGTATTCTGTGTCCCCTCGCGGGGCTCGCTACGCTCGCCACGCTTCGGGCTCGGTGGCTCGCTACGCTTGCCACAGGTTTATATCCAACTCCATGCCCACTTGGATAGTAGGGGTATGAAAAGTACCCCTTTTTCCCATTGAATTCCATGTTAAAATGGACTCAGTCCATTTTAACATTGATTCCTATGGAAAAATCGGGTCATCGCATCGCATCGCATCCGATGGTCGCATGCGATGCGATGCGATGTGCCCGATCCGACCCGATTTAGAAATCGGGCGCCCAGATAACTCACAAGTACCATATATATTATTGTTAAAACAATGTTGAAAAAAATGAATACACCCATCACCAATTAATAATGGTTAGCATTACTGTCTCACAGCGCTGATGTAATGGGTATATTCTCTCCATACTTTCATAGGTTTCCTCCCACAATTCAAAAATAGGTACTTGTGTAATAGCATGGCGCCCGTTACGTAGGAGTCTGTAGCTTTTTTTCAGCAGCAACATTTGCTGCCACTGACACAAACCTGTGTTAATGGACACCCCATGCACAGCCGTGCGCCGTGCTATTACACAAGTACCTTTTTTTCTTTCTTCTTGATAATTTCGATATTATTGTACTTTGTTAAGTTGCTTTCATCTTATTATTATTAACTATAATCCAGTTATCAGTTAACACGTCGTCATTACTGTCTCAGATGTATGATATGGCAGGTGTGAACGTGTTCCTTAAACCCCCAACAATCCATGCCAGCCCGAATCGTGGCAAGCGCAGTGAGCTCTGCGATGGGACGCGTTAGCCCCCCCCGACCTTTTCATACCCCCAATATCCAAGTCGGCGTGGAGTTGATTTTATAAAGTGCGAGGACGCGGATTACTTTACACGTAGTCCGCTCGCCACGTTTCACTTTACAAAATCAACTCCACGCCGACGTGGATAGTGGGGGTATAAAAAGGTCTGGAGGACGGGTAACGCGTCCGCTCGCCACGCTTCGGGCTGGCGTGGATAGTGTGGGTTTCAAATGAGGCATTTGCCAGTATGTAACATGGAGCACTGGCAAATGCCTCCTTTATTGTGCATCAGATGCACTTGCGTCCGCATAACCCCCTTTTGTGCAGGAGATGCACGTGCTACCGAACCCACTAACCCCGTCTCCCTAAAGCAGACACGGGCAGGGTTGCCGTACCCTGCCGCAATAATTACTGAGAAGCAGGAGCATCTGACACACACCTGCGTCCCAGACAGCTGGAGCTCCTCTCCGCCGGCGCCCGCATGATCCCCTCTCCGCCGGCGTCTGCCAGCGCAGGGGATCTGGCGGTTACCAGCTATGTGTGAGAGGCGCTCACTAGGCCTGCCATGGACGCTGGGGACAGAGCCACAGATGCCGGGGACAGAGCTGGACTGCTGCAGAGTCACTACAATAAGTATGCCAACTATGCTAGGCAGCCATTGGCCTGCCGCAAAGTCACTGCGCTAACTACGCTAGGCAGCCCTTGGGCTACACTGACCGCGTAGCCTATGCTGAAAACGTAGCGCAGCCGGGCGCCGTGCTATTACACAAGTACCCAAATATATACTGGTAGTTTATTTGGCTCCTAAAAAAATTAACCCTAGAATGTCTGTGTGTGTGTGTACATGTGGTAGGGAATATAGAATGTAAGCCTCACTGGGGCAGGGACTGATCTTTGCACAATATAAGAAACTGTTAATAAATAAATAGACAATTAGGAGCAGGGATGTGCAGAATTCTGTAAACGTTTAAGTCTCCTGACCAAATCACTTATTTTTAAAAGATTTCAGCTTGTAACACTTTCCAATACTGAACTGAATAACACAAATTTTAAGCTGCACAACCGCCTGCATAATCATTGAAAAGATCTTAATATTCTCTGCGGCGAGCTCAGCGGAATACATTTAAAGTAATACGCATCCCCTGGCAGGGCTCGCCACGGACACTATATAAAATCAACTCCACGCCGACGTGGATAGTGGGGGAATGAAAAGGTCGTAGGACGTGTACCGCCGCCCCTCGCGGGCTCGGTACGCTTCGGGTTGGCGTTCATAGTGGGGGTGGCGTGGGGGTGCATTTAACATTATAAGCCCCCATTAGGGTGCTTATACAATTTAAAATCGCATCGCAGTGCATCGGGTGTATGCCATGCGACCTAATATCGTGGGCGCCGTGCTAGTACACAAGTACCTTCTCCGCTGTAGTGATAGCAGATGTAACACCTGTGTCACTGTACCATCACCACGTCACAGTCATCAAGACCTTCAAACATTACTCTGTTCTGGATAAATATGGGAAACTAAAAATGTGACAATGTGGAAATTAAGAGGAGGACTGGCAATTTGCTGGGGCGAGAGGGGTGTGTGCGTTATATGCAGATGGCATTTGGGTGTGGTCTCTGTACAACCGGTGGCTACATGTATGCTGCTGCTCCACCTCCTTACTCTCTCTCCATCTCAAGCAACCACAGTACTAAATACTGCAATGAATTCACATATGAACAGCCTCATATAGATGTGGTCTTCATATGGACCTTTGACACTGACAGCAGAAATAACTACTTTAATGAAAACCCTATCTACAGAATTTAACTAAATTTACACTATTTCATACAATTATATATACTACTCATTATAAGGCTACATAGACTTCAAGAGCAGGGGCCCTCAAACTATTTATTCTGGGACCCCATCAGACAATAAAAATAAATTACAGGACCCCAGCAAGTTACTGCAGAAGGCCATCACGTCACATGTGTAGTCAGCAGACAGCACATACATGGCAGCATTGTGGAGGCACAAAATGATGGGAGGAGTCTAAAACAACAGACAATTCAACAGATGTTTCAGACTCCTTGAATCACTGACTGAGATTAGAAAATTCATCAGCTTGATGGTCAGTAACATGGAGTCCCGACCCCATGCTGAGAAGGTCGGGACCCACTTTGGGGTCAGGACCCACAGTTTGAGAACTGATGTTCACAGATTTTAATATTTTATTTATTCTAAACTAACCAGCCCCTCAGGGGCTGCTGCTTTCCTGGAGCTGCACGGAGTCTTCTATTTGCCAATGCAATAACCATGGTTTTGCTGCAGAGGAGGATGTGTAGCAATAGTATTAATCACACGAAGCAATCTAAAAGGATAGAGCATATCTGTAATATAGTTTTTTAATGATGCATTATGGCCTATCACAAGACTGAAAATGTTTATCACACAACTCTTGGCAAACGTATCATCTCTCTAGATTTATAACCATCTGATTGTTCCACATGACCGAATGTCTTTTTGACATTTCTTTTTGAGGTCACCTCAAACTTAAACTATCCAAAACAGAATACAATTTCCACAAGCTATTTGTAATTAGCAACCTGATTTCTTTATCACTATTGATAATATAATCAACCAACCCTACCCCACAAGCTCTCTGCCTAGGTGTTATCCTTGACTTTAAGCTATCTTTTGTTCCCCACAATCAAGGTTTCCAAAACCTGTTACATATGCAGAAGAAGAAAAAAAAAATACTTCCATATCACCACTACCATCCATGTTAAATGCACTATTGCAGCCTGTACTTACAGATTGGGCTAATAACCAAAATTACACCAACATACATATTTTTGTTTATGTTAAAATAGGTCACAGCTGGACCTCTTGCTCTACACAAGATCTTTATCTCTTCACTGTGGTATGCCATCCCACGCACAATATGACTTCTAGTTTACAAACCAATAAGCAATCCCTGAAACTTCACCTCTTCAGGTAAGATTATCAAATTCCAGAAACACCCATGTAACCTCCATAAACTATCCTACTCAATTACAACTCAGTCCACACATAAAACTTAACTTTTATTTCTTCACTTTCAGATCCTACTAAGACAATGCCAACATTCTTTGGTGACTGGATCACATAATATTGCTGGACTGCTACATAATATTGCTGGACCAATATGCGATATTATGTAGCAGCTATACTTATGTATCAATGCCTATTTCTCTACAGGTGGTAAGCTTGTAAGGAGGGACTTCTTACCACCCAGTCTTGATTTATTAGTATTTTAAAATACTATGAAATATGCTAGAACTATACAAAGAACTATTAAGAAATACAGGTTTTATCTTTATGACTACCAATCCGGCAGCGATACACTGCAGGTAAAAATACTAAAGCTAGTTATACAGAAAATATATATGTTTTTGACAAACTCTAATGTCTTTGTGCCTTTCGGATAACAAACAATTCCTGTAATTTAGCAAAGCGGTTAATTTCTTCATTGTTCCTATTGTTTAACATTAGAAGACTGAGTGGCAATGTCGCAGCATGGCGATTCCATGATGTATGTGCGAGATTTTGGTGTGCCAAACATGCACAGGCAACGGCATCATGGCAACGATGAGCGCAGCTACATCTGAACTAATCTCCTAGAAAAGTTATACTAGACTATAGTATATATGTTGGCATGATCTTAAGATATTTTTGTATGAATCAAACAGGACATTTCAATTCTCCGCAGAGTGAAAGAATGTGCACATACGACCTGATTCAGAGATGGATCCAGTTCACATAACTGCTGCGTCCAAAGACATGGCAGTGCTGTGAAAATACGCTAATGCTTAAAGAAAAAGATGCCTCCTGCTGGCACCGCGGATCCGAGTGCTGCATCTGATCACCTAAAAGATCCATCACCCATCTGAGTGACCTTGAGGTTACTCAGATTGGTACTCACAAGTTTGAAGATGAAGCCAGTAAGTCGGTTTCAGAAGACACCACCCCATTTTACGTAATGGAGGACAGCACCGCCCCCACAGCCTTGAGGCCCAAAGTCATTGAGTGCAAAAACGCAGAACCCGTTCTGAACATCGGGTTTGTGTACATCTCAAATACATCTCTATTGGATGAGAACATAAATCTGATGATAGTGGGCATGAGTTTCTGTGGAAACGGTCTGAATGTTGGCAGCTCACACCCATTGCTATTAATTTAACTGCCTCAAGAGAGCGTAAAATACATACAGTACAGGGTTTTGTTTTGGAGTATTTCTGGGTCAATTTTAGTTTTCCTAAAGATCCCAAATGTGTTTTCAAATGGAAAAAAAAAACTAGTGCATTTTGGAAAATACAATTAAAAATGTACTTGAATAAAATTTTTATCACCACACATTAATTGAAGGTCAAATGTTTTGCAAAAATATACAATTAAAACAATGAATTATATCTGATGAATTATAATGGATTCACTTAGAAACGTAACTTTACAATTATTGTGTATTTTTTACCTAGATTTCAATGTATATTTTAAGACTATGCTAACTAAATACAATTTGTAGCAAAATGCATTGAAGTGATGAGCGAGAGTCATGTACTGAAATGACAAATTAAAATCAAGCTCTTCATTGGCTCCTCGTACTGCTCCAGCATAATTGTTTTAAACTTCAGAGCCAATATTTTGTCTAACAGATTTGTCTGGGCTGCTGTCCCATTCTTTGAAAATTGTCAAACAAGGAACAAGCACCAAGAGTCAAATTGAATAATATTTGTACACAATCTAATGCTTTTAACAATGTTAAAACTAGTACAAGCCCGTCTGCTTATAGCACACTATGCCACTGAATAAGAGTAGACATTCAGAAAACAGGCAACATTTTCTGTTTGCTACTTGAAGCACTTACAATGGACAAATGTTTGATTATGTGAGTGTAGTTCGATGTGTTAAATAGTCATCCAGCTGTACTGTATGTAACAGGCTACATTTGTGAACAGATCTCCGAAAGACAGTCAGTATGAATAAACACCAAATTATTTAAGAGCATCACAGATTTTCTCTTTCCCACTTCCATTGTTTAATATAATTGTTTCAATGTTTCCAAGTAAGCATGAATGCAACATTTCTGAATAAATACCTATTTATATATATAAAAAAATGATGGATATGCAACCCCCTACAGATTGTGCTTTCTAGAAATAGATAAAAGTTACTCAATCAGCACCCACTTCAAAACTGGGCAAACAACACATAAGCAAAATACAGGTAAACCAATAATTGGGTTCTTACCCAAAGCATTAGGGATCTTGAATGATTAAAAATAAATAGTACAAAACAGTACAGCGATTCATATAGTACTGGCAGTCATAAAAAGAAGGTTAGTGCAATCTGGACAGAAGTATTATATTAACATAAGGGGAGCCCAAAATAGCAATGCACAGTACATTACCATGTAGACAGAATTCAATTACATTAGGTGAAAAATGGTGATTCCCTTAGCTTTTAACGCCTAGAGCTATTCAATTAGAGTCCTTTTTGTTTGTGACCTGGTATATTACTATAACATTTCAATATTATTCTGGTATACTTGTTAAAGCACTTTTTCTGTACAACAAATATCACAAATGATATCAGTTTCCGCTTCATGACTTTATTGCACTTAAGGGGGTATGCAATTACTCCCAATCGCGGGTAACTGGTGCATCGGGGTGGTATTCAATAATCCCCGGTAAATCAGAGCTAGCCACGATTTATAGGGAATTCGGTTTCAAATCACAGAATACAGCCCTGATTTCAAGCAAAAATGGGGCTGTTTCTCACAAGAACACACTGGATTCACTGCACTTGTGTGTTTTCAGTAAAAAAAAAAACATATTTTATTGTGGTGGACAAATTTGATTGCTGGAAAACTAAATACAGATGAAACATCGCCTTTAACTGAATTCCCCCATTAAAAGTTAAATACCTGGATAAATATATAGCAGCTAACAGTGTACACATACACTATGAAATATGGAAAGGTCATGCATTGTCTGTCACACTTCGATGCGTATAAGATGACTATACTTCTAGTAAAATACTAATGTTTTAGTGCACTATAACCCAATAAGATCAATATTTTGGAATCCATACTGCAGAATAATCAATGTAAATTAGATTAAACACATGTAAACGTACTCTTATCCATTGTTTGTCTGTAAGAGCATCACTGTAATCCACATCTCTTCGGTGGCGTGATCCTCTGCCAAATATTTTCTCCTCTTCCTCTTCACAAGTCAGTCGTTCAACTTCGGCATCATCTTTGATAATCCAGGAAGGAAGATCATCCTCCTCCATCAAACGTGGCTTGCGGTTTGGATTTCGAGCATCCTCTCTGCGTCTATCTAGATCCATACGCTGTGAATCAAAGATTAATAAATAAGTAAATATTTTTAGAAATTGCAGTACTGCAATACATCTACATTAAACTCTAAACAGTGATAATGACAGAACATTTTAACATTATTGTGAAGTTATTTAGGTTTCATCCTCACAAGCTTTACAACCATATTTAATTCGATTTCAGATCTCATCTTCTGCAGCATTTCCCAGTTAAAGACCATATACAACTTGGGCCGTATTTAATGCGGCCAGCGAGGGGGTTAAACAGCGAGGATCGCCGAAAACAAGCGACCCTCATCGTTTAACCCCCGCACGACCGCTCACCGTATTCAACGTTCCAGGGAAATCCGCACTGTCAGAGGATAGCGAGGATTCCCCCAAACGGCAAGATTCGTGGCTAATGCAGGGAGCCCGCTGCATTTAGCTGCAAGCCTAGTTGTTTTGGCGGCCACACACGCTGAAAAAACCCAGTGAGGTGGAAATGGCGTGTGCAGGGGGGTCAGTTGAATACTGACTCGCGAGCTGTGACAGCGAGCAGTCAGCACTCCTCACTGTCACAACTCGCAAAAGGCATTGAATACTGCCCTTTGTATGACAGAGGTAGGTGGTACATATCAAAATGCTGGTACCCTTCTTGACCAGAAAACATGTTTTTTTATGGGGGTATAGAAATGTTTAAATACGTTGGACTTCCCCAGATTTTGACTGCATAATAAAACAACTGGTAAAGTCACATTGTATACTTTCTGCTATGGAAACAATGTTATTATGGTTTATTTATATGGCGCGACAAGGGTTCCGCAGCGCCTAACAAAGTACTTTAAAAAAAACATCTGTGCCATTGTACAGGACAACAACAAAAAAGTACTCAAAGAATAATTTAAGGGTATAAATACCAGTCTAAAATGTACCCGGCGAAGCATAAATCAATGAAGTTAGTAAAAACTGCAGGAAGGTCCGTGTAAATCAGTAAGTCACGTGAAGGCAAATGAAAATAAAATGCTTTAATTAAAAGCACAAGCAAACATTCATATTGTTTCATTCAGTAATGCTTGAAAGATCTGGAAGTATTGTGAGGTGCAAGGTATTATACAGTTGTTTACTTTGGATTATCATATAAAATCATTTGAAAATTTTGCAAACGCAACCAGGCATAAACATTTACTGCATTCATGCATAATGTATTTCAAAAGGAAATGTGATACATTCTTTAAATCAGTATGCACTTAAAATTACAACACAGTATGAATTTGAGTGGTTTTGAAAAGATATGAAAATGCACAATAACTCGCAGTGGATAATGCAAAGGAGGACATCTAATCACATTTCAATTAGCAATCATCTATTGCCCATAGTCTTGTGAGGGTCTGTACAAGTCTCACACTGCAGTAATGTGGGAGTACAAGATACATAATCATAGGGACTGCGCTCCCGTGACTCGAATTAATATCTTCTAACCCATGGCTTTTCCAGTCTCCTCACCCACCTTGTTTATCATCCGTCTCATTAAAATCACCCAACAGGTTGATATTTTAATTACTAATATATTTGATTGCATGGGTAGGTTATACTGGCTTTGAATTCTGATTCACCAACAAATTATGATTTATAGAAATGTATATAAATAAAAGAGAAATACTTTGTGCTCCTACGGCCATAAAGTTAAACAGAGAACACTAGATTGTAAAGAGTTGACCGCCCAGTATCTCTATCTGGATTCAGACGGAAGAATAACATTCATAGAAGCCTCTCCATCATCCTATTAGGGCCACGTGCATAACCAAAATGTCTTTTAATACATTGTGAATGTTAATGTATGAACATAGGATCAGATGGCGTTTGTAAACAATCTGGTAGAATTTGTTCCAACTTTGTTAAACCAAATATTTATGAACATGTTGATGCCGGAATTTTAAAAGGGCAATACTTTTATTAGCAAGACGAAGCAAGTAAAAGCAATGCCCTTTTAAAATTCCGGCATAATGCTGAAACATTTCGTCTTACCCAGTGAATCATCATGGTGGTTTCCTTAACAGTCATATGAAGATTAATCCCTATTTTTTTATGTATATCACCACTAAATGTAACCTTCGTGGACTTTTATAAAAGGCTGTATACTGACTAGAGCAGGCCAATCTGTGGATCTGCAACTGCCAGAGTTTTGCTATAATGCAATGCTGAAACCGTGGAAGGGCATGCTGGCATTTGTAGCTTTACAGCCGCTGGAGTGCCACTGGTTGGCCAGGCCTGGATTAGAGTATTTAATACTTCTTTTAGTTCTAGTACATTTATTGCAATATTTGATGATGATGATGATGATGATGATGATGAAATTAAAAGGCCCTGAAGACAACAATAAAGAGGAACACATTGATTGCCAGATGGCATCTTTCATTGCTACTGAACAGACCCAAATGGTTAAGGGGATCAAACTTGGGTCACTAGATGAGTGACTGAAAAGCCTTTGGAAACAGCCTGGAAAATTAGCAGGTCAAGTAGTGGTCTGATTTTAGATAGGAGCTTGATATGTAATGCCCAAGTTGAACTGTGAGTATTGCACCGCCTCAAAAGGTGGAGACCATTTTCCCAAAGACCTTCATGTAAAAAGCGGATGCCCACTGAGATAAGGGTAATTAGAAGGTATAACATAAGGGATGCAGGTACTTATGTATTATCACGGCGCCCATCGCATCGCATACCACTAATTAAGGTATGCGATGGACCCGATTTCAGCCTTTTTTCCGGGCTGAGTACACAATTTTAAAATCGGGTCACATCGCATGCCATTACAATGGCATGCGATACAACGCGATTTGCCATTGAGTTCCATGTTAAATGGCACCCCCAGACCCGATTTTTAATTGTATACCCACCCTGAAGGGTAATAAATATGTAAAATGCCCCCACATTGTTAACGGCCCCCCACTATCAACGCCAACCCGAAGCGTGGCGAGCGTAGCGATCCCGCGAGGGGCGGCGATACGCGTCCCCAAACTATCCACGTCGGCGTGGAGTTGATTTTATAAAGTGTGGCGAGCGCAGCGAGCCCGAATCGTGGCGAGCGCAGCGTGCCCCGCGAGGGGACACGCATTACTTCACAGGTATACGCTGTGCTCGCCACACTTTATAAAATCAACTCCACGCCGACGTGGATAGTGGGGGTATGAAAAGGTCGGAGGACGCGTACCGCCACGCTTCGGGTTGGCGTTCATAGTGGGGTGGCGTTAACAATGGGGGGCATTTCACATACTCATGACCCATGAGGATGGGTATACAATTAAAAATCAGGTCTGGGGGGGGGGGGGGGGTACACAAGTACCGGGATGCAGTCATTAGGTCGACAGTCAAAAGGTTGACATATGACAAAGGTTGACATGGAAAAGGGTCAAAATGTTTTTTGTGTTTTTTTTTTAATTTTAAACAAACTTGTTGAACCTTTACCATCACAGTGGGCATAGAGGGAGAACATTTGGGGCTCCAGACAGGGGTTATATACCCCCATCACCCAATCAAAAGAAATCATACCATAAATTGACAGGACAAACAAACAATGACGATGTTCATACATTTCGTCATTGGTTGTTTGTCCTGTCAATTTATGCTGTGATTTATTTTGATTGGGTGATGGGGGTATATAACCCCTGTCTGGAGCACCAAGGTTATTCTCCTTGAGAAAGATCATAGTGATGATCGAAAACGTGTTTGGAGGACTTTGGTGTTTTGTGTAACCCTGAACTGGATTTGGACTGCTTTACAGATTTCAGCCTACATTGGATGACGGATTCCGGACCATCATCCTTTGTTTCCAAGCGCATGTGAGAACTGATTCATTTCAGATTCTCCATCCCATTCGGTATTTAGCCATTTATTTTTCTTTGCCATCACATCACATGTTTGTTTATATTAATAAAAGTGGTATTGCACCATACGTCCTTTTTCTTCATTTATTTTGGGGTTTCATCTGGATCAAGTCAAACGATCCAATAAAGCAGTCGACTAGGGAGAAGAGGAGACGCTAGTTGGACAGGAGGAACGTATAGTTATATACACCTGTATATGTCTGCTATTATTTGGATAAGAGGATCATTCCTGTATATCTAGGGACGTACTCTGATCTTACAAGGGCGCCGGTGGAGGGAACATCCCATTTTTTGCCATTGTTTAAGGAGTCCAGCGTCATCCCTGTGGATATACCCACCATAGGCTGCCTAGGCGCATAGAACTCACTCTCCCTTTTTTTTTATGTATATTGCAAACTATTGCAATTGACCCCACATAAAAGGGGTAGCAAGCTGCAAACCATTTTGGCAGTCCTGATCTTTGTCAAGGAGGAGTTTCAAACTAAAAAGAGGATTTTGCAACGCAGTACTAATGGTCAATCATTTAAAAAAATTCTAATAATAAAAGTAAGCCATCATACTGTATTAGGTTTTTAGTGTCTAGTATGGTGCTGCTACGTGGCATAGCACCTACCTGGACCACTTACTGGCAAAAGAGAACAGAGTTTGAACACACTAGCGCAAGTCTTTAAATACAACCCCCCACCCCCTTCCCCTCCAGAGGAAACTCTGGTCATATGAGGTCACTATTTTGGAAATCTTGACGTGCACTGTAAAATTGAAATCCTAATCAATTAGGCTCCAAATAAACAATGTACATTTATTTGTAAGCACTGCCACCTGAAGAATAATGGATAATCACAAACAGATTGCATGTTGTTGCTGTAATGCCGACCTCGCAATGGACCCTTGTTTCAAATATGTGGAATTACACTTACTATATATCATGTATTTGTAGATATAAAAATGTTACCTGAACCATAAAATGCTACACGACCGTGTATATCAGTGGTAGCCAACTACGCTCCTCGAGAGCTACCAACAGTTCACATTTTCCAGACAACCTAGCTGCTGCACAGGTGCACTCATTACTCACTAACACATTTTAAAAGATCCACAGGTGGCGCTAATTACTTCACTTGTGATTCTGTGAGGAGATCTGGAAAACATTAACTGTTGGTAGCTCTCGAGGACCGGAGTTGGCTACCCCAGGTGTATATGAAGTGTAGATTTCTGTAGCAGTGGTTTGCAATTCTAATGAAGTATCCCATAAACAGCGCAAGCATGCTGGATTTCCTAAATCATGCATACGTCTATACATTGTTATCGGGCCAGCAATTAACCCACCTGCTTCCACAGAATCCTGCAGATATGACCTGTGAGGAGAACATGAGGGCTGAAGTTTGAAATAGTGTTCCATAGCCATATTAAGCAAACCAGGTAAAATCAAAAAAATCAAAATCAGACCTGATGCTATGGGATGATGAAATATTAGCAAGCGCATCCCACACACTAAAATGGTCAATGTCGCTTTGAAGCTTTTAATATATTTTTGTATTAAAAGTTTTTATTCTTCATGATACAGTATATCCAAAGCCTATTACCAACCTAGAGGTGACAACGGAAATATAGTTTTGAAATCGCTTACCATGAAAAGGTCAAACTCCTCTTCATGACGGGCAATCATCTGATTCAGAGTCTCATCATCAGGGACTTCATCTTCCTCCTGATAGGATGCGAAACAAAGAGTTAGTGTAGAAATGAGTTTGGGTGTACTTGCCCCAAAAATATGTACAAAGAAAATTTCTAATACATTATAACATAAAAAACAATGCAATGTGCTCATGAACATCAGGTGCTGCTGTTACTGCCTATGAGCTCAAGTTTTATTATAGGTTGTAATATCTGACAATAAGAATACCATTTTGATCAAATAGCCAAAAGACAGGGAAAAAAATTACAGCATGGATATAAACAGCATAAAAATACAAAATAAACACAGGATAAATACAATACATGTATACAATACATGTATTGTATACATCCTGTTCACCATGTGATACCAAGAATACTGATGTATGACTGTGGAATATGTGTATGCGATATAAATAACTAGTAATAACAACATCATCATCATCTCCCAATATCTTAAGCAACAGGACATCTGCAGACATGCCCTCATACACTTGTGCGCAAATTGTGCCAAACAGGGCTATTTGGCACGCCATGGATATTGCGACTTACATAATATTGACAAATGTCTCTCTTTTTTAATAATGCATCACTAAACTGACAAAACTACATTGCAAGGGTACACCAACTAGTGGGGTTGTCATTATTTGTATTTCTGCGGATGAAAGTCACAAATCTGAGTAAAAAAAAACGCATGGTATACCAATACCTTTGTGACAAAAGCAGTAGCCAAACGTTTCAGGTACACTGTCATTACAGACATGTTTTATCATGGCGGTGTCTAAGTTCTACAAAACTTCTCATACCATATGGCATGTCCCAGAAAGTGGCAATACTTCATTCATTCATACAAAACATATACTTTAACTGACTTCTTGTAAACAATTGCAAAACTCAAATACAACACCTGAGCTTTAAACATGCAAGGTGGATGTCGTAATGAATGTATGAACAAAAGGGGATACAGTCATTAGGTCGACCCTATTAAGGTCAACATGCATGAGGTAGGCAGAGCTTAGGTCGAAACCTGAAATAGGTCGACTTGGCTAAGGTCAATGGGTCGGAAGGTTAACACAAATATTAGGTCAACAATGGGAAGGTCCACCGTCAAATGGTCTGCATGAGTTTTTCCATGTCATTTTTGAGCCGACATGTACCAACAGGCAGTATTTCATGCCTAACTATCCACTACGGCGTGGTGGGGGAATAAAATAGTGTGCCCAAAGCAAGGCAAGCACAGCGAGCCATGCTGACTATGTCGACACTCAGGACAAAAAAGTGAAAAATTCATGTTGACCTTTCCATTGTCTTGACTTGACTTAATGCTAGTGTCGACCTTCTGACCCTGTTGACCTTGGCAATGTAGACCTAGTTCAGGTGTCGACCTAAGCACTGACGACCTCTGTAGTCAACTTAATAGATGTCGACCTTAATGCAGTCAACCCTATGACTCATACCTGAACTAAAGCTGTGTATACACAGTGCGATTTTGGCTTACATATAGTAAGTTAGCCAAAAACTGCAGTGTAAACTCTGCATGTGCTACCAGTGCGCGGCCCAGCGAGGTCAGTATCGCAAGTAGAGAAATGGAGCATCTGACTAGATCCCTTATAAATGAAGCATGGATCGTTCCCTGTGTATGGCCCCGGCGAAGCACGGTCCCGCACATTGCTATCGCTTGACCAGATTTATACTACATGCAGTATACATCTAATCACCAGTGTTCTCTCTCCAGTGAACAATGGCCGTGACAGATACAGATGTAGCGGCCCTTGTCCTTGCCTCCCCCTCTAGAGGGCGCCAGCGGACAGGGACGCACGTGCGTCTCACACGCGTCCCAGTCTCTTGGCGGCGGGGCAGCAGGTCCCTGCCCGTCTCCTCTTCAGGGAGACGGGCAGGTATAGGGAGGGGGGGGGGTGTTTCAGGGCGGTGAGGGGGACCAGCAGGGACCCGGGGGGGGGGGGGGGGGCCTCAGTTGCCACGGGGCGTGCAAGCCCCCCAGCGGGAGCTGGTGATAGTTTTCGCCAGCCCCTGCAAAGATTAAGCTGGCTTCATCTGTAGCTCAGCACACATCGCTGGTGCACCAATCTGTGCTGAGCGATCTGAGCAACACTGAATCACAGCACAGAGGCTCACTTGCTCCGTGTGTATGGGGCAATAGACTGTGCTGGAAAGACCATTTTGACTATGTTTATATGTACAGTGTATTTGGCTATATTCAAAACTGTAAGTGAAAATAGTCAAAATTGCATAGTAAAAAACTGCAAAATAAGGGAGAAGGGAAAGTGGACTCTTTTTGTGGGGCACTCTTGTATCTGATTCTGTGTTAACCCCTTCCCGACATTTGACGTACATTTACGTCATGGTCGGGAAGTACTTCCCGACACATGGCATAAATGTACGTCATGGTTTCTAACTGTCACTGCGTCTATAGACGCGGTGACAGTTAAGAGATGTCTGCTGTCCCTGACAGCAGACATCCCCCCTCGCCGCCCAGGGGGGGCAGGGGTGCCCCCCCCGGTCGGCGATCGCTGTGATTGGCTGTTCAAATCTGAACAGTCAATCACAGCGTTTCCTGTGTTACCGGCGGCTAAGCCGCTCGGTAACACAGAAAACGGTGGTGATCGGTGCAGCACCGATCACCACCGAGCGGCAGCACCCCCCTCCCACCCGCCGGGCACTCACCCGGCAGCAGCAGCAGCTCCAGCGGCTCCACCGCTACGTCCGGAGCGCACGCTGCGCTCCCCTCCTCCCCCCTCCCCCCCGCAGCAGCAGCAGCAGCAGCATCATGCTGCTGCTGGAAAAGTGAAAAATAAAATAAAATAAAAAATAATGTGCAAATGTGTGTATATATATATATATATATATATACACACACATATATATATATATATATATATATATATATGTGTGTGTATATATATGTATATATATATATATATATATATATACACACACATATATATATATATATATATATATATATATGTGTGTGTGTGTGTGTGTGTGTGTGTGTGCGTATACCGCACCGATCACCAACGATCGCCAGCCCCCCCCCCTCCCACCCGGCAGCCCCCCTCCCTACCACCCACCCGGCTGCCGCAGCGCCAGCACCCCTCCCACCCCCCCGCCAGCCGCAGCGCCAGCCCCCCTCCCAAAGCTGGTGACCAAAATGGGGTCACTTGTGGGGGGGTTCCACTGTATTGGTGCTTCGGGGGTCTTGCTAATGCGACATAGCACCCGCCATTCATTCCACCACCAAAAATCACTCCTTCCCTTCTGAGTCCTGCCATGCACCCAACTGGTATTTTTTGGTCACATGTGAGGCATTGCTGTACCCGGGAGAAATTGGGGCACAGATTTTGGGGTGCTTTGTCTCCTTCATTCCTTGTGAAAATTAAAAATTTTGAGCCAGAACTGCATTTTTGTGTAAAAAATTAAATTTTTTTACACAAAAATGCAGATCTGGCTCAAAATTTTTCATTTTCACAAGGAATGAAGGAGACAAAGCACCCCAAAATCTGTGCCCCAATTTCTCCCGGGTACGGCAATGACTCACATGTGACCAAAAAATACCAGTTGGGTGCATGGCAGGACTCAGAAGGGAAGGAGTGATTTTTGGATTTTGCAGCACAGATTCTGGTTGAATGACCCCCGAAACACCCATACAGTGGAACCCCCCCACAAGTGACCCCATTTTGCAAACTACACCCCTCAGGGAATTCATCTAGGGGTATAGAGTACATTTCAAACCCCCCGGGGTTTCACCAATTTTGATACAACTGAGCTGTGAAAATGAAAAATTATTTTTTTTTCATTTTCACTGCCCAGTTGTACCACAATTGGTGAAACCCCTGGGGGTTTGAAATGTACACTATACCCCTAGATGAATTCCCTGAGGGGTGTAGTTTGCAAAATGGGGTCACTTGTGGGGGGGTTCCTAACTTTTAGCATCTTATGGTGCCTAGAAACCTACATGGTGCCTAAAAAATAATCTCATAAAAAGGAGTCTCCAAAATCAAGTAGGTGCTCCTTCTATTATGAAGCCTGTGGTTTGGTCACCGTGCACACTAGGGCCACATATAGGATATTTATGAAAACCAAAGAATTGGGGGAATCAATTTTTAGTCACATTTCTCTAGTAAAATGTACTGTGTTCCTTAGAAAAATGTATTAAAATTGAAAATCCGAAAAAAAAATGAAATTTTGAAATTTCACCTACACTTTGTTTTAATTCCTGTGAAACACCTAAAGGGTTAACAAACTTCAAAAATGCTGTTTTGAATACTGTGAGGGGTGCAGTTTTTGAAATGGCATCATTTATGGGGGTGTCTCACATACAAGTCCCTCAAAGTCACATCAGAACTGAACTGGTCCCTAAAAAAATCAGTGTTTGAAATTTTCTTGAAAATTTGAGAATTTGCTAGTCATATTTGAAGCCTCCTAGTGTCCAAAAAAATTAAAAGGAAGTTGAAATAATGATTGCAACATAAAGTAGACATATGGTCTTTGTTAGTTATTAACTATTTTGAGTGGTATGATTATTTGTCTCACAAGCAGAAAATGTGACATTTTGCATATTGCTAAATTTTCCATTTTTTCACGATATTTTGGTATTTTTCACAAAAAAACACAGACTGTATCGACCCAAATTTACCACTAACTTGAAGTACAATGTGTCACGAGAAAACAATCTCAAAATCACTGGGATAAGTAAAAGCAAAAAAAAGTTATCCCCACTTAAGTGAGACATGTCAGATTTGAAAAAAATGGCTCTGTCAGGAACGCAAAAACTAGCTCTGTCAGGAAGGGGTTAAAACTTAACTTTTAATTTATTTTAATTAAGATAGAGTGGACACTATAGAAAAAAATTAAAAACTATTTGTCTCTATAGAGTGTATTACCACAAGCAATCTGACTTTACCTTTTGAGTGTATGTCCAACCACCTTGGGTTGGGAAGAAATAATTTGATTGTTAATATTCTTTCACTGTAAACGCACAAGCATAACGTATGGAAAGTAATTGCATTTACAAACCAAAAATTAACATAAGCTAATTTTGAGTAGCAAAAGATTACAATTTGAGATATAGCAACTGTAAGTAAAAACTGCGACAAGGGAAGCTATTCCCCCAATATAAAATTAAACTTATTGTTACTCATTGGCCAGTATTCAATGCCTCTGATTCGTCGTATTTTCTGGCGAATCAGGCAATTCGCCGGGTTTACAGTGAATTTTCTCACACAAAAAACAATTCACCCTATTCAATGAATTCGCTGCAAATGAAGAGCGAATGACTGGCGATTCGCCACAATTCACCGGTGTTTTTCAATGGGGTTTTTAGGCAAATTCGCCGAGAGTGTATTCAATGCTCAAATGGAGAACTGCTTTCTCCAGTGATTTTCGCCATGATTCTCCATTTTGCATTCGACATCTTTTTTTGGTGAACTGGAATTTGATCTTTTAAAATAAATGTTTTTTTGTTTTGTTTTTGGGTAAAAAAAATCAGTTATTTAATTATCTGAAGAGTCTTGCTGTTTTTTTCACAGGACAAAGATCACATAAATATATTTTTAATTAATATATTTTTTTAACATACCATATGCAGGTGGGGTGGTGCTGCTGGTCACATTACAAATTGCAGGGGGGCCTCACTGATCTCACCTAAGGGCTGCAGGGAACCCCTGCCCGCTGGTGGGTGGCATGCAGCGGGGTCTGTCAGCACAGGGTTCGGTAGCGCTGGCGGGCAGGGGGGATCAGTGTGTGCCCTCTGCCTGGCAGTGCCTGATAGTCAGCAGTGCCACAACCTGGAACCATCAGGCTGCCACTGACAGGATGCAGCATTGCTCCCCTGCGCTGCTACTCACAGCCAAAGCCCGAGTCATGAGTCCCGGCAGGGGATGCGCTCTGATGTCGCAGGGAGCCCTCTGATGTGGGGGGATGCACTCTGATGTCCCAGTGCACTGTTCCCCTGCGCTGCCGCTCACAGCCAATGCCCGAGCCAGGTGTCACGGCGGGGGGAGCGCTCTGATGTCGCAGGGAGCCCCCACACAGGCTGAGGACGGGGTCGGGTCCAGCAGCAGCAGCAAAACTTTGGCTCCGGCAGCCACAGCACAGTGATAGCAGATGTCAGCGCTGAGACTGCTGGAGCCGGAGGTCTGCTGCTGCTGGACCCGTCCTCAGGCTGTGCGGAGTCTCCCGCCGGCATAAGCGCGCTCCCCCGCCGGGACTCCACTCCATCCCCAGCAGCAGTGGCAGGGAGCTGAATTCGTCGTAGGGGATCATTTTCGCCGTCAGGGGCAGCAAGCCCCTGACGCATTGAATAGTATCGGCTGGTGGCTGGCGGCGAATTGCGGGGGACAGAGCATCACGGCGAGCGCACGGCGAATCCAAAACATTCGCTGCCATGCGCTCGCCGGAGCATTGAATACCCCCCATTGTATTGGAAATTGCGCTACTCATTGTATTGGAAATTGTGCAGATGCAGTCTAAACAGGGAATTATCCCCCACAATGTTTAAATTCCCTTCAGACAAACCTTAGCTGACATAGCAATTAGCTTCGCTAGGCACATCAACATATACCTTTTGTTCTGATACAGAACTCACTTTTGCAATTAACAAGCTAACTGCAAATGAAATGTTGTCCGTCCTTCTCGGTTTGTTTGTCCGTTTTGACAGTGTATGTCCACTCTATCTTAATTAAAATAAATTAAAAGTTAAGTTTTAACACAGAATCAGATACAAGAGTGCCCCACAAAAAGAGTCCACTTTCCCTTCTTCCTTATTTTGCATTCAAATCGGACTCAGGGGAGCACCACCAACACACAAAGACCCTCTACCCTTTCAGGGACATAACGTCTATAAAAGTTGGTACCAGGCTACTCAGGCCGAACCCCACCAAGGAGGTGAAAGGGGTCTCTCTTGACCCACTTCACACTAGGTGGACATAACCTTGTGTGGTTCCCAAAACCCCGCCCTCCCCATAGTAAAAAACTGTAAAGTCAGAATTGGCCAGGAGCCAGAATTGCACTGCGTGTACACATCTTAACAGAGAAACAAAATGTAAAACAAAATAGCTGGGGTTCAGAGAAAACCTGTCCGTATGAAAGAAAAATACAAGAAATTGTGTTAAAAATAACTGATTTTCGTATCAAAATAGTTTGCCATTATTTTACGAATACACTTATTTCAATCCAAATAAATGAGTACTTGCTTCTTTTGCTATAGCTCAGAAAAAGATCGGTGTCATTCCATGGAAACATGAACGTGCTCCTAAAATATGCTTCAGCTGCCCATAAACGGTAAATTATTGTATACTATTTGGACTAGATCGCATCACATACATTTTGCAATGCAATGAGATGGAATGTAGCACACAAAGAATGTGCAGCAGTTTTTGAGCTGTGCGCGGGAGCGCGCATCTCATCGCACCCAGCAATTGTACCGGGTATGGGCAACTTCACGCTTGTCCTTTGGTGCATAGAACATGCACTTTATGGAATAGCAAGCCTTAATGAACACGTCGGATCTCAAAGTATGATGTGTTTATCTAGTTGTCTGTTCCCTGTAATGGGTCAATCCAAATGAAGTGGTCAAACACAGGTTTGTCAGTTATAACCCCCTTATGCCAATTGTTCAAAACCGCTAATATGTATCTTTTACCTGCTTCCTTCATTATGACAGACATGACTTCATGTAGTTGTTTACTCAAAAGCAAATAATAGAATTTGGTGGTGGTAGAGCCTTGGGACAGAAACCATTGTTTACAGAAAAGTTTGGACACACATACGAATACGAGAGATACTGAATACCTGAAAATTCATAATCTCATACATATTTTGTGCAGATTAAACCCCATTTTTCAGTCAATAATAATGGATATAAAATAATAAACGTCTGACCAAACTTTGCAACGTTTATACATGTATAAACACATGCACTGAAAATCACTGTCTGTCAGGATTGCTAATAGGATGGGAGTTCAAGAGAAATATTTGTGGTTTTAATTAATTGTCATGTAATGGCTAACTGACAAAATCAACAAGGAACCAGAAAAGTCCAGAGTGGATCAATTGAGATGAATTGACCCTTTGGTAGTGCCAACAAGAACTTCTTGCTATGCTTTAAAATAATAGGTCAATCCATAATGGAAGATAAATTACAAATGAGTTTATTTCTGCTACTAAATTATAATGTCATGCACCATCGTGTGACAGTGACGAATATTAGATTAGGGTGGGATGCTCTAGTCTAAACCATAAATGCGGAAAAAACACCGTTATTGGAGTTAATGCATTTTCATATGCTCTAAAGCCCCTCACTCGGGACAGCGATGCAGAGGGTATCTCCAGCTTTTGCTGGCGATACCATTTAGAAGCCTACAGGCTTCCCTCCACACCGCTATGTAAGGGATCCTTCATGGATCCTTTACTACATGCCCCGCGCCGGATGTAAGTGCATCCCCCAACTATACTTAAAGCCACTGAAACCTGGCATATAGCTCACCCACAATTCACAGACATCCCAAAAGAAACATTTCATATTACACTGTGCGTTGGAATTTATTTGGTGGGGACCCACATTCAGCAAAATACCATTGGGATGTATATTTATATATTGTTGAGCAGGGCTGTTATACAAGAAACAATGGAAAAATAACTCCATTGTAAGTGTACACTTCTGGCACATATGTACAATAAATTATAAAATGTTTCTATACATCATAACGTCATGCAAAGATTCTGTGGCTTGCCTATTTGTACATGTGGTTAAACAAATTAATTAAGTAACCACAATTTTTAATTTCAGGGCTGATTTGGTCTGTCAGATTCGGGTTAAAATAGGCCAAATCCGATCTGTGTATGGGCACCTTAACGCTTAAAAAAATAAATAAAACAGTACATACAAGCACCAATCTGGCCAAGGGACTAAATAAAAAACACAGTTTCATTTGATCTTCACTAAAGACCAGCTTTGTTTACATTGTAACACCTATGACTATCTCACAGGCTCTAGTCCTTCATTGGCAGGGCTATTGGGAGTAGGTTTATTTACTGCAGGTTTTACTAGCAGTTTGATGTTATGTAATTCAAAAATAAAAAAGTATCACTGCTAGACTGTACGTTCTTTGGAGCAAGGCCCTCTACTCTTGCACTAACTACAGCTCTTCTCATTTATAATCAGGGCCGATGCTAGGGTATTCTGCACACCCTTGCAAACTATAAATGTGTGCCCTCTCATACTTTACAAACAGTGGGGCAGATGTATTAAGCCTTAACAAGAGATAAATGCAAGGATGATAAAGAGAGTTAAACATCCAGCCAATCACCTGCTAACTGTCATATTACAGGCTGTGTTTGAAAAAAGTCAGTAAGGAGCTGATTGGCTGGACATTTATCTCTATCACCCTTGCATTTATCTCTTGTTAAGGCTTAATACATCTGCCCCAGTGTGCGCTGAAGCCACAAGCTGAAATAAAGGGTTTATTAGATCCGTAGTAGTAGTGCCTCTTATACACCAGTAGCAGCAGTGCTGAAACTAAACATTGTGTTGCCCTGTGCCAGAAAAGGAACTGTTGCCCCCTCTCTGCACTAAAAACAAGGCTAGTGTGTGCCGAAGGCAAAAACTTAGGGCCTGGTTTTGAGGGGAAGATAATCGTAATAGTACCAATTCACACTACACCACATAATAGTGTCCCTTATTCACATTACACCCCACAGTAGTGCCCCTTATACACATTATGCCAGCTAGAACTACTTTGGCACACTGCACCAGGTAGAGCCACTTCACAGTGCACCAGGATTACACACATTGTAATGCCCATTACATATTATGCCACACACCTTAATGCCCATTGCACATTATGCCACACACCGTAGTGCCCATTACACATTATGTCACACAGCATAATGCCACACATGGTAATACCCCTTACACATTATGAGCCAATCACAACTCTGATATTGGAAATGTCCTTGGCCCTGGTGTGAGCCGCTAAGCGCACATCACATAGAGTTATACACTCTCCTCCTCTCTCCCATCTTCAGCAGCAGCAAGGGCAATGGAGGCCATGAGCAGTACTGTGGGCATTTTGTGAAGCGCACCACTGGGTACACTGTGTAAGGAGCACAACTGAGGGAATATAAACTGAGCACACCACATACAGGGCAGAGACGGGCGGCGGCGAGTGGCCCTGTGGGTGATGCTGCCAGACGCTGTGGGCAAGGCACCACTGGCACACAAGTTACGTCCCTAAGTTGCAGTGCCGCTTATACACATAATGCACGCAGAAGCTGCACTGCTTGCACACATAATGACCACAGAAGCAGTGCAGCTCCCATACATAATTCCTGTAATAACAGCATGCCGCTCACACACAATGTCCGCAGTAGCAACACCATTCACACACTTAACCCCCGCAGTACCAGCGCCGCTCACTCACAAAACACCCACAGTAGCAGCAGTGCTAGCACACATAACATCTGCGGCAGCAGCACCACTGTCACATAATGCCCATGGTAGCAGCGCCACTCAAACACATAGCGGCTGCGGAAGCAGCACCGCTCACACACATAGTGCCCACGGACGCAGTGTCACACACACAAAATGCCTGCGGAAGCAGTGCCACTTATACATAATGCCCGCACTAGTAGCGGCCATTATACATAATGCCCCCAGTACCAGCTTCACTTTTTACACATACCACACACACTTTCGCTGTCCCTGTACTTTCTCTTACACTCACCCAACAAAGGCTGGAGGGCCAAATCTTCTCTCCCTGACACATGGAAGGTCTGCAGCTCTTACCTCCTCGCCCGCAGTAGCTCCACCCCTCATCTACGGTAGCCCCACCCTCTCACCCACAGGTAGCTCCGCCTCATTATCATGAACTGTCCGAAGCTGTCATAGGGTGTGGGAGGGGGATGTAGTCAAAATCCCGAAAGGGTCAAAATACCGACAAGGACAAATTCCCGACAGGATCAAAATCCTGACAGGATCAAAATCCCGACATATAGAATGTACAAGTGAAACAGTCTACATGCCTTTCGACATGGGTTTTTCCACAGTTTTTTTTAAACCGACAGGCGGTATTTCATGCCCTACCATCCACTACGGCGTGGTGGGAGAATAAAATAGTGTGCCCGAAGCATCGCTAGCGAAGCGAGCGATGCGAGGGGCTGCGGTTCACTTGCCGACATTCGGGTCAAAAGACAGTAAAAAACCCCATGTCGACCTCGCACCTGTCGACCGAAAGTCATGTAGACTGTTTTACCTGTACATTTTATATGTCAGGATTTTGACCCCGACGGGATTTTGACCGTCGGGATTTTAAATGTCGGGATTTTGACCGTCGGGATTTCATACCGAATCCGTGGAAGGAGCTTTGAGCTGCTGTCACTGTTGCCTGTTAGACAGTATGACAAGCACAGCAGTAGCCAGCAGCAAAAGCGGCCATCAGTTAGTGGAGATGCAGAGCAGGAAAACAAAAAATGTGTGGGTGTAGATTGCGCTGAATTGATGGCAGAACAAGATAGGTTTAAAAATAATAATAACAATTTATTAAGTGCATATAACACGCTAAAATTGGTGCAATTGCAATAGAATAAGTAAAAGTAAAAATAAGGAATTTGAAAGGCTGCGTCCAGTTATTGTTATTATATCACCTTAGTCCACAAGTGGATGGAGGGGGAAGGGAGAATGGACGGTGGAATTGTCCTCCAGACAATAGTGGTTGCCCTTATGTTGCTTCCTCCAATACAGATTAGGGGGTGACGTTCCTCCCAGTTGGAATATCTGAAGCCGTGAGGGATCTACTGAATGACCAAGGATGGGTACCTTAGATAGGTGGCTTTCCTTCAGATGGTTGGTACCATATTTGAATGTGTGGTAAATGGTCAGTTCCGGTCTGGTTCTCCACTGGTGTTCTCGGATGGAAATTGTTCCAGGAGGGAAGGGTGATGTCTGGAACAGCAGCAAATGGTGGGTGGGATGGCTGGTTGCCTGTGCCAACACGTTTCGCTGCTGGGTGCAGCTTTTTTAAGGTAGCTTTGTTAGGCATGGGGTAGGGGTATATATACCCTTAGTAATTAGTAAAACATGATGCAGAGCAGGGAGGGTGCCTCTCATGCCCAGAGCCTCCCTGCACCGCATCCGCATCCTCTGCTGAGTGGGTAGCGCCGGCTCTGTTTGTAATCATTCATCTCTACCAATGACAATCCACCACTAACTTCTCTGCTTCCCTACATCTCAGCTGCATCAAGTACTTTAGAATTGTGCTGCTAATTGTTACCTTGTTACCTGTGCTCTGTTTTTATTTTTCAGTACTGGTTATGTTTAGTTCTGTGTACCCTGTACTGCATTAATGTGTGCTATATATGTACGGCACTGCGTACCACTTGTGGTGCCTTATAAATAAAATGCAAGAATAATTTTAATAATGATGAAAGACAATCTTAAAGTTTGGTCAGTCTTAATATAAAAGACTAATTTTTTTCTATGACTTACAAATGTCTGAACCTACTCATTGATTTTACCTGAAATCACTGCCGACCGTTGCAACCATTGCCAAAAGTTTAGAAACTGTCCCAAATATAAATTTTCACAAAATCTGCTGCCTCAGTTTTTACGATGGCATTTTGCATATACAGCAGAATGTTATGAAGATTGATCAGATAAATATAAATTCAGTTCAAAGTCCCTCTTTGCCATGACAACGAACTTAGGGTTAATTCTGGATGACTCGCTAAGCAGTGTAAAGTCGCCGTTTAGTGAGCCAACAACCCCCCCCCCCCGTATCTATTTCTGGCACATTGCGTATGGATGTCCATCATACACATCCATCCGCAAGGGTGCACATGGGGGCAAAATCATTCAATGGTCGCCGACCATTGATGGATTTTTAACCTGTTCACAAAACAAAGGCAGTCTTCACTAACCTATATTTGCACCATCCGGTCCGACAACGGGGCGGGTGGCTGACGTCCTGGGATGCGTTCACACAGGGATGGCCAGCATTTTCCAGTGCGCACCAAATTTTTTTCGTGGGTACGCCCAGGAAGCCCCAATTGAACGCCCACCTGACCTCCTCGATCTCGGCACAGGAGCCCTGCAAATGCGAATATGTGCATGTGCAGAGTGCAAATATGGGTTCCCGCTGTGAATACTATAATAATCCAAGAAACAGCTAATTATACTCACCGATAATTCCATTTCTTCTCAGAGATCCCATGGCAGCCAATACATTGGGATATGCTCCCTTTCCTTTAGTTTAGACAGGCTTTTTTTCTAGGGAACGCCCACCTGATGGTATATAACCTCAATCATCCCCATCATCCTTGTCTTTCGAGTGTCTCCGTATTAACGTCCCTGGAAAAACACTACAAGGGGAGGGCATTCTAATAGTTGCCATAGGATCTCTAATAAGAAATGGAATTATTGGTGAGTATAGCAACATTTAAAGCATAATGTATGCGTAGACAACCAAGGTGTTGCTTCATTAATGTCCTTTCTGGGAACCTGAGTCGTCCTAGCCCAGTGATGGCTAACCTTGACACTCCAGCTGTTGTTGAACTACACATCCCAGCATGCCCTGTATCAGTTTTACTATTTGGCCATGCTAAAACTGATGCAGGGCATGATGGGATGTGTAGTTCAACCACAGCTGGAGTGTCAAGGTTAGCCATCACTGTCCTAGCCCATAAAGTCGCCACAGCTCTGGTTGAGTGTGCCTTGATTAACACCTGAACCTCTCGACCCTCATTCTTTTATACGAATACTAGTAAGCCCACTCAAAGCAAATGCTTCCAAAAATGTTTTGATGTTCTAATGTCATTTAGTCTGTTTAAGTAAATGCCAATACTTCTGACTAGGTCCATTGTATACCAGTCTTCATCTCTCTTATTCTTAGGTTCAGGATGAAAAGCCAGCACTACTATATCCTGATTCAGATGGAAAGCAGTGCTCACCTAGGGTAGAAAAATTAGGATGTGTTCTATAGATGGAGCCGGCTTCAGTGTTGCGAAGGCTGGCGATAGAATCGCCTGCCCCCGCCATCCACCCAAAGGGGGTGCTCACGTGCCCCTCCCGACGAAGCTCCCTGTTGCCGCTCGCCGCCTCCCCGTCAACTATCGCCGGTCCCCTCACCCCCTCCCCCTAACCCTGCCCGTCTCCCTGTGGAGACTAGCAGGATTTCCGCCGCCCAGCAACTGGGATGTGCTCGCGCGGCTCTCTGCTGGCAGGGACATTCTGGCGAGCGCTGAGGCTAAATGAGAGGGGCTCCATCTGTACGTACCACTTTATCCAGCAACAGGTTTAAGTTTGGTTCTTCCATCTACAAGCTTAGAATTTACATACTCTACTTGTGGACATAATTGTTACTAAAAATATTATCTTCCAAGTCAGGATTTTGAGAGGATTTTCTAGTAATGGTTCAAGTCCCAAGGAGCCACAAAGGATTTGACGGGCGGACACATTATTTTAATGGTGTAGCAGAATTTCTCAATTACACAACTATCTGCCAATCTCCTATCTAGGAGTAAACTTAGGGCCACTAACTGCTCCTAAGGGTGAAAGTTAGGCCTAATGAGAAACCAGTGCACAGGAATTGTAGGACTTGAGCTATCGTGGAGTTAAAGATCTTTCAGAGGATCATCCTTCAAATGATAAATCTTTGCTAGACTTTATAATATGCATGAGAAAAAACTTACTTCCTTGTGATGGAATCTGGATTACTTGCTCTGACAATCCCTTTTGTCTGAACAGGTTGCCTTCAATCTCCAAGCCTCCAAGCATAATCTTGCCGGATCTGGATGATATATCTGACCCTGGTGTAGGTCTGGCGTGATTGGTAATGTACAGGCCTTTTTCAAGGCTGTTGTGAACCACGCCCTCCTTGGCCAAAAGGGGGGGATGTAGTGTAAATTCCGGCGGTCGGGATCTCGGCGTTCAAAATCCCGACCGCCGAAATCGCAACACTTTCTCCCTCCGGGGGTTGTCCACGACACCCCCGGAGGGAGAATAAATTAGTGTGCCGAGCGTAGCGAGGCACCGGGCCCGCTGCGTGGCGAGCGCAGCGAGCCCGCAAGGGGGGGCGATCCACGTCCCCCCTTGTCAGGATTTCGGCGGTCGGGATTCCGGCATCGGGATTTTGAACGCCAGGATCCCGACCGCCGGGATTTAATACTGAATCCAAAAGGGGAGGACCACTAGAAACTCCACCTGATCCTATGGTCTTCAGGATGCGATATATACTAGCCGACACTTCCACCGAATTAAAAAGTTGTCCACTGCAGACGTTCTGGAAAGATAATATCTGGAATAGAATGAGTCTGCCTTTTTGTTGACATGAGTTACCATCAGGTCCACATCTGGCTAACAAAACTTGTTTATAAACCACAGTAAAACTGTTGCTCAATTCCCCTTCTCAAATAAGGATTTTGCTTCTGCTGAGCAGTCTGCCAGTGTATTCTCTCATCCAGGAACATATACGACTGTTAAAGATTTCACATCTTAAGGCCCCCATACACTATGCGATTTTGGGACGATTTCATCCGATTTCGGCACTTTGTGCCGATAATCGGATGAAATCGGCCCAAAATCGTAGGTATGTGACATTTGATCCGATCCGATGCGCGGTCCCGTGCGCATCGGACCGGATCAGGGAGGTCGGACGGTCTGTACATACGATCACGTCCGACCTCCCTGTATGCATATGCCTGCCACCTGACAGGCATATGCATACAGACACCAGGGGAGTAGTGGGGGCGGCCAGTGGCAGCGGTGGTGGGGGCGGCCAGCGGCGGGGGCGGCCAGCGGCGGTGGGGACGGGCGGCGTGTGCGGTGAGCGCAGTGTACTTACACATAGCAGCAGCGGCGGGGACAGGACGCGCAGTGGCGGCTATTATATTTTTAAAATACTTGTCAAATGACCGGCCGGCTCTCTGATTGGCTGGAGAGCTCTCAGCCAATCAGAGAGCAGCCGGTCATTTGACAAGTATTTTAAAAATATAATAGCCGCCACTGCGCGTCCCGTCCCCGCTGCTGCTATGTGTAAGTACACTGCGCTCACCGCAAACGCCGCCCGCTGCCGCTGACCGCCCCCCCCCCCCCCCACCGCCGCCGCTGCTGCCCGCCCCCACTACCGCCGCTGGCCGCCCCCACCCCCGCTGCCCGTCCCCACTACTGCTGCTGCCCGCCCCCACTACTGCTCACCGCCCTGCAGCTCCCCGGGTTTTTTTTTACATGGGATAAATCGCATGCGATTTATCCCATGTAAAAATGGCACATCAAGTGCCAAATTGTATGTGAGCCTCCCGGGGAGCTGCCGGGCGGCTCGCAGGTAAATTGGGTCCGACTTGTCCCTAGGACAAGTCGGCCTAATGTATGGGGGCCTTTACTCTGCCCAGGACATAATCTTTGTTGTATTCTCCATTAATGGACTGCTTATAGCTCCTCCTTGATAGTTCATATATGCTATGACATAAACACTGGCTGAAAAGACTCAAAGATGAGAACTCTTGATCTATTCTTACAAGTAACATTTCTCTCCAGGCCTGTCACTCATAAGTTTTAGGACATCAGGCTTTCCCCTTTAAAGACCAGTTTACTTGTTCTGTGCAATGTACGCTCCCCAGATGGATGAACTTGTGTCTGTTGTCAGGATAAGAAGCCTAGGTTGATCTGGATATGTAGCTCGGTTTGCCCACCAGGCTAGAGATTCTTTTACCTTTGTACAGAGTTTCTTCATAGTTTCTGAGCAACAGTTACTTCGTATATATAGAAAAATATTCCAACTTCTCATCTTCATCCTTCTTAGGAGTTTGGTACCAAGATTCACAGAACATCGTCAGTGCCTAAGTTAGACACTGGGTCCTTGAACATCTTTTGAAAGAAAGTACTTGGAATTCTTAGTGTCTATTTGTACACCCAGAAACTGACCTGAGTTGGATGCAACTGACTTTCCTCACAGTTTATGATCCAACCCTGGAGCTTCAGGAGCCCTACTACATAACCTCACTTATTCTGAACAGGTTGCAATCAGGACATCTTCTAAATATGGCCAATCTAAATACACTGCTCTCCCAGATGTGCGATCAAGGTAATTAGAACCTTTGTAAATTATTCTTGGCGATGTAGCTAGGCCAAAGGGTAAGCAGATAAATAGGAAGCATTAATCCTGTATATAGAATCGTAGGAATATCCCGCCTTCTTGACTGACTGATATATAATATAGTACACATCTTTCAGATCTTTTGATGCCAGGAAATCTCTTTATTTTAAGACCTGCCAGTATGGTCTATAAAGTCTTCATCCAAAACGTTGTTACCCTGACAAATGTGTTTAGGAGCTTTAGATCCAGGATATTTCTGAATCTTCCTGTACCTATCATCACTAAAAAGACAGGTTGGAGTAAAGGCCTTTCTTTCTCTGTGTGTCGGTTTGCCTTGATATCGTCTTCTTGGCAGTCTTGACTCCAAAAACTTATTTCCCTTTGGATACTGTAGACCAGGCATGTCCAACGTTGGTCCTCCAGATGTTGTGAAACTATACATCCCAGCATGCTTTGCCACAGTTTTGCTATTAGAGAATGTAAAAACTATTGCAAAGCATGCTGGGATGAGTTGTTTCACAACATCTTGAGGGCCAACCTTGGACATTCCTGCTGTAGACATTCTACGTTGTAGTTTTATTGAATTACACCAATGGCCCATTTGTCATGAATATAATTTTTCCACTCTTCTAGAAAGGTCAGAAGCCATGTTCTTACTAGAAAAGAGCTGCCATTGTCATTATCTGGATTCTTCCTATATGACTTCCAAAAGGAATCTTCTAGAAACATAGAATTTGACGGCAGATAAGAACCACGTGGCCCATCTAGTCTGCCCCTTTTTAAACGTGTTACCGCAAACCATATTTGATCCTTATTTTTTTGTAAGGATATCAATATGCCTATCCCAACCATGTTTAAATTGTACTACTGTATTTGCCTCTACCACCTCTGATTGGAGGCTATTCCACTTATCTACTACTCTGTGAAGTAATTCTTCCTCAAATTTCTCCTGAATCTTCCTCCCTCTAGTTTCAGTGCATGTCCTTGTGTTCTGCTGCTCCTCTTCCTGTGAAGAATGTATCCCACCTGTACCTTGTTAAAACCCTTGATATTTTTGAAAGTTTCTATCATGTCCCCCATAGAAACTTTCAAATATATCAAGGGTTTTAACAAGGTACAGATGGGAGACATTCTTCACAGGAAGAGGAGCAGCAGCAGAACACGAGGACATGCACTGAAACCCGCTGCGTGGGAGGAAGATTCAGGAGAAATTTGAGGAAGAATTACTTCAAAGAAAGAGTAGTAGTAAGTGGAATAGCCTCCCATCAGGGGTGGTAGAGGCAAATACAGTAGTACAATTTAAACATGCTTGGGATAGGGATATTGATATCCTTACAAAAAAATAAGGATCAAATATGGTTTGAGGTAGCACGTTTTAAAAAGGGGTAGACTAGATGGGCCAAGTGGTTCTTATCTGCCGTCAAATTCTATGTTTCTATAACATTCCTTTTG
This sequence comes from Crinia signifera, assembly GCF_055691185.1. NCBI lineage: Eukaryota > Metazoa > Chordata > Amphibia > Anura > Myobatrachidae > Crinia > Crinia signifera. The sequence goes on from NC_139217.1 coordinate 299,857,245, forward strand.
ATGTTGTGATGTTCCAAAGAACCTCTTCTGCGATCTTGTTGGCCTGGTCTATAGCTCTTGACAACCTTAAACTGTTGTTCGGACAATGTACAGTAGGTAGAGGAAATCTATTCTGTCTACTTGGGGTAGTCTGACAGACTTTCCTCCCGCAAGCCTAAGAATCACAGTATCCAGCTAAATAGCAGATAACCTTCAAAAGGGCCTTTCTGCTTTTTAGAATATTAATTTGCACACCACATAAGCAACCACAATGCTTTTCTTTTGCAGTAACTCCAAAAGCCATGGACCTAGCTGAGAATAAGATCAGATCCGGAGAGGCTTTACCTAGAAATTATGCAGAGTGGTTGAATTTTTTTTTTTTTTTTTATTTAAATCTTATCCTCTAAATCAGTATGGATATTAGAGCTCCAAACTCAAAGCACTTGAGTCTGAGTGCCAAGTAAATTTGTCAAAATAGGTGAAACTTGCCTAAAAAAATTAGCATCAAGGACTTGTAATGTTTGCTTTATATAGGAAATTATAAATATATTTATTTATTTTTGCAGTTATTTTGCACATTTCTCACAAAGATGTTAGCAATTAAAAAAATTAAGGCCACTGCAGAAGGAACATGCAATTTCTTAAAGGGAATTCTCCATTCTCCTTACTTCTTATCCAAGTTCTGCCATTCCTTGCAGATTAACTCCTTCCTCACTTCATGAATAGGAAAGCCTCTACATTCTTAGCAACTAAATTCAAATAAAAAGGTCTTGACTTTCTGACAGATCCACTGTATCTTTATAATTTTACAAATATTTTCAACACACTCTCTACCATAATGGTATTACATGTCCTGGTATCTTTATCTCCAGATCCATAACTGGAATTTTCTATTCACCAGAAAAAAACAGAACCTTAATAGTTTAAACCAGTTTGAGATCTTGCCCTCTTATAACCCTGCAGCAACAATGCAATATATTAGGTTGACAACGCACAGCTGCAGGTTGTTCCTCACAGTTATAGAAATTCAGAGAAAGAAGCTGTACTTCTCTTTGGTGCAGCGGTTATAGGCACACTATGAGGTCGATCCTATTAGGTCCGATGGGTGCAAGGTGCCATTCGGGTGCTGTTTTCATGCATTTAAATGCTGAAAAAAGCACCCAAATTAAGCCGACCTCGAACCCTTCACTGGACCAAATTTGCGTAAAATTGCTCACACCCCTATGGAGGTAATTTAGCCTGCCGTAAAGTGCGCCCGGTGCCATGATGATTCGCACTTGCGAATCCTCCACACGGAATAGCATCGACCCCTAAGAAGGCATACTTGCCTACCTGACCCTCTCCATGAGGGAGAAAATGCTTGGTTCCTGGGCTTCCCTGGTAATGTATGATTGCCATCACCTTTCTTATCAATTAACTAGCGCAGGAGGAGGAGGGGAGGGAACTGCAGACACATAATGGTCCTTGGCGCCATCGTGGCAGTGCAGTTTATGGCAGCTACAGATGAATAAGCAGGCGGGCAGGACTCTGAAAAGGCTACACTCCTCAAAAGGTACCAAGTCCTAGTATACATGGGCAGGAATCTAGACAGTCCACACTCCTGGACACTCCTCCTCTCTCTTCCCCCCCCCCCCCCCCCCCCCATCATCACTGTCCTGCTGACTGAGTTAGAACAGCAGACTGGAAGCTTTAACTGTTCACCATGGTTACCTGCAAGGAAATACTTACAGTTATTATTACTGTACGTTGCACAAAAAGGGCTGCACAGGAAAGGATATTGCTGCTAGAAAAATTGCACGGTACTCTTTACCTAGAACGGCGCCCGCGATTGGCATTGTGGGCGTCGGGGGTAAAAAATCGCGGCCATCGCATGCACATAAAAAACGGGTGCGAGGCGATGCCCGAGATTTTCCCATAGGGATCAATGTTAAAAGTTAGATTGGACGCGATTTTAGTGTTAAATGCCTCAATGCCCGCGATTTTTACATAGGAAACAATGTTAAATGGGCCACAGAGCCCTAATAGTCCCCCTGAAGTCTTAAATGGCCCCCCCAATTTTTAACGCCACCCCACGATCAACGCGAACCCGAAGCGTGGCGAGCGCAGCGAGCCCGCGAGGGGCGGCGGTACGCGTCCTCCGACCTTTTCATACCCCCACTATCCACGTCGGCGTGGAGTTGAGAATAGAATAGTGTGGCGAGCGCAGCGAGCCACCGAGCCCGAAGCTGGCGAGCGCAGCGAGCCCCGCGAGGGGACGCGGATACCTGTGAAGCCCGCGAAGGGACGCGTTTACCTGTGAAGGTATCCGCTGCGCTCGCCACGCTTCGGGCTCGGTGGCTCGCTGCGCTCGCCACACTATTCTATTCTCAACTCCACGCCGACGTGGATAGTGGGGGTATGAAAAGGTCGGAGGACGCGTACCGCCGCCGCTCGCCACGCTTCGGGTTCACGTTGATCGTGGGGTGGCGTTAAAAATTGTGGGGGCCATTTAAGACTTCAGGGGGACTATTAGGGCTCTGTGGCCCATTTAACATTGTTTCCTATGTAAAAATCGTGGGCATTGAGGCATTGAACACTAAAATCGCGTCCAATCTTACTTTTAACATTGATCCCTATGGGAAATCGCGGCCATTGCATCGCACCCGTTTTTTAGTGCATTCGATGGTCGCCGTTCTAGGTAAAGAGTACCAATTGCACCTTTACCAACCATTTATAGGATCATCAAGAACATCAAGCAGAGAGGCTCAATAGTTGCGATTACGAATTAAGGGTGCCCAAGAACGTTCAGCATGCATCAAGACAGTCTCCTAAAGTTGATTCAGCTTGGTTAGGAATGACAGTATGCAGGTGAGAGTATCTATATGCACAGTAAGGTAAAACCTTTTGGAGAATGGTCTGGTGTCAAGAAGAAGGGCAGAAGTTGCCAATTCTCTCCAGGAGAAACATCAGGGATAGACTGATATTCTGTAAAAGGTACAGGGATTGGACCGCTGAGGACTGGGGTAAAGTCATATTCTTGAACCCCCTTTCAGATTGTTTAGTGCATCTGGAAAAATGCTTGTTCAAAGTAAAAGTGAGTGCTACCATCGGTCCTGTGTCATGTCAACAGTAAAGCATCCTGAGACCATTCATTTGTGAAGATTCTTCTCAGCCAAGGAAGTGGGCTTCACAGCCATGAATAAGAAATGGTACCAAAACATCCTCCAAGAGAAACTTCTCCCAACAATCCAAGAGCTTGGTGATTAACAATGCCTTTTCCAGCAAGATGGAACACATTGCCATATGCAAAAGGGATAACTAAGTGGTTCGGGGAACAAAACATAAAAATGTTCGTCCATGGCCATTAAATTCCACTTTTGGTCAATCTTCAAGAGGCAGATGGATAAACAAAAACCCACAAAATTAAAAAAAAAAACTCCAATCATTGTATATGCAAGAATGGGTGGCAATCTGCCAATATGTGGCCCGTAAGCTGATTGCAAGCATGCAAAGCAGATTTCAGAGGTCTTCAAAATGGTGAAAACTGCAAATATTGTCTTTTTGCATAGACTAAATGTAATTGTCAATAAAAGCCTTTGACACTTATGAAATGCCTGTAATTCTACAGGGTTTGTATAAAAAGAAACTAGACCTATTTTTTCTGATGCATCTATACGTTGCAGCGTGCATGCTCCAGGCGGGTTCCATGGAGGGGGAAGTCAGCTTCAACACGCACCAAGTGACAGTCGCTTACGAGCTTCCATGCAGTTTGAATTGTGGTTTTAGTGGACCACTGTCTGTAGGCTCGGTTGAAGCTTAAAAATGCAACAGTCTATCGAACAGCGCTATGCCATGAAATTCCGTGTTGGACTCAGAAAATCGGCTATGGAGACGTTGGCCATGGAGCTGCATCATGACAATGCTTTGTAGTCAACGACTACCTGGCCCAGATTGGCATTGCAACGCTTTCCCAGCCCCCCTACAGGCTGACTTTTTTCCTGTTCCCCCGAATGAAGACAGCCCTCAAAGGACGCCACCATGGTTCTGTAGCAGAGGAAAAAGTGGCTTTGACGTGCTGCTTGAAAGACGTTCCGTAAAAGGCATTCCAGGGCGCCTTTCAAGCGAGGACAACTCATTGGCAGAAGTGCACAATGTTTTCCTGCCATTGCATGTTTGGTTTTTGATTGTGACTGCTTCTGTGATACTTGGTTTCAAGAGAGACATCTTAGTTGCCATCAAGCGTGGACAACTCATTGGCAGAAGTGTGTCGACACACAAGTGTCTTAATTTGAAGAAACCCTGTATTTCAGTATATCATAGTAACATCTGACAAAAAGATCTATAAACATTGAAGCAGCAAAATGTGTGAAAATCATTACTGTCAGTCTCAAAACTTTGTCCTTGGCTGTACCCTTTAGAAAGAGGTGCAAGCATTACTTCAAGTCAAACTTGTCTGTCACTTTGATCATTGAAACATGTGAATTCAGCTACTATCCTGATAGCAGGCAAAGTTATGATAGTTAATCGTTACCATATTGGCACATGTCATATTATCCACAATTGGCATTGCCAATATAAGGAAACTCGATGGCAACTAAGATGTCTGTCTTGAAACCAAGTATCACAGAAGCAGTCACAATCAAAAACTAAACATACAATGGCAGGAAAACATTGTGCAGGTCGGGCATCCAGTGTCCCCTGTGGAATCAGAGAAATTGATTTACGAGTAAGTACCAAAATTCTATTTTCTCCTTCCTACACTAGCGGACACTGGAGACTTATGACAATGGAGACCTCTCAGAGCACCCATCATGGACGGGGAGCACTGAGATCCCTGCAACACAGATTGGCCAAATTGAAATTCAGGGGCCACAAAGTAATCAAATCTGTAAAATCTAACAAAGGTATTTTGGCCAGCTCAGGTAGCAGCACAACAGAGTTGCTTGACTGAAACACCTCAGGTGGCTGTCCATGAAGGGTGCACCAAATGCGTGGAGTGAGAGAAGACACCAGATAGGCTTCGAAGCAGGCCATTCTAACTTAGCAGGATCATAGAGGATGAAGAGAGCCTCCGATTTCCTCAGTTGAACCATCTTGCTGACATAGATGTGCAGGGCTCTTACCACATCCAAAGAGTGAGGGGATGGAGAGTCTTCTGAAAACACCAGCACCACAATAGGCTGGTTAATGTGGAAAGAAGCAGCAACATAAAATCATATTTTAAAGAGTTTTGCTCTATCCACATGGAAGACTAGATAAGGAGAGGGACACTACAAATTGCCCAGTTCCAAAACCCTAAAGCCAGAAGGATCACAGTCGTTCAGGAAAGAACCAAAGTCTTTGAAAAAGGATGACTGGTGGCTAAAAGGCACCAAGTTTAGGTCCCAAGATGCACTGGGATGAACAAAGGTTGGCTAAGGTCATGCCCTGGAGTTTTAGTCTGCACTTCCTGAATTAAGGCTAGGCATTACTGGAAATGGAGAGCAGAGATCTGCACTTTCAAAAGACCCGATCCATAATGCAGCAGAGAACCATGACTGAAGAAAAAGCAGTTGGGACAACCTGAACAATGTGTTTGGAAACTTCTTTCTCAGCACGACACGTAAGATTTTCAAATATGATAAAGGTGTGCTGAAATCACATGCTTTCGAGACCGAAGCATAGGCAAAATTATATACCTGCCTTTCTCATTAATGGTGTTTCAACAGCCACACTATCAAATGTGGACACTAAGTATAAATAGGCAAATGGACCCTGTTGGAGAAGATTGCCCCCTGAGAGGCAGTGGCCAAGAGTCATCTATGAGAAGAGGCCGCAGGTCTGAATACAATGCTCTGCGAGGCCAGTGAGGAGCTATTAGGATGACTATGGTGGGTTTGCACTTTATGTGCTTGAGGTTGAAGTGGAAATGGCAGTAATAGGTGAGGAGCTGAAATGACCAAGATGACATAGGCAGTGGTTCCCAAACCCTGGGGTGCCTTGTGACTTTCAGGGGTGCCTTAGGTTGGAGGTCTAGGTCCAACTCAAAGAACTGAGGGCCAATTCAATCGTCAAACTAGTGCTTGTGCCTTCTAATTATAAAATATGTAGACAATCAGATGTGAATCTTGTCCTTCAACACATAGCTGATTCTAAGAATGACATACAAGCCAAATACTGTTTTCTGAATCCCCCCCCCCCCCCCCCCCCAAAAAAAAATATTTTTTTTGCCTAGAAGTGCCTTGAAAAAAAATTCTGATTCTCTAAGGCACCATCACTCAAAGTTTGGCAACCACTACGTTAAGGCATCTACCACCTCGGCTTCTGGGTAGAGTTTTTGAACAGTACCGAGGAAGCTTATGATTTTGCAGGAATGCCATGATGTCTATTTGAGGTTCGGTCCAATGACTGACCAGCTGGTTGAAGACCTGTTCTGACGATCATGACAATTTATGTAATCCACCTCCCAACTGTCTAATCCAGGGATGAAGATTGCTGAAATCATCGTAGCATACTCTTCGGCCCAGAGGAGAATGCAATTTACTTCCCGTATTGTTCCTCTGCTGTCTGACTGGACTCGAATTGCCTGAGCTATGAGTACAGGAAAAGGGAATTGGGTACTTGGGTAATAGCACGGTGCCCGTTACATAGTTAGCGTAGTGTCCCTGTCACAATCAGCATAGTGTTTGCGCGGCCAGCGTAGTCAGTCAGAAGTAGCATAGTGTTCACACAACCGCTTAGCGTAGTTAGCGTAGTCAGCGTCCCTGCCAGATATGGCAGGTGTGAATGTGTTCCTGAACACATTCACACCACAGACACCCCCACTATCCACGCCAGCCTGAAGCGTGGCGACCTTTTCATATCCCCACTATCCACGTCAGCATGGAGTTGATTTTATAAAGTGTGGCAAGCGCAGCAAGCCACCGAGCCCGAAGCGTGGAGAGTGCTGAAAGCCCCGTGAGGGGACGTGGATTACTTTACATATATTCCGCGTGTGCTCGCCACACTTTAAAAAAATCAACTCCACGCCGACAGTGGGGATGTGAAAAGGTTGGGAGGACACGTAACGCCTCTCCGCCGGCGCCCGCATCATCCCCTTTCCGCCGGCGTCCACCAGTGCAGGGGATCTGGCGGTTATGGCGCTGTGTGTGAGGTGCTCACTAGGCTTGCCATGGATGCCGGGGACAAAGCCGTGCTGCCGTGGACTCACTGCGCTAACTAAACTAGGCAGCCGTTGGGCTACGCTGACAGTGTAGCTTAGCCTACGCTGAAAACGTAGCGTAGCCGGGCGCCGTGCTATTACACAAGTACCGGGAATTGTATACCACCGAGCTCCAGAATATTGATTGGCACAGATGCCCCGTGTGCTTGGAAGTATTCACTACACTCCAACCTCCGAGACTGGTATCCGTCCTGAGTAGAATGGGGTTCCATATGCGCCAAATTGACACCGTGCTAGAAGGTGAGAGTTCTGAAACCACCAAAAGCGTGAGACCCACATTGTGGGTGTCAAGAGACCTAGGCGATGTAGTGGAAAGTGTAAAGGCCCACCACACACTAGAACGATTTTTTGGCAGATTGTCCGATTTCCTAGTGATCGTCTATATATCCATCTATATTTTTATCGATAACCAGCAATAAATCGGCCGATTGTTGTCGATTATCAGTAAAAATCGGCTGATATATCGGAAAAAAAAATTGTCCTAGTGTGTTTGGGCCTTAACCCCGTCCACTGAGAGAAGAGAAGCAGTTGAAATGGTTAGGTATGAAATGACAATCCTGGATGGCTTTGAATGTAGCCAACATTTTGCCCAGCAGGCGGATGCAAAAGGTGCATACAGACTAGTTAAGGTTGTAGAACTTGCCAGAGCCTTGTCCAGTGGAATTAAACCTTCTGAAGCAGTGATTCCACGAAATTGATGACCCATCCATGTTTTAGAAGGACCTGATGATATACAAACTGTGGCCCTCCAGCTGTTGTGAAACTACACAACCCAGCATGACTTGCCATAGTTTTAGCATTCCCTATTGTCCTAACTGTGGCAAAGCATGATGGGACTTGTAGTTTCACAACAGCTGGAGGGCCATAGTTTGGACATGCATGGGTTAAGGCAATGTCCTGTTACAGCCTCTCCCTTGAATGAGCCTTAGGTAGCCAGGTAAGCAATGATGGTCACCCCCTTCTCATGGTGCAGATGACAGGGAGAATGGGAGGGCCTGGAACTGGTAGTGAGAATCCCATTTTTGCAAATCTAAAAGGTACGCCTGGTCAGATTTCCTGATTGGGATGTAGAGATAAGAATCCTGGATATCTGGTGATATAAGGAGCTCCTGTGCTTGTAGACCCGCAAGTGGAGGGATTCCATCTTGAATTTGAAAACCTTCAGAAATGGATTTAGGGGTTTTAAATTCAGAATTTATCTGCCGGAACATGGTAAAACACACAGGTTTAAGTAAAACTCCTGTGTCCGTTGGTGAGGGGGAATTGTAATTGCCTCCTATAAAACCACTCTACTTTCTTTCGGAAACTGGTAAGCCGGAGGTGAAGAAACGATGAATGGGCTAAATAAACTATTTCCTAACCGTGTGTGGCCAGGCTTTGCACCCAGATGACTTAACAAGTTTTCCCCAAAACTTATCTGAACAGGCATTCTCTCAATGTAATTTCTTCCATGGTGCGGGTTGGGGATAGCTTACCATGTAGTCATTTTGCTAGTAGACTAAGGCTTGTGATGTCCTGGAGCTGCTGAAGATCTACTTCTGCCTCTGGTACCCCTAGAGACGGAGATGTGGAAGGCAGATAAGTGGATTTTCCACCTGTAGCTTTAAAGATCCACTTATCCAGTTCAGGGCCGAATAAGAAGGCACATGAAAAAGGAAGAGCTGATGAAGCCATAAGACTCTATTGGGTGAGAAATCTGAAAACCAAGCATCCCCACCTCTCTGAAAGCATCACACAGCAGATTAACATATATGCTCTGATCATGGAAGACCATCTTGTAATGATAGCTGTTCAGCCAAGGCCTTTAAGGACTTGCTAATCCGTGAACCAAGAAGAGCAGGGTGAAGGACTATCACTGATGTGGTGTAAATAGACTTCTGGGTAGTTTTGATGTTCTAGTTCCACCAGAAAGGTAGCATCTTCTTCATTGGCTGTCTGTTGGAAAAGGATATGAGACACGAAAACACTTAAAGCCTAAATTCAGGATGTTTCCAAGCTGAAGCTAACTGCTCATCGAATTCAGAGACTAAGAATGTGACCGAAGACATTTTTTTTTTTTTTAAATGAAGGCAGTGAAGGTCTCTGATCTTCGTCAGACAATTAACACTTGATTCTTTGCCAAACTAAGTGACTTAATGACCTGGTAAATCACCTACGAGGCTTCTGAATCATTGAGAAATCCCCCCTCCTCTATAGTGGAAAGGTGTTCCTCCTTATCCAAATTGGACTGCAAAACAGATGGTAAAGTCTATTTTTTTGCTAGAACCAGGACCCTCATCAGTCCCTCAACTGAGCTAGCTAAAGCCTGCCCCAAGCCAGATCTGGTACTAAGCCTGTTACATATGTGAAAGTCTCTAGGTCCCTTCGAGAAGCAGCCTGTTGCAGGGCTAAATCTGATATTACTACTGCAAGTGTGGACACCAAAATTGAATAACAGTCCTGTGCAGGGGGAGCTACCTGAGAAACGGAATCAGCAGCATCAGAGGAGTCACAAAATAGAGATGTCTCTGTCTGACTGTGTGTAATCTTGGTATTACACTTTTTACATGTAAATCGCAAATAGCTTCTGTGAAGCTTTTGATGCAGCACCTTTGCCTATCATTCTCACAGTACTGACACACAAAAAAGAGCACAGAAAAACAGAAAATATGGCATTAAACATATACAGATGAGACATAAATAAATAAAAAACACACACATACTTGCTCCCCCGCCGAAGTAAGGGTAAGATGTACTAAGCCTTGAAAAGTGATAAAATGGAGAGCAATAAACCACAACCAATCAGCTGCTTCTTGTCATTTTTATAAACCCAGCCTGTGAAATTACAGTTTGGAGCCGATTGGCTGGGGGTTTATCACATTTCAAGCTTAGTACATCTGGCCCCAAGACTAATAAACTCTGGGATGGCTGGGTGTCGGAAACTTTATTCCTGTTGCTGTAGAGAACAGCGCAGCAAGCAGCACCCTGGTACAGCCATGTGATCCTACAAAATGGCTGAAAACATGTGCATGTCCTTAGCAAGACAGGAAGAGCTGGGGAGTTTGGGAGTTGAAGATCCCCCAGAGCTCTGCCCGCCCCCTTTTCAGTCAATGTTGACCTCTTTTTTTAAAAGTATGCGTCACAATAGGGGTAATTAAAAGCATTTATTTACCTCTAAAGTGCTTATCCAGTATTGCTTTGTGGTTTTCTTATAAAAATCTTCGGCACTGTTCCCGCAGACATCCAGCCTCTTCCATGCTGCCGCAGTACTATACACCTTTGTGTCTCCAGTGGCCTCTGGTCTCAGAGCTCTACAGCATCTTGCTTCTCCCCCATCACTACAGGCTGCAGGCCTGCCAGAACCAAGCCAGGTTTTCTCCAAGCACCAATTATGTGTGCAGCGACGTTGGGTGCAATCACAAGATTCCCCACAGCCAGTCCTGGAATATCCGTTCTGACACCTATTCGCTGCAGCCCATTCGCTCACACTGGTCACTACAGGTATCCTGGGAATACACCCCCAACTGGCCAGTGCAATAATGTCCACAGAATAGCTGTATCCTTTGCTCCAACTTTTGTGGGAATTTCTCTACTATGACTTAGCGGACTTAGATTCAAGACCAACCGGTCCCTGGCATGTGGCTATGCGCATGTGCGTATTTGCACATGTGCAGGACCGATGTACGAACGCCTTTGGCAACTATCATGGTTGTTGAGTCCTTCGTATGGGTAGGGGATGGAGAGGGGCTTGCAGGTGGCGGCATCAGGGTACCGCTCAGCGTTTTATGGGCATCTCCGTAAAAACGTTCCCCTGGGAACCGATGCCTGTTGGGTGCGGGTGGGGCATCAGTGCCCACCCCCCTTCAGCGGGCACCGAAGCAAATGAAAATTAGTTCAGAGTGACTTATTTTCGAAAGGGAGAGAAATCATTCGATCGTATGCAACCATCAAATGATTTCTCTCCCCAACGGTCACATGGGAGGGGATAAGTTTGCATAAATCCTCTCACATGATACTGAGGGGATTTGTCGGGGCAGCGTTAAGCCGTTGCTTAACGAGCGGTGTTTAATCATCTCCTCAGTGCAAGTTTCTATCTGCTGCAATGCCTGGCTTCCTTCACTTTTGTTAGATTTCCACTCCTTTGGTTCCAGACGAGTACCAATAAGCTTCCAACATCGATTACCATCAAACATCATCGGTTGCCATCTCTCACTGCAAAGATGTCTCCAGTTTCCATGCTCACTCCAAGTGAACCATCTCCTATTACCAGCCACCATCAGAGTCGCTATCTATATCAGCCACCATTGGTGTTGATGTCATTTATTGGTAAATTACATTGTCAGTGGTCATCTCCTCATGCCAGTGTTATTGGTACTTCTCCAGAGCTCAAGTTACATTTCTTTCACTCCAGCGATACCATCGATCAACAGCGTTCAGACCTATTAACTCACTCCGTCATGCACACCGGCCACAGCCTGCGCCGTGTCCACCACGGCCACAGCCTGCGCCGTGTCCACCCCGGCCACAGCCTGCGCCGTGTCCACCCCGGCCACAATCCTCTTCGGTTCCACGTCGGCCATAATCTCTTTGGTTTCAGCTAATACACAGACACAGCCCCTGTGGAGCATTCTCCAGCTCATGAACCACCGCTATCTGGCCAAGCCTTTGGACCTGGGACTCTACCCACTCTCAATCCATGTGGAAAAACCACATCAAGCTTCTAATACACTCCAGACACAGTCAAACAAAGGAGGTCAGACAAATCCCTCAGGGCATATTGTAATGTAATGATCGCATTGTGCATTTGCACCCGCTCTCTCTGTGTAAATCCCTCAGGCATGACAGTATGCTAGCGCTGTTCAATTAGTTTGCATTGCAGTTAGCCTGATGTTATCCTTTAAGTCTATGTTGCGCACAGCAAGCTGAAAGTCTGACCCTCATATGACCACCATATTCTTTACCCGGACTCCCAGTTAGACAGGGAGCTGGTTAATACTCCAATGCTGCTGTGCTAGATGGTGGCCGGGGGCTGGAGGAGCCAAAAAATGTAAGTCGCTGCATTTGAAAAACTCTGATGACTTTGTAGCACAGGTATCAGCCCCAAGAAAGACTTGTCCACCTCGCAGCTCCAACCTTGCATGCCTGCAAATCCTCAAAGCTGGTCTTGCAGCTAAAATGTCCATAACTGCTAGAGAAAGCCCAAAGAGTAACCAGCTCCCTTGGGCACATTTCTAAAGGTAGGGTATAGAGGAGGCGCCAGTTCCACTGTCATAAGCCTTCAGTATCGCCTAGGGGATAAAGGAGTAAAATATATCAGCTTTGCATGCACACCTCAAAAACAATTAAGCTCCTTTGACATCAGTCAAAATAAGTTGTCCTCAAACTCGGTCCTCGGGACCCAACAAAGAATGTCTTCCAGGTCACCTGTAGATCTTTGAAACTTGTGCCCAGATAGTGGACAATGAAAATATGAAATGGAAGGGGTCCTTAGGTTAGAGTTGAGAACCACTGGTCTTAACAACTAAGTGTCCTTATATATTATGTGATGCGCAGGTAGCAGCTGACTCAATAAGGTGCTAGTAATTTGGCACAGGTATCTGGAGCGATGCTGACTGCATTGCATCCTACAGCTAATGGATGGTGCATGGCAGAGGATGCATAGTGCAAACACGGCAATCGAGTTGGTTCCACAGAAGTTCAATTGGTTCAAGTCCGGGGAATTAGGGAGCTAGGGAAGTACTTTGAGGTCTTGGTCATGATTGTCCAACCACTGACATATTTCTAGCTGTGTGACATGTCACCTTGTTTTGCTGAAAGATGCCATCTGTCCCAGGGAAGACAATCAGCAAGTATGGGTGAACATGATCTGCAAAGATGGATTCATAGCTAAATCAAGAGAGAGTACCTTCCACATGTTTGGAGTGGGCCCAGAGAAGGCCACCAAAACATTCCCCAGACCATAGCGCTGCTGCCACCACAACCACCTTGTGCTCTTCCAGCAACTGTTGCAGGGTGTTTGTTCTCTGATGTTTCATGCTGACACGCCAAGGTCCATCCGTTCGATGAAGCTGAAAACATGACATTTCAGAAGGTAACACTTCCCCAATCAGGGGAGGTCCAAGTCCTCTACTACTATGCAAACGGAAGCCTTTTCTGCCAATGTAACTGTGTTATCATAGGTGCAGTGACCATCCCTTTGTGTCAGAGCCCCATACAAAGCAGGGTTTGCTGAAACATCATTTTAGACACAGACACATGTCTTGTAGTCCACAGGATAATTTTGACTGTAGGCTGCTTTAATCTAACATGTCCTTAAGCCCTTAAAACACCTTTTGTAGCCAATGTTCACATCTCCCATCAATGGCACATGGTGCCTCCCAGTTTCCACAATGGTAACATTTGTCACGGTAAGCCTCTACCACAGCAGCAGGTGAACAATTGACTGACTACGCTGTTTCAGAAATACTAACACCCTTATCCCCAAAGCCGATCATCATCCCTTTTTGCAACTCTGATAAAATCACCCCTTTTACCCATGACAGCATGGAGTGATATGTGTGCAGTTGGCCCATTGCACACCTTATACAGTATACCCACCAAGCCAGCGCACGACACCTGTGATCTCCATGTGGATATTATCGACACCCTTGTTCTAATGGGCCAGTACGGATGGTGTAAAGCAGGGGTGGCCAAACCGGTCCTCGAGATCTACCAAAAGTCCACGTTTTCCAGGTTACCTAGCTGGTGCACAGCTGTAGCCATTACTAACTGTCACATTTTAAAACCTACTGCATTCATTTCTACTATAGATCCACAGGTTGCCTGGAAAACATGCAACGTTGGTAGATCTTGAGGACAGGTTTGGCCACCCCTGGTGTAAAGGTTAGCATTGCCTCACAGCACTGAGGTCATGTGTTCGATTCCCACCATGGCCCTAACTGTGCAGAGTTTGTATATTCTCCTCGTACTTGCGTGGGTTTCCTCCAGGTACTCCGGTTTCCTCCCACAATCCAAAAATATACTAGTAGGTTAATTGGCTCCCAACAAAATTAACCCTAGAATGTCTGTGTGCGCGTGTACATGTGGTAGGGAATATAGATTGTAAGCTCCACTGGGGCAGGGACTGATGTGAATGTTAAAAAAATACTCTGTAAAGCGCTGCGTAATATGTGTGCGCTATATAAGAAACTGGTAATAAATAAATAAATAAATAAATAAAAGGAGACCATTTATCATAAACTTCATAAATACTAATATTTCAGACATGACCATGCTAATACTGTAACTACTTACCTTTATATTCAAGTATCAAAAAATGAAGCAATTACATTGTATTGTGGGTAGGAACTAAAATCTATTCAGTGTATACATCTTTAAATTTTTTGTGACTAAAGGAGAAATTCAATGGTCTTTGAACGCCTTCAGTTGCAGCCTTTATTAGTGTCAGTTGGCACGAATACCAGTGTCGCCCATTATTTTCTGCTCACGCCCGAGTTGTCGAGCAGAAATTTGTGAAATAGCTTCTCGTGCCCAAATAATATTTTAGAAGTGCACCCTATTATTTGCAAGAGTTTACATGCTTTACACTTCTTAGCCCAGTGCACCTAAGAAAGAGAAGTAATAGGCACTCACATCACTTGTGCTCATTTGTACAACAATTGAATATTGCAGGTCGGGTGGCCAAACAAAATTGAATTTCCCCCAAAGCCTGATTGGTAGTAGACATGACTGGTTGCTTAATGTTGTACAATGTATACATTAAACCATGTTCTAATATATAATATATATTATTATATATGATGGTCTCATAACAGAAAAGGGTAACACAAAAAGTACAGAAATGCTACAGTATATCATTGTTTGCTTAGGGTAGTGCTAGAAGCCCAATCATCTACACTACATATTTACTGTGTATTTCTTAAACATTTTTATTTCTCCAGCACCGAAAAACAATTTATACTTCAAGTATTTACTAGGTAAAACGATGCTTTCATTATTTTGTCATTATTTTATCACAGCAGATCATTTACAAAAATCGTAAGCATAAGGAGGGGTGTGGTAGAACCCGCACAGACTTAAAATTATGCTAAGGTATTAATTAAAGAACCAATATGAAGGACTATCCATAGTAAATTCTGCTAGTCATTGATTGGTGGTGCGCCCCAAAATTCAGTATTGTAACTGAAAGAGGGGTTTTTTTGTTCACTTGATAGAAGTGAACCAAAGAAAGAAAAAAGCTTTGTGGGCGCACTCTTATTGTATGTAAATATGATATTAATTTAAAATTTAACTTTTATTATGATCCTTATAAAATAAAGTAACAAGAGTCGTTACAAGGAATGGAAGGACAGAGAAAATAGTTAGAACAAAGTCTATAGTTAGATTTATATAAAATGTAGTGTGATACTAATAGTAGATTTTTCACACATTAATCTCCATTCAGCGCATTAGTTCCTTGATCATCATTGGTATGTATACACAATGTGATTATAGGCGAAATTGAATGGTTTGTATCCCTCAATTGGAAGGCTGGAATTGCCTTGGAGGGATATCGGTTGCCCCAGCAACAGGGTTTATTAGTATTTGTAGCTTATATTGCTCATACAGCAGGCGTATCCAGTGCAATCTATTTGGGGAATATACTTGTCCAATTTTTGGATACCACACCAGTGATTCTTCAGGGGTCTCCCACCAAAATACTGAACTGGCCCTTCACTGCTTTGCTTCCAAGTTCGGGAAGTTTTTGGGCAGTTCCAGTGAGGTATGGTGGTATGATTAGGACTAAATTCCTAATATCCCTCCAAGGCAATTCCAGCCTTCCAATTGAGGGATACAAACCATTCAATTTCGCCTATAATCACATTGTGTATACATACCAATGATGATCAAGGAACTAATGCGCTGAATGGAGATTAATGTGTGAAAAATCTACTATTAGTATCACACTACATTTTATATAAATCTAACTATAGACTTTGTTCTAACTATTTTCTCTGTCCTTCCATTCCTTGTAACGACTCTTGTTACTTTATTTTATAAGGATCATAATAAAAGTTAAATTTTAAATTAATATCATATTTACATACAATAAGAGTGCGCCCACAAAGCTTTTTTCTTTCTTTGGTTCACTTCTATCAAGTGAACAAAAAAACCCCTCTTTCAAAAATCGTAAGCAGGCAATTGTACCTAAATGACTGCAGGAGAGACAAACTAAATTATTCTATAAAAAACAATAACATATACAGAAACAATACAATGAAACATTAAATAAAATTTAAAAGAAGCTGCTGCCACTAGAGCTAATTACGTCAGCACACTTTGCAAAATGACCTATACATTAACCTGCATTGCCCCCACCCCATAATGTATTATGCAAATAAAAGTACAAAAGTATGTATGGATGACAAGCACCACATGCAAGAGACCAACCACTGAAACAAACCATGAAAACCACCAACCTGGCTGGCACCTTCTTGGGAATTATCTCCTGAAATTTCATCTTTCTTTTGGCTCTAGGTCAATCAGTACAACACTATATTAGACATGAGCAATGTTTGAATCATAATTTTATAACCTCACTGCTAAATACATCCATACAAGCATAAACAAGTAACGTTCAATATTTAAAGAATTTTAATCTTTCCATACATCCTTTTTTTTTTTTTTTTTTTAAGTGAAAGTGTTCATGAAAAAAAAAAAAAAAAAAAAATCGAATGAATTAAAGGAGAACTCCACTCACATGTACTGCCTTTACCGCTACTACTTTATGTGTTGGAAGGGGAAGCTGAAGACACGCCAGACAAATGCTTAAAGTGTTCAACATCTGCAAACATGTTGCAGTGACTATTATACAAGATTGGCTAGAGTGGGGGGCATAAGAAGCACAATGCATGGGAAGCATATGGTTCTGCTTACTGAAGGAAGGGGAGAGGATACAGTATGCGGTTATTAGGTTGACAGTGTCTAGGTCGACATGAAAAAAGGCAGACATGAAAAGGGTTGACATGAGTTTTATAAAGGGAAAATAGAATAGTGTGCCGTGCCCGAAGCATGGCGAGTGCAGCAAGACAAGCTAGAGGGCATGGTACACTCACAAGGTCCATGCTGACCAACATAAAAAAAACATGAAAAACTCATGTCAACCTTTTTCATGTATTGACCTAATATAATGGGAGGGATTTTACTGTAAGTGGAATACTTCTTTAATGAACGACAAGTAATACATTTCTAAAATGAAGGAACTATTAAAAGATTACTTGAACAACACCCTTCAATAACCATTGAATACAACAGCTGCCTATACAACACAAATACAAGATTAACATGGAATTCTGGTTACTCTTAACATTTCCTGTGAAATGAATACTCAGGCACCTAAAGTGAATTTGAAGAACATCTACCAATTAATTGATCATATGTGAAAGTCTTTATTACATCTTTTGCGGTTTATGAACTGGCTCTATAAATTGTTCACTATAATTTAATTATATTTTTTATTCGCTTATGTCAAGTTTTAGCTTTGTCATGCATTAAAATCTTTAAACTGTACCATTTTACACTTCTGCCTATCCGCAACAAGCTGTACCATACAAAAATACAGTGTACAGTATTTTTCATACCCATATCAAGCAGGTTTTCTCCTGCTACTTGACTGGGCATTGGTTTAAACCAGTGGTAGCCAACTGCGGTCCTCGAGAGCTACCAACAGTTCACATTTTCCAGACAACCTAGCTGCTGCACAGGTGCACTCATTACTCACTAACACATTTTCAAAGATCCCCAGGTAGAGCTAATTACTTCACTTGTGATTGTGAGGAGATCTGGAAAACATTAACTGTTGGTAGCTCTCGAGGACTGGAGTTGGCTACCCTAAGTTTAAACAATATGCTGAACTCGTAGATAGAAGAAAAAAAAAGATATTTTGGTATTAAGCAATCAATTGGGGTCAATTCTGCCTTTCGGAGAGGAGTGTGTCCCAAGAAAAAAAAAGGTATGGGGCGGTTCAGTGATCATTGCTCTAAATTGGAAAAGCATGGTAATAATCAGCCAATATGTCAGCTGTTTCAAGTATTTTGCTATTAAAATGGGCACTTTCTTAATTTGCACATCTGGTCTTTAGACGAAAATGATCTGTGAATCACTACAATATCTGCAATGTACAAGTGCCTATTATTGGATTGGTGAATTGCTAAGTTGGACAAAAAAAATAAAAATTGTTAGAATTTTTTCATGTGATGTATGGGCCTTATTTGGGGGGGAATTCAACCAGTATTAGTATTAAGGAGCCCATACACGCTCCGTTGTGTACGGCTCCGTTCTGTACTATGCGATGCGCGATCCCGCGCATCACATAGTACGGTACAAAAAGTATGTGCTGCACATACTTTTTGTACTAGCTACACATCGTATCGGATCGCAGTGCATGCACACTGCATGCACTAGGGATGCGATCCGACACTATGTGTGCTGTTTCAGCACAGAACGGATCCGTTAAACGGACCGTGTATGGGGGGCTTTAGTATTTACCTCAGACATTTAGCTCCCAGGTGAACAGTCAGGAGCTATTCAATAACTGCCTACAGTAAGCCTTGATGGTGGCACTTAGCACATATTTTTTTATCATACATCAGTAGGGTGTGAACAGATTTCATGTGGGGCTTACTGCACATGGTAAATGCGCATTAGAAGTGAGTTTACTGTGGGATTTAATTGAAAAGCTCCAGGTACTTCACCTGGGAAGTAAAACCCCAAGGTAAGTACCCGTTAGTTAGGAGAATGCAGTTTTCTAATGGTAGTTGCTCAACAACAACAAAAAACCCAGAAGGCACGTGTCATTAAGACAAGTCTGCACATTAGGAAAACTCCACATCTGTTTTTAAGGTGAAAAATATTTGGTTATAGCACTTTACAATCTGTGCATATGAATCTACCACCAACTCTTGCTGACCCACCAAAAAAACCTATACACACACACTAAAAAATAGAAAAACTACACAATCCACAAAAATTGGACAACAGTGGTTCTGAAACTCCAGGGAGTTCAAAAGAAATTGCATAGACAAAATCAACTATTCGCACCTTGTATATGCACCTTTAGATGAAGTATACATCGATTACCAGATTTACAGGGGCTGTGGTAAACATTAGAGATGTGTGAGTTCTGTTTTACTCGGATTTACTTGGTTCTGAAATCGAGATCGTATTGGCTATCCAAAACATGTGACAGTCGATAGCCAATACGATCCGGATTTGAGAACCGAGTAAATCCAAGTATAACCAAAGCTGCACATCTCTAGTAAATATCAGGTACATGGTTGCTGGCATGGCAATGTATTTTCCAAACATATATATTTTGGCTTTTTACTACAGTTATGTCAGTGGATTTTTCACATACAGTAGTTCCTATATCTAGGATTCTGCACCCAGCCACAAACAAATAAAAGAGGAATAATTATCTCAATTCCGTACTCTCCTTAAAAACCAATTCACAATGCCACATTTGGAATCACTGTAATCTCAATCCTTTTAGATGTATTGTTACCAACTGACTAAACTCCCGCAGTCATGCAATGTCCAAACATACTAGAAATGGTTACCATAGCAACTGAGGTTGACCAATGACAATACAACTACAGCATCAGCACGCAAGGGATATTTTATCTCATCAGATAACATTTATATTCAATAAATACTGCTTTGTGGGGAAAAAAATGCAAATATGTATCTAACAACTAGATATACTTCTTACTACATACGAGCCATTTTCACTTCTGTTACATGTTTCTCAAATCAAATCATCAATTTCATCTCCTGATATGTTACATATATCAGGAGATATCTTTCGGATATATATATATATATATATATATATATATATATATAGATATATATATATATATATAGATATATATATATATATATATATATATATATATATATATATATATATATAGAACAGACTCTTGTTTCGCGCCACTTATTTGTTTGATATTATACTCTGGCTGCCGTACTCACAAGAACCCCTGTTGGATGGGGGAAAGAAGAATATGGATAGCAGTTGTGAGTTGGCGCCCTTTTTTATGCCTTTAAGTACTGGGTCTCTATTAGCCTTTGATGAATAATAACGTGGATAAGAGTAAAGTCCAAAACTTTGAAAATATTTATTAAAAGGTCTTTAAAACCACTTAGTAGTGGTGAATATTCCAGATCATAAAAAGTTTTTCACATTAGCAAACAGATGTTCCCAACGCGTTTCGTCCCTGCAAGGGACTTCATCAGGGGTTTGCTATAAACATAGAAATAAACACTTTGAATAGATGACTGTGCATACATTTTTACAATAATATAACATCAATGGACTCCACTTTTAAACAATCATGATTAAAAATAGACTGGCAAGGTCAACTAAGTAAAACGATTAGTATTTAAAAAGTTTACACGAATAGGGAGGAACAGGTGAAGAACAAATAGGTGAAAGGAAAAAATATATAAATATTGCGATGTTCATCGTGTGTTATAAGTAACACAAAGGTGACGTACCGAACTTATTAGAAACAATTTCCCCGAATCTCGTATGTGGGATAAAACACCAACCAGGAATGGATAGATACCTGATGGGGATAATACACTATTATTAGAATATTATTACACTGTGCATTTGTTTAGTTAGTCCAGATTGTTTAAGGGGACAGTTCTTTTCATTATGGTGAATTTCAATGGGGCCCCTCTACCACTGAACTTACACTCTTATTGGAAAGCTCTCATCCAGTGGTCAATATTGGATCAAGAACTCGTAGTTTCTTGTAAAGGTTATATCGGTGAATTTGCAGCCTGGTAGCTGTGGACATATAAAGATTCAATGACTGTAGATAATTTTAGTGTAATCGCCTTTATAAAGGCCTAGCTACAAACTTATCAAATTTAATTAGAAATATACCTTTAAGGGTTTGGGTGGTTGGAGAGTTCCTCCTATATGATTGTCTCCAGTATGGAATTGGTTGAACTAGTAAGACATATTTTCAGTGGAAATTAACTGTCTGTATAAGTAAACAGTCGATTAGAACATTAAAAATGTATGGATGACCCCTATTAACCTATAATCTCTGATATAGATTTTTATTTAGCGGTCCGCCTAAGCGTTTAAAATAAATAGGTTAATTTTTTCAACTACTATCGGTATCATACTATGTGCCAGATGAATACAATTTTTACCAAGATTCAGGGATTTGATATTTGTGTTTAGAATTTAATGGTCCCCTTATCGAGGGATAGCCCCTATTCTCCAGAATACCGGGTAATCGACTCACGAGGTGTCTCCCTTAATTAGACCTGTCAGGTCCCCACAGAGAAAAGTTCCAAGATGACATACATACCAATAAAATCAATTATAACCCGCATACAAATTGCAGTTTTTTGTTCCGCAAATGGTTCTCACTGTCTGGTAGAGAAATAAATCATCTTAGATCATTTTATAATTTAAATACATTGAACATGACTTGTCAACAATTACAGTCTTAAATCTCCAAAAATAGCGAGAGAAAAAAAAAAAAAAAAAAAAAAAAAAAAAACTTTTTTTTTTTTAATAATACATATACATCAAGTCTAAGTGTTTACCCCTTAGAAGCATTTTGATAGCTATAGCAAAGTTCAGCCCATTAAATACAAATTTCATCAAATAGCAGTTTAACCTACCCTTTATGAGGTGTGTACCGGTGAAAGGCTCAGTGGGAATGGTGCTGCCATATCATCCAGCTTAGGTATATATAGGGCAACACCATGACATCACTTCCTGTGATATTCACTAATTATTTAATTAATTGGTGTAAGGGTTATCTGGTTCATGGAGTTAATTTTCACATCTAGGTAACCTCTAATAATCCCTGTCATTATATGGTCCCAATGTTTGATGAATACTAGTAATGTTTGCTGTGTTTGAATGTTTTTTTTTTTTTTTTTGTGGTCATTATCAGTGTTACTTATAACATCTATGTTTTAGTGCTTCAAATTGATTGATAGGTCCTTATTATAGACGTGAGGCTATTACGATGTATATAGTCATACTTAATTTTATAATGGACTTGTGATAAATATCTAATACATAATGTTATTCTTAATTGATGGACTATATTCCCTCCTACTTAAAAGTGCTTAATATGTGTACCATTATATCTTTAATTGATATTGAAACTTAGTGTTAAGATCCTAAGATCCATGATTATAATTAGTGCATTTTTTTTTTTTTTTTAGTGCATTATAATTATAATAATTAGTGCATTTTTTTTTTTTTTTTAATATATACTAAGTGCTATTCTGTGACTGTATTATAGTAGCTATTTCACTCATCAATTTATTGATTGAGATAAGGACTCTTGTCCTGTGTCTAAATTTATAGTTAATTAAAGTGGAAATTTAAGTATTGGAGTTTACAGAACTAGAGAACAGAGTTCTGTAAACTCCAATACTTAAATTTCCACTTTAATTAACTATAAATTTAGACACAGGACAAGAGTCCTTATCTCAATCAATAAATTGATGAGTGAAATAGCTACTATAATACAGTCACAGAATAGCACTTAGTATATATAAAAAAAAAAAAAAAATGCACTAATTATTATAATTATAATGCACTAAAAAAAAAAAAAAAAAAAAAAATGCACTAATTATAATCATGGATCTTAGGATCTTAACACTAAGTTTCAATATCAATTAAAGATATAATGGTACACATATTAAGCACTTTTAAGTAGGAGGGAATATAGTCCATCAATTAAGAATAACATTATGTATTAGATATTTATCACAAGTCCATTATAAAATTAAGTATGACTATATACATCGTAATAGCCTCACGTCTATAATAAGGACCTATCAATCAATTTGAAGCACTAAAACATAGATGTTATAAGTAACACTGATAATGACCAAAAAAAAAAAAAAAAAAAAAAACATTCAAACACAGCAAACATTACTAGTATTCATCAAACATTGGGACCATATAATGACAGGGATTATTAGAGGTTACCTAGATGTGAAAATTAACTCCATGAACCAGATAACCCTTACACCAATTAATTAAATAATTAGTGAATATCACAGGAAGTGATGTCATGGTGTTGCCCTATATATACCTAAGCTGGATGATATGGCAGCACCATTCCCACTGAGCCTTTCACCGGTACACACCTCATAAAGGGTAAGTTAAACTGCTATTTGATGAAATTTGTATTTAATGGGCTGAACTTTGCTATAGCTATCAAAATGCTTCTAAGGGGTAAACACTTAGACTTGATGTATATGTATTATTAAAAAAAAAAAAAAAAAAAAGTTTTTTTTTTTTTTTTTTTTTTTTCTCTCGCTATTTTTGGAGATTTAAGACTGTAATTGTTGACAAGTCATGTTCAATGTATTTAAATTATAAAATGATCTAAGATGATTTATTTCTCTACCAGACAGTGAGAACCATTTGCGGAACAAAAAACTGCAATTTGTATGTGGGTTATAATTGATTTTTTTGGTATGTATGTCATCTTGGAACTTTTCTCTGTTGGGACCTGACAGGTCTAATTAAGGGAGACACCTCGTGAGTCGATTACCCGGTATTCTGGAGAATAGGGGCTATCCCTCGATAAGGGGACCATTAAATTCTAAACACAAATATCAAATCCCTGAATCTTGGTAAAAATTGTATTCATCTGGCACATAGTATGATACCGATAGTAGTTGAAAAAATTAACCTATTTATTTTAAACGCTTAGGCGGACCGCTAAATAAAAATCTATATCAGAGATTATAGGTTAATAGGGGTCATCCATACATTTTTAATGTTCTAATCGACTGTTTACTTATACAGACAGTTAATTTCCACTGAAAATATGTCTTACTAGTTCAACCAATTCCATACTGGAGACAATCATATAGGAGGAACTCTCCAACCACCCAAACCCTTAAAGGTATATTTCTAATTAAATTTGATAAGTTTGTAGCTAGGCCTTTATAAAGGCGATTACACTAAAATTATCTACAGTCATTGAATCTTTATATGTCCACAGCTACCAGGCTGCAAATTCACCGATATAACCTTTACAAGAAACTACGAGTTCTTGATCCAATATTGACCACTGGATGAGAGCTTTCCAATAAGAGTGTAAGTTCAGTGGTAGAGGGGCCCCATTGAAATTCACCATAATGAAAAGAACTGTCCCCTTAAACAATCTGGACTAACTAAACAAATGCACAGTGTAATAATATTCTAATAATAGTGTATTATCCCCATCAGGTATCTATCCATTCCTGGTTGGTGTTTTATCCCACATACGAGATTCGGGGAAATTGTTTCTAATAAGTTCGGTACGTCACCTTTGTGTTACTTATAACACACGATGAACATCGCAATATTTATATATTTTTTCCTTTCACCTATTTGTTCTTCACCTGTTCCTCCCTATTCGTGTAAACTTTTTAAATACTAATCGTTTTACTTAGTTGACCTTGCCAGTCTATTTTTAATCATGATTGTTTAAAAGTGGAGTCCATTGATGTTATATTATTGTAAAAATGTATGCACAGTCATCTATTCAAAGTGTTTATTTCTATGTTTATAGCAAACCCCTGATGAAGTCCCTTGCAGGGACGAAACGCGTTGGGAACATCTGTTTGCTAATGTGAAAAACTTTTTATGATCTGGAATATTCACCACTACTAAGTGGTTTTAAAGACCTTTTAATAAATATTTTCAATGTTTTGGACTTTACTCTTATCCACGTTATTATTCATCAAAGGCTAATAGAGACCCAGTACTTAAAGGCATAAAAAAGGGCGCCAACTCACAACTGCTATCTATCTATCTATCTATCTATCTATCTATCTATCTATATATATATATATATATATTTTTTTTTTTTTTTTTTTTGAATACACATATTGACCATAACGCCAAAGACTGCATGTTCAAGTGGGGGCTGGGTGGCGTCATTGAACATATATATATTTTTTTTTTTTTTTTTTCTTGCCCGGGGGCTTTGCCAATATTGGTAATAATATTGCTTGTGAAACATATAATCTGGTGTGTATGGAGATTTAAGGAAGTCAAAGCCGTACATGTGTTTGGTTATGCATTTTACCAATAGTTTTCAGATTCTTTTATTTTTTTTTACCAGTGATGATAAAAATGTATAAAAAAAAATTAATGATGGAAATGAGACCTTGTGCTCGGGATAGGAACCCTGCAATATTTTGTCCAATCCACACACCTAATTTCACTCAGAAACACAACACTAGCACCTCCATTTTCACAAAAAAAAATATGTTCATGTGCTATGTAAAGATTCTATATTATATAGCATCATTAGAGTACATTTTAAGTGCACAGTTCCCATATCTGGCATTGTGGGGGGACTACAGCAGTGTCTGGCTACATAACCTTCATGAGCAACAATCGTGAAAGTTAGCCAAGGCAGGAAATGTAAAAAGCGTAGTTATTTGAAAATGCAATTCAAAATCACAGACACCGTTTATGTCCAGGAAAAAAATGCAACTATGTGTCCAAAACAGTAAGTCCTCCCCCATCCAGGCACTACTATGGACTTGGTTTGAAGTTGGAAATAAAGCAAAAAAATAGCAAGTAACTGTGCACCAGGTCAAACAATGTTGCAAAGCAACATTTTTACACTGTAATTAGTTCTGCCCCACCTGCAGACCAATATGGTTTTGGCAATTTTCGCTTTTCTTGCTATCTCAGAATTAGGCAGTGCAGTTTTGATCATATACCACAACCAATGAATAACTTCAGAGCTTCAAACGTTAAAAAGAGACTCCCCCTTTTAAACGATTACACTTTTCCCCGCAGCCTCCAGAGTTGAGAAAAAAAAAATGTGTGAAAAGTCCTTTTGTTTGGCCACGCAAACCTTTAGACATCCAAACAAGAAATTTACATGGGCAATAGGCACGTTCACAGCTAAAAGGGGGGATATTCAATCCCGGGTCCCGACTGAGACGTACCACGACCCTGGCCCGTTTTTGGTCTTTAGTCCGTTAGTCAGTTTATTCAATGTCCCCCCTGCCAATCGGCGAAAAGGGGGCGCGTCTGCAAAAACGGCTATGGATTGCCGAGATCCGGCCGTGATCTCGACAAACCGGGCCCCAACTGCTTTTAAAGTCATTAAATAGGTACCCACCTCTATTTCCCCCATCGGAAATAGTGGCGGGGATTGAATACCCCGCTAAACCCGGTGATTTCAGGCGTGTTAAATACTAATGGGCGCCTGCACGGCACAATTGAATCACACCTCTAATGTACATGCTGAAGAGGAGTTACACTCCTCCTTAGCACTGGAATGAATGATATGGGGATTTCTTTACATTGATAACCACAAAAAGCAAGAAGATAGAAGTATGCAGTATTTTCTCAGTCTATTAGATTTGTTAATTGTAACATTTCTCAGCCTTCATAGGTAGAAAACATACTATTAGAGAATAAATTAATTATTTCAAACCTTCTTCCAATTTTAGGTCAGTAAACAATGTTATAGGTATGGCAAGACCTAGACATCTGCACAGAAGTACCACAAGGTGGCGGAACAAGTGGCAGAGCAGTAGGCAGCATTACAATGAGTCAGATTGACTCATTACCTGCGGATCATCATTGCACCATTGGCTGCAAGAAAGGAGAGAGAAGCTGCGAGGAAGGGTTGTGGGTTGGTGAGGGTAATGATATGATGATCACAGTTTCATTACCCAAGTCAGAGCCATAGCACTTCTATCAATTGGCCGTGCACAAACACTGCATGCTGGGAGGTTGGAAGCACGGTAGGCAAGACTTGGATCCTCAGCCGCTGTGGAGAGTAAGCCAGATCACTAGCTTTAAAGTATGTTTTTGCTCTGAAAATAAATAATGTGACTCCCTGCACACTCATAAACTATCTCCCCCTCTATCTCCCTTTCCCTCTGTTGTTGTTGTTGCTGGTTTGTAAGTTACACTACTGTATGTTGGTCATCCATGGTTTAGGGCTACTTTAGAAGTTGTACTGAAGACCACAGGTTGTATTTGGGAGGAGATACTCTACTAAAGTTGTCTAAATAAGTACAAGCTCCGATGGTCCCTTCAAGCAACCCATGTCCAGCGTCCACAGATTGAAGGAGAGAAAGATTTAACAAAGTACATAACTTCAATTTTACTGAATTACCCCTTACACCAGGGGTTCCCAAACTTTTTGAATCACGGCACGCCGAAGCACCAGAAATTTTTCGAGGCACCCCTAGGCTATAGGTTTATCATTAAGAAAGTCAGACACAAATATTAAGTTAAATAAAATGTGTTTATATCTCATCCTTAGGATCAGTTATGTGGTAATGGACAGAATTCACTACTGTCTGTCCCCAAGTTGACTATTATATTGGACATAAATAACTTGAATTGGTCCTGGACCACCAACCGAAGGCACCCCTGCAAGTCCTCCAAGGAAAACCAGGGTGCCACAGCACACAGTTTGGGAACTACTGCCTTCCACAATAGGCTTTTTAAACATTGCATTTGTAAAAATCTAGCAGAACAGTATTTCCTCTGATAAAATAAATGATAAAACAGCGGCTTACTTACTTGTTCTGCAAAAGGGGTTAAAAAAAAATAGCAGTGTGCACAATAATTCACTAGGCTCGATTTCGCTAAAATCGATGGGGTGGCATCTTAATTGAACGCTGGCTGCAGCAAATTTGTGGCCGTGCGATCAGGTATGAGCCCAGGCCCCAAGCATTGAAGCCAGAGCCAAGGTTATAGCCTACTTGAAGTACGAAGGCAAACAAAACTGAGGAAATCATTTTTAAAGTTCTCAAATTGGGCCCTATCGTTAGCTGCAAAATCCTAGAAACCCTGGAAAGCCAAAGTAACCAACAAATATTTGACGTTGAAGTCACTCTTTTTTAGACCTATGGAGAATATCAGGTTGACCACAAGATAGTTTTTTCTACACCAGATAAAGGCATAAATGAAATTATATAGTTCAGGGAAAAAGTATGACTATATAAGAACATTAACAATATTTGTATTATTTTAAGGAAAAAAATCAGATATCAAGATACTGTCCTTTTATGTTTATGGCAGGGGGAATCAGACTTTTGTAGCCTGGGATCTACTTTTTGTACACTTACTTCCCACTGATCTACCAGCATCTCCCCTTGTACAAAATATTCCCCACCCAGTGCAATATGCTCCTTACACATTATGTCACATGGAATGAGATAAAATTCATTGACATTACGCCACACGGAATGAGCCAAAATTTACATTATGCCACACGGAATGATCCAAAAATCACATGCTAAATGAAATGAGCCAAAAATCAAATTTTGCCACACAGAATGAGCCAAAAATTCCACAGAATATGAGCCTAAAATTCACATTATGCCACAGGGAATGAGCCAAAAATGCTGCACAACATAAGCCTAAATTCATTATATCACACGGAATGAGCCAAAATTCACATTATGCCATATGACATGAGCCAAAATTCACATTATGCAACAAGCAATGAGACAAAATTCACATTATGTCACACGGAATGAGCCAAAAATGCCATACAATATGAGCCTAAATTCACATTATGCCACACAGTATGAGACAAAATTCTGTTATGCGGTGGGAGTGTTAAAGGCCCCATCCAGTAGGGCGAGGTATCGCATAGGGTACCTCACATGCGATACCCCACCATCTCACCCGGCGGCTCGCGGGGGATGGGACTGCATATGATAGTTTGTATGCGGTCCTATTGCATACAATGTATCGTATGCGATCCTAGCAGGGGCTATGTGTTGTGACAAAAATTCATGGCAGCCGATAGGATGCAAGGCACACAGGAACATAACTCACATCGCAGGAAAATGGCATGAGCAGTGCCACTTTTTATGCGAACCGCCACAGCAATGCGCCACTGAGTCCCACTGCTGCCTCACTAGCGGTGCGTGGTCAGTGCAATGCATGGCTGGGACCACTGAAGCTGCTGCTTGTTGCAGCGGTTAATTAGAGATTACCACTCTAGGAGTCGGTCGCGATCTACCGGTGGAAGCTTCACAATGAACCGGTAGATTGCGATCGACGTTCTGGCCAAAAAAAAATTAAAATAGGGTCAACAGAGAAGGGGAATTTAATTAGATGCAGTTTATAGGCAAGACCCTGAAATGTAGCAGGAAAGACAGTGCAAGAACTGTCTGTCCCTGTGGGCGATAGCGACGTGCGTGACCGAGCATCACCATCACTGCAGGGCATACACACGGATCGATCAGTACTCCATTCTAAGTGATCTAGCCAGATCGCTTAGAAATGGGGCTGAAATCGACCCTTGTTTATGCACCTTTAGCCCAACATTTTAGCTTACAGCCTTACACTCAGCAGATATGACGTGTGTAATTGTCAGTGCAATGGCTTTCTGCCCCCATGTAGACATTTCATTGTCCGTCCACTTCAAAGGAACAGGCAGCACACAATGGGGCAGGTGTATGTGCATGTTACACTGAGGGATGTTTTTTGAAATGTATTATCAGCACACCTAAGGTTTAACACTTAATGCGGCTTTCCCTTTAAACACCCCAGTAATTAGTGACGTGGGGCGATGTATTAAAAGCCGTTTCACCAGCTCAGGGCTAGTGTTGGCCTATTCCCACTGCAGGGACAATGCTAGCCCTGCTGCAGGCTTCAGGCTGCGCTGGAGATCTCGCAATAATAGTGAGATCTCGCGTATGCCCAGTGAGCAGGCAGAAACAGCACATCAGGCTGAACAGATGCGTGGTTTCCAGGAGGGGACATCACCACCAGAGGGGGGGAGTTTGCGCTCCCTCGCTTCGGTGGACAAGACGTTAATACATCTGGTCGGTGTCCATCCCGGCTTCGCCTCGTTAATGAGGTGAAGCACTACATCTGCCCCAATGCCTTATGTGGCCAAATTACAGCTTAAAACGCATATGTTGGACATGCTGGTCGATTCCTACAGACCAATAATTTGAGGGCAGTGGTGCATATACACTGAACAATTTTTTGGCATATACTGTAGGACGATATCTTGCATATTATTGTATAATGTATGCCCAGTATAAGTAATAACGCAGCTTAAAAGGATATATCTTTCAGCATTCTATTTTATGGCTACTTTACATTTATTTTCTTATAACATTGCATATAAACCGTGGTGCTTTAATGAAATGCAGTTAGACACGCCTTTCTTCTAGCTAGAAACATTTGATATTGATAAGTGAATTGCACAATCACATGGAGCAAAAACAAAAACCTCATACAAGTATGCTGATTTTCAGCAGTTAAGAATGTGTTTTAAGGCTACTTTAATGAAGGTAAGCATTTCTCATGGCAAATACTTTACACCATTATTTTCCAGACTCTTTTATACCCAATAAACAATAAGTAAACAAAAAATAAAAAAACAGATACGTTATTCTCTTTCAGCTAAGTACTCTCAATTCCTATGTTTACGAATCCTAGTTGTTAATACAATATACTTTTAAGGCGCAACCGGATGAATTCCCACTATTGTATGGTTTTGTTTTTTCTGTTGTGTTTGGGGTTACCGGTGATAACCTCGGGATAGCAAAAAATAGAGGCAGCAGCGCACCAATAGGGGTCATATCCTATAATCCTATAGTAATTACACAATATACACCTGGCTGAGGTATTCTGCCATGAACTGCTACCACATTCCAGTGACTTAACTGTCATTTTTCAAACCAAGACTGCAGTATGGCAGTAAGGAACCAACACGGTGCAACACACTAACTGCCCATGTTTTACCTACCCTAATACAGACAGACATCAAAGCAATTCCCCTGAACTTACAGAGTTTAATATTTTATTGTAATAAATAATGTTGCTCTAAACTACTTGTTTCATGCTAATGGTGTGTATACACAGTGAGATTCAGGCTAATGGCCAATTTCGACAATTCGATTTTGGCTAATGGCACTTAAAGGCCCATACACCCTGGGCGACTTCGAGCTGAAAGAGAAATGAGATGCGCGCTCCCGCACACAGGTGATTCCGAAAAACACAGGGGGAACAGGGGCAGCAGTTGCCCTGGTCCTGTCACTAATGGTCTACACAATTCACTAAGTCAGAGACTGAATGTGCCCATACACTGTACAATTATTGTATGCAATTTGAACTAGATCGCATTGCATACTTTTGCAATGCATTGAGATGCAATCTAGTACAAAAAGTATGTGCAGCACATACTTTTTGAGCTGTGCGATGAGATGTGTAGAGTTCATTCTAGCACCCGCTATCTTTGAAAACCCACGCAGTTCCTCTTCCCTGCCTGGGGTGTCTCTGTCTGCTTTAGTGCTTCTAGCACAGTGTGGTCTGTATCAGCACAGATATGCAAACCAGACCTGTGCGAGAAACACCACAGCAACACCCCAGACAGGAAACAGAAACTGCATGGGTTTTCAAAGATAGCGGGTGCTAGAATAAACACTACATATCTCATCGCACAGCTTTTTGTACTAGATTGCATCTCATTGCATTGCAAAATGTATGTGATGCGATCTTGTCCAAATTGCATACAATAATTGTACAGTGTATGGGCACATTCAGTCTCTGACTTAGTGAATTGTGTAGACCAGTGGTAGCCAACCCTAGCCCTCGAGAGCTACCAACAGCTCACATTTTCCAGACAACCTAGCTGCTGCACAGCTGCACTCATTAATCACTGACACATTTTAAAAGATACACAGATGGAGCTAATTAGCTCAGTTGTGATTCTGTGAGGAGACCTGTAAAACATGCACTGTTGGTAGCTCTGGAGGACTAGGGTTGGCTACCACTGGTGTAGACCATCAGTGACAGGACCACGCCAGGGCAGCTGCTGCCCCTGTTCCCCCTGTGTTTTTCTGAGTCACCTGCCCCTGGAGGCAACACTTCACAATCAGCGTCTGATCCACCTTCTATGCCATGGATATTTTGTGGGCTAAAAACTGTAAAGGTCCATACACACTGGACGATTTTGCCCAGCGTGTATGGACAGTGATGACCGCTTTCCCCTTGCCCCCAGGCAAGGTCAGCGGGAAGCATTGCATAGCGCAGCGTTATGCAAAGCCGTCCACAAAGCCGCTCATCTGCTGGTAATACCAGCAGGTGAGCCGCTTTCCCCATGAGGATGTGGGAGCGCGCATCACCGCTCATTGCTGGGCCATACACACTGGGCGACTGAGCTGTAAGCCGCTCAAAACAGCAGGTTTGAGCGTCTTGCAGCTCAAAGCCGCCCAGTGTGTATGACCAGATGAGCGGTGAGCGCTGCTGCGCGCTCCCACATCATTGCCGGGAAAGCCGCTCATCTGCTAATATTACCATTAGATGAGCGGCTTTGGAGGACGGCTCTGCATAGCGCTGCACTATCTTGCTATTTGGCTCTGGGCTAAATACATTTTACAAGCAAAATACTCAAGATAGACCCGTATGCGTACTCTATATAGCCATGTGATACCGATACTGCGGGCCGTGCATCAGGGTTGCATGCGGCTGAACACTGTGATTTTGACTAACTTGCTATGCGATTTTGAATATATAGTCAAAATCAATAGCCAAAATGGCACCATATGAAACACAAAATGACCACAAAGGTCCTTGCGCAGTTAAGACATACTGCAACAATTCCTAAAAATGGAATATATGCAGTATTTTTATGTGCTGTTGATCCATCTTCGGAACCAGACTACACTATTAAAATATACTTTTCAAAGCATTTCCCATCTTAGTCATTTTTATATTTTTGGAGAACCTGCCATTTAAAAAAGGGTCACCCCATATACATATGGTATAGAAAAAAATACAGAAAGTTCCTGACCAAACAGCAATAAACAAAAAAGAATTCTTGTTTGTGAGAGCTATTTGGTCAGGAACTTGTTTTATTCTATACCAGATATATACTGGACTATTCGGATATACAGAACATTACATAGAATGTATGTATTCTCCTTGGGATTAGTCCCATTTGGACCCAAGTATCATATTAAAAATAGGCAATTTACACATGTCAATAGCCAAAATATCTTGTGGCTCTAAACTAGTTAATTATAGGATCCACACTGGGGTTAACATGGGTTTGCGGTGCCTCTGGACTGGTGTGGCTGGATAGCTCTAAGGTGGGCACACTATTACAAAGCTCTGGATTATTAATACTATAGCCCCCCATACACGGTCCGTTAATCGGATCCGTTGAGTGCTTAAACAGCACACATCGGATCGCATCCCTAGTGCATGCAGTGTGCATGCACTGAGATCCGATCCGATGTATAGCTAGTACAAAAAGTATGTGCAGCACATACTTTTTGTACCGTACTATGTGATGCGCGGGAGCGCACATCGCATAGTACAAAACGGAGCCATACACAACGGACCGTGTATGGGCTCCTTAACACTTATTAACACTTATTTTTTTCACTAGTGTGCTGCTCAGGGCTTTCTGGCTTATGCTTGATCTTTGCTGACTGGAAAATTTTTTGTTGTCCAAATTAACAAAGGACAATTGTAGAAGTAGCGAAAATCATTATCAGGAATACAAAACGGCTGCATTTTAGAGCACGTTTCAAAAATGTTGCAGAAATCTTTTTTCAGGTTATCCAATTACCTGTTTGTATGTAATACAAAGGATCTGCAAAAAGCTGCGGACCTATGCGATTATTGTGGTTTTGAGTGCATTGGGGCTAATTGGATATTGCCTGGGGAGGTAATTAGCCAAGGTAAATTATACCACCCTAAAGAGTAGGTTGAAATAAAGTGCTTTCTCTTCCTGTGTTATAGTAGTTTAAAAATGGATCAAAACTGCCATAGGAAAAGCACAGCAAAGACCTTTGCCATGTCACCTTTGATTTCCAATCAAATAACGCAATATGGGTTGACGTGTATATCTATAGGGACAGCATATGTCTCTCTGGATATGACATCTTGGTGTATTATTTATTCTGTTTTTTCCTTCTGTTTTATAAACTTTACATAAAAAAAAACAAATTGATGATTCGCTTTTCTTACTACATTGTGATAGATTTTTATTAAAGAAAAAAGTACCTCATTTTGCTCTTCATGTTCCAGAATAGCTTGTAGAAACGCCCTGCGTTCATGGCTTGAAGATTTCTGATCAAACATGCCGGCCTGAATAACTTTTTGATCGACATTTAGCTTGTATTTGGCAGCCGCAAGAATCTTCTCTTCCACGCTATTCACAGTGCACAGGCGCAGCACGCGCACCTCGTTCTGTTGTCCAATCCGGTGCGCTCTGTCCTGTGCTTGCAAGTCCTGAACAAGACATGGACATATGACTAATCTACAGAAACTCATGCAAACATAAGTTAGCTCATCATACTTTATTAAGATGTGTGTATTTGCTCAAATTTAGTTTAACATGCAATATACACCAAAGCTTACGTTTGGGGTTAATGCATTTTCAGGGGGGGTTCTGAGTTTTATTAAGAAAGGTGTAGAAAGCATTTAGCATAAGTACGAGTTGTGGTGCTTGTTGATGTCTTTCTGCCATAACAACATTATGGGCAAGGCATACTTGACATTACTCCTATGCAAACACAAAGTCATAGAATCTACCATAACTAATACCCCTGTTAAATCGAAATGCTGTACACGGGTCTATCTCTGTTGTGACCCCTTCCAAACAAGGATTATTGCTGTGTTGAGGATACGGCTGTTGGTGGAGATTAGGGTTGGGTGCCAATTAAAGATAGGCAATAAAAGGGAAGTGTTAGGGCTAAGGTGCCCACACACGGTACAATATTTTCTTGCATTTTGAACTAGATCGCATCGCAAGCTAGTTCAAAAAGCTCAGGCTGCACAGACTTTATGTGCTATGCGATGGGATGTGTGTGGGAGTCTTTTAGGATTTTGCTATGGTGCCCACAAAGTTCTAGTTAGATCTATCTATCGATCTATCTATCTATATAATTTAATCCAACATGTTTCAGGCTATGTTGCCCGTCCTCAGGGATCAAAGGATCAAGGCCACATAGCCCAAAACATGGGCTTGGAGTAAAGTTAACATTGATAAAGACGTCTGCACTTGACTGGAAGCATAAGCTGAAAACCCACCGATTTATGCAAAATCCAACAGCGTTTGAAAAGTGATGTTATACTGCAGAGCACACTCACTTTACACCAATAAACCATGCGTCATGTTCAGTTGGGGAAGGGAGTAGCCAGCAAAAAGATTGGTTGGTATAGAGCAGGGGTAGCCAACTCCAGTCCTCCAGAGCTACCAACAGTTCACGGTTACCAGCTCACCTCACAGATACACAGGTGCACGCATTACGGAATAACTTATTTTAAAATATACACAGGTGGAGCTAATTATTTTTTTACTTGCAATTCTGTGAGGAGACATTGACAACGTTAACTGTTGGTAGCTCTTGAGGACTGGGATTGGCTACCCCTGGTATAGAGGGAGCCTGCACATACATTGTCATAAAATAATAATACAATTCTATTTGCACCTGTTCTTCACATAGGGATGCAGTTGTATAGTCAACAACAAAAGAAGGTTGAGAGTCACCGGTCGACCCACAAAAAAGGATGACATGCATTAGGTCAAAATAGACAAAAGTTCGACACAAGAAAAATATTGACATGAAAATGGTTGACATGAGTTTTTCACAATTTTTTTTCTTAAAAAAAGGACTTTTCACCATCCCAGTGGATATGGAGGCACACTATTTGGGCACAATAAGGTGCCCGAAGCATGGCGCGAGGGGGCGTGGTACACTTATGCGGCACCCATGCAGACAAATGTTGACATGGACACCGCATAATGCTGCTTTCAGACCGCATAACTGGCTTTGACCCTGTATTTGGAAACGTTTCCAAAAACGGGTCTGCCAGATAAAACCCCTTTCACACCGCAGCACTTAAACGGTATATTACCGTTTAAGTGCCGATTTTTTGACACTGGCAGACCCGTTTTTGGAAACTTTCCAAATACAGGGTCAAAGCCAGTGCAGCCTTCAGCCCTCCCCTCCGTGCAGCTCCCCCCCCCCCCCCCTCGCGTGTCGACCGAGAGCATGTCGACGCCCCCCGCGCATGTCGACGCCCCCCGCGCGTGTCGACGCCCCCCGCGCGTGTCGACGCCCCCCCACCCCGCGTGTCGGCGCCCCCCCCCCCCCCCCCCCCCCCCCCCCGTGTCGACTTACCCCGTGCCGGTACCTCCGTTGTGGACTGCAGCTCAGTATGCTCGGAAAGCACTTATGAAAAAAGTGTCTTCCAGAAAATGGCTGCCCCATAGGAAACCCTGTTTAAAAAAACTGTCTTCCGTATGGGGGGCAGCCATTTTCTGAAAGACACTTTTTTCATAAGTGCTTTCCGAGCATACTGAGCTGCAGTGCCGGGAACCACAACGGAGATACCGGCACGGGGTAAGTCGACACGGGGGGGGGGCGCCGACACGCGCGGGGGGGGGGGGGGGGGGGTCGACACGCGGGGGCCGTCGACACGCGCGGGGGGGCGTCGACACGCGCGGGGGGGGCTCCAGTGCTGTGAATACTTAATGAGCGCTCATTAAGTATTCACTGTGCTGAATTTAGGACCCAGCTCATTGGCTGGGTCCTAAATACCGTTTCTGAGCCGATTTTTGCGCTAAAATACCGGTTCAGAAACGGGTAGGACCCTGCATTTTAACCGGTTAGAAAAAACTGCATTTTCTAACCGGTTAAGTGGGACTGGACCTTTCAGACCGCACACATTACCGTTTTAAAACGGTAAAAAAACGGCAATTTACCGTTTTAAAAGTGCGGTCTGAAAGGGGCATTAGTGTACCGTGTCCCCTCTTGCCATGCAGACACCAAAAACGCAAAGGAAAAACTTGCTTGTGTCAACCTATTGCATGTCGATCGTCATGTGTGTGCTAACATTTGGCCTATCGATCAATAGTTGTGAACCTAAAGACTGTCGACCTTTTTACTGACGACAAATTCATCCATACCAAGTCACATAGGTATTCGTCAATTAAAGGTGTATTCAAATACAGTACAGTATCATTCAAAGAGATGTTATCTTCTGTGTAACATCAATACCATTACACATTTTGGCTAGATGTGGGTAAAAAGGAACATAATACTAGGCTTGTTTTCTTCAAAATGAAATAGCCTACAGTGCTATAACAGGTGCACATCGTGGCGTGTGTAGGCCCCCCTTTAGAATTAAGTGATTTGTTATCAGTAAATAGGAGACCATTTGGGAACAGAACGGTTTTAATATCAATAAAAAAAGCACCTGATGAGGATTCCAGTCACTGTCAAAAATGACGACTGTGTCTGCAGCTTGGAGGTTCAGGCCTAACCCTCCTGCCCTGGTACTCAGCAAGAAGATAAAGTACTGAGAGCCTTCTTCATTAAACTTTTTCAGCAATGCAGCTCGGTCTTCTGACTTGGTTGTACCTTAGAATAAAGCAAATTCCACGTTAGCTGCATTTATTATATATTTGCATATATGTTTAAATAGGAAGGGAATAAAACAAAATAGTAAATAGCATCTGGTATTTCCCAGCAGTTAAATCACTTAATGGCATTGGCTTAATATCAACAATAAGAGCCTGCAGTGCATCATAGGTGTGACTTGAATTTGCACCATCCCGACAAAGGGACTCCATTTGCGAAGACTCCTGCTGTAGAATGGGTTACTGTTGTAAGCATGATGAAAGTATATGGAGCTGGGGCCCAAGCTTCAAGCAGCAGACCGTGACACTGAAACAGGATATGGCTAGAAGAAATATCCCCTTGCTTTATATAGGGAAGCTGGCAGAATATGACCGATACCATGGAATAGAACAGCAAATAAAGTGAAATACATCATAAGACCACTGAATTGTGTCAATGTTTCACAACATTGAGAATAATTATCTCTAAGCGGTGCCCTCTCGAAGTGAAATAGCTTGTACTTTAGGTTTAAGGTAATTTCCACTGTAATTCAGATTTCAAAGGAAATGCAAACAAGTATTTACTTTGTAAATAGAACATTATTGTCATCGTTTCATAACCTATGAGCAAGTGTATGAAGTAAACAAAATGTCTGGTATTTAAAAACTGAGCTATCATTTTTCTACTGCGGCCTAGAAAATGATAGACGGAATCTGATTGGTTTTTGGAATAGTAAATATACTCCTAAGATGTGGGAGGTGCGTGTCTAAACTGAAATCTAAATTGCAGCATCAACATAAAGCAGTCCAGCATTTATGAGCTGCACGCAAATACAGCCAGTATTTAGCCTGCATGACTAAAAACGTATGTCTTTGCATGTGCAGCATGGTTTGTCCAGGGTTACTTGAACTGTGTTGCTGTATTCCCATTTCAGAATAAGGTCCTGCAACTGTACAATAAAAGGTGAGAAAGGATTCATTGGGATTTTTAAAAACTTTAGTATGAGCGCAAAAAAATAAAATGACAAAAAAAAGAGGATGGTGTATTTTGTGTATCTTGCACTTGGCTTTGCTTTCATGATGTAGGTAAAGCTCTCAATAACTGAAAAAGCCATTTAAATATTAAGCTTTTTTAATCCTGTACACTTACCTAAATTGCCTATTGTATTAATGAGTTCATATTTTTTGTAAAAAAATGACTTAGCTGTGATATAGATCAGGCTCACCTATATGCAAAATAAGAGGTCATAAACTATTGACAGAATTCTATTGGTTTTGGATGCAAGTTCCACAGGCAACAGTTTCCTCTGCTCGCAGCCCCCTGAGGTGGTGAGCAGAAATCTGCCCAGTCTTAGCATTTGTCTTTATGCATGTAAGCTCTGTGCAATAAGGGAGTCTGTAGTACTCACATCAATCTGCTGAACCCCGCGAAGGGCTGCGGTACGACGTACGTGTCCTCCAACCTTTTGATACCCCCACTATCCATGTCACCGTGGAGTTGATTTTATATAGTGTGGCGAGTGCAGCGAGCCACGGAGCCCGAAGCGTGGCGAGCACACGCTGGATACATGTGAAGTAATACGCGTGCGCTCGCCACACTATATAGAATCAACTCCATGCCGACGTGGATAGTGGGGGTATGAAAAGGTCGGAGGACGCATACCGCCACCCTCCGTGTTGGCGTTGATACTGGGGTGGCGTTAACAATGGGGGGGGGGGGGGGGGGGGGGGGGGATTTTACATAGTAATCACCAATCAGGGAGGGTGTACAATTAAAAAATCGGGTCTGGGGGGGGGGGGGGGGGGGGGGGGGGGAGAGCATTTAACATTGTAAACAGGCATCAGGGTGCCTGTACAATGTATTATCGGATATAATTGCATCGCATGCCACTAGTTAAGGCATGTGATGCAACGCGATATTAAAATTGTACACTCCTCCTGGGAAAGGCTCAAAATCGGGTACAATCGCATTGCATGCCTTAACTAGTGGCATGCGATATATCGGGCGCCCAGATAATACACAAGTACCCATACATTATCACAGTGTACACATTAAATTTGCAAGAGAGGATTTCACTGTAGCCAGGCGGCATCTACCTGAACGCTGGCTGCTGCACATT
Organism: Crinia signifera; assembly: GCF_055691185.1. Lineage (NCBI taxonomy): Eukaryota > Metazoa > Chordata > Amphibia > Anura > Myobatrachidae > Crinia > Crinia signifera. Next base: position 299,896,901 of record NC_139217.1, read on the forward strand.
CGTGGACATGTGATCAGGTCTGAATTAAACCCCAAATCAGGCAGTACTGGTGTGTTGATGCTTAATACCAAAGCTCAGAATCTTGGGGTCTGCTAGGGATGCTTGCTTAAATGGCAGCTCTACCTGCATTTCCTCCAGTTGTTAAATCCACTATGATATATGTAGAAAACCTCCACCCTTGAACACTGGCACAGTACTCTGGCAGTTTACAATGACTGCATGGTCAGGTACTAATTGTCATGGTAAACAGGACAGCACATATCACTGTACCAACCCGAAAGGAGGACGACTCAACATCTGAGAAAAAAATTAAACATTAGCTGCCTGTTTTGATGCCAAAGCTGCAAACCAACTACCAAGGCCTGAGAAAAGACCAACTAGCTGCGCAATATGTCAAGCCTTTACAAGAAAGGTGCTGACAGCTGCATAAACTGCTGTGGAGACAAATGGAAGAATTGCAGCTCTCGTTGCTCTATGGTATATCGGTTTAGATAGCAAGCATGCTGGTAAGTTGAGCCTCATTTGGAGATACACTAGCAGGGGGCGCTAGGCCGAGAACTGAAAGCTAGCTGTATATCACCTGCAATAATGGAACATTTTGGTTCCTGGGTGGTAGTCAACTCATTGGATAATTAGTGCTCAACAAACCAGCCCTGACAGGGCAGGAAGGAGCCTAACGTGTAACCAGACTGCCAGGAGAGAGATGCATCGAAAATGGCTGCTATGTCTCTGTGGAGGGGATACAGAGAGAAGTAGACAGCCTGAGACAGACAATAAAGTTAGGTTAGTGGTAGGAAAGGGATAAGCAGGGTGTCTCTGGATTTCCACTCAGGTGAAAAAACCCCAGGGACGGTGTATTTGTCACTACAGCCCTGTAGCAGGAAGCCCAGGAATATAAATATATTAGATGTGGAGTGATACCAGATTCTGTTTAAGAAATCAATATTAATGGTAACACTTGCCATATAGATAAACATTTGAAATATATTATATCAACAAACAAAGCTTTTTTTGACATGGATTATAGTAAAAAGACAAACCATCCAGACGCAGGTAGAGAAAGCTCCGAAAAGCAAAGTAGTCTTCCATGATAGTCATGAGTGATGTCATCTGGCAGAAGAGCAGGACTCTATGATTTGTTGCTCGTAGCTTTGGTAGGATCCGATCAAGTAACTCAAACTTTCCGGAGGCCCTATACAAATCAGGCCTGGGAGATACAAAAACTGGTTAAAGTATGAATATAAAAGCATTAGCATAGTAACTACAGGATGCTGTCATTCGGTCGACAGTATGCAAGGTAATTGTGTGGACCATAGGCATTTAGAATGAATACGCATAAAAGTTAATCTTTTTTTGTCTCTAGGAACGTCCTTACCCAGATCCAGATGTTGAGTCCAGTGGTGGTATATTGGCAGGGTGATTTTTCTGGATAAAAGTCCAAGGAGTGTGGTCTGAGCAGCGTCCCCACGTCCCTTGGTTGTACAAGTCACTGAAACCGATGTGTTTTGAGCCTCCCTGGGCTCTTCTTCAAGGGTAAGTGAGAGCCCATGGAGGTTCAAAACTTGTCAGTTTCAGTGACTAGTACAACCAATGTTGTGGGCGTAGGGACACCACCCAGACCACACTCCTGTGAGTCAGCAGGGTGTTTTATACCTGGAAAAATTGCCCTGCCCATATGCCACCATTGGCTCCAACATCTAGATCTGGGTAAGGACGTTCCTAGAGATGAAAAACATTTGCTATCATTTATTGTACCATTGCCATGAGGTCATTAATTTTATACGCATGTTCATGGTTTATTGGGCAGGTTATACCTATTTAGTAATGAAATTATATTTCACTATTATTCTGAGCAACTAGTTACCTTGCATACACTACCTCACTGGTCAACTAGGGACACCACAGGTGTGCATAACAGGGCAGCTACAATCATTGCGTTAGGTCAACAGTGTTTAGGGCGACAGTCAAAAGGTCAACACATCGACAGTGTCAAAAGGCAGACAAGCCACAGGTTGACATGAAAAGGTCAACAAAGCAAAGGGTTGACATGAGTTTTTCTTGTTTTTAAACTGACTGGTTCATACTTTACAACCCCAGTAGGCGTAGAGGGAGAGTGCAGCAAGGCACCATGCTGAAAGCATGGCTCGCTGTGCTCGCTATGCAGGGAGAAGACATACACTTATACTGTGTCCATGTCAACATTTTTCCGTGGCGACCTTTTGACCATGTTGACGTGTTGACCTTTTTGACTGTCAACCAATAGTGATTGACCGAGACACTGTTGACCTAACAACCCATACCCAGTAACTACAAAACCAGATATCACATTATACAGGGTCAGATGCATTAAGCTTCAAAAGTGATAAAATGGAGAGTGATAAACAACCCACCAATCAGCTCCTGCCTGACATTTTTGATTGGCTGGTTGTTTATAACTCTCCATTTTATCACTTTTGAAGCTTAGTGCATGTGGCCCACAGATATGTCACAGGGTGACAAATCTGGGTGCGTTCATTTATATTGGTCTATCCCATGTGTGTTATTATAGATTTTAAAAAGATCTTATGCTGAAAACATTTTTTTGGTGCAGATCAGGCTAACAAAATAAAACAATTATTATGAGAACATTTCGAAGCAGACACACTGTAGTAAACATTTTCTGAAGAGGTGTTTTTGGTGCTTTTTGTATGACACTAGATAGTGTCTGAATTATCTGAAAATCAAGGATGATCACATAGTTATTTAGTTAAAAATACAATTAACACATTCACTACATATGAAAGGGACACCCCACTTTTATTTCTTCAATAATGTGCACAAGTATGTAATTCTTATATGTGATATCAGGAAAGAATCTGGCTACTAATGTAATATTCATAATGTAAAATAAAACCAAGAAAAGTGGCTGATGTGTGTAGACTTCTTTAACCCCTTCAGTGGTGTTTTTTTTTTTTTTTTTTTTAAGGGAGCGCTCCCCAGTGGGCGAGTTTTTTCTCGTGATCTCTCCCTAAAAAAAAAAAGAAACACCGCTGTGTCCCCGGGTCCGGGCAGCGCCGCTGAACTGTGTATCATTCGCTGCCCGGCCCTGCCCCCAGCAATACGCATAGGGTCACAGAGCCGGGGGAGGGGGGAACAGGTGGGGAAGGGGACGCACCGCCAATCAGCCTGAGCCGGGCAGCGCTGAAGCTGATTTCAGCCATCAGCTCAGCCCGGCTCTAAGCAGTGGTAATCCCGAGAATTGTCTGGGCACTGAAGCACAGCCCGGAAAATTCTTGGGTTTGCCACTGAAGGGGTTAATAGTCATGAGCCAAATGCACAATTGAATACTAGAATACTACAGAATATAATACTGTTATTTTCTCTGGTCTTAAGACAAAAGTGATAAAGATTGTAAAACTTTAAAATATCTAACATTAGAATCAGATGCCAGTATTAAAATGATTTACCCATTTATAATTCCATTGGAATATCCGAGATGCTCAGCAAAAGATTCCTGCAATAAAAAAAATGCAATATTTTGAATAGCACATGTACAGGCAATAATTGTTTGAGGTACAATACCTCATTTTTAATAGTATAAAATGCATTTACCTGGGACATAAAGCAAAGGCAACAGCTATATACATAAGAATAATACAATTGCCCTTATACAAGGAAAAAACAGAACACTAGACAAAATTTTAACAAAATATCGCTCAGAAAGACATTCCCGGTCACTGAATATTACTAACATTGTTTAGTGTATATGCACTATATCGTTCTACCGTGGCCACCACTGTTACATTTAATGATATTGGTGGTGCCACTGGTTGTCCAGTGTGTTCAGAGCTTAATAGCTCTAATTTAATGTGCACATATAAAATGGGTATGGGTAAAAGGGTCGACAGTCAAATGTTGAAAAAGGACATGCATTAGGTCGACATGGTGAAAGGTAGTCAAGAAAAGGGTTGACATGAGTTTTTACAATTCATGTCAACATGGACACCATTTAACTGTACTGATTCGCTTGCCATATAGTGGTCGACCTAAATACCTTTGACCTAATGACCACATCCCTATAAAATATGTTTCAATGGCAAATGAATATAGACATCCTAAGCAGAACATGTATGATATGGATAGTTATAACTGAACATTTGGGTATTGAAAACCAGTAAATGTGGCATAGCACACTAACAAGAAATGCACCTTAAGCCACAAACCAGCAGAAATGTCATGTAACTCCCAATTCAGTAACCTGTAATGTTTTTACAAAGAACATGTTTGTTTGGTTTAACTCTTTCCACGGAGGTTGTGTTCATTATCCTGTAACGGATGACATCAGCCGGACTTACCTCAATATGCTGGAATATGTATGGGTGGTTGCATATCTTTCGGAGCTGCATGATGGTATTCATTAGTGTTTTTGCACCACCTTTTCCCTGTGATAGTACAAAGAAATGTATTGGTGTTATTATTCGTATTTGTTTACAGTACGCTCCTCAAATTTATCATAAATCAAGTCTGTGAGAATAGTAACAAACCACATCCTCCATCCTATACATAACAAATTCCCTTCTAAACCTATAAACCAATTAATTGGCGGTCAAATTTACTTAGAACATGCTTATAGAATGCAAATTTAACCAAATACCTTTATTGTACATCAAAACTAATAAGATGTGTATGTTTTGCCACATTTGCAATCTGTGCTTGCTGCTAAAAAATTTTATACGCTGATAAAATCAATCATACCTACACCTGTGGTAGGGAGGACAGATACCAAAACTATATTAAATCAAAGAACTACAGATAAGAATCCAATAAATTCCAAAAATTTTAACCAGTTATTTATATAGCACACACATATTCCAGTGTTTACAAAAAATGGGCCAGATGCACTGAGCTTCAAAAGTGATAAAATGGAGAGTGATAAACAGCCAGCCAATCAGCTCCTACATAACATGTCACAGACTGTGTTTGAAAAATATTAGACAGGAGCTGATTGGCTGGATGTTTATCACTCCCAATTTTGTCATTTTTGAAGCTTAGTGCATCTGGCCCAATATATGCCTAGTCAAACATCAGTCTCTGCCCCAGTTTAAACTACAACCTATTGTACCCATTTTATACCGCACACTAGTGTTAATTGTAAGAACCTATATTTTCTTAATGAAGGCTTTTCTTAAATATATGCATATTTACAAATCTACATTTATCCAGGATGTGATTTGTGGGTCACTAAACTTCTTTTATTAATTAAAAACTTGCTTAATATAAGAGTACATGAAACATATGCACAATTCTCTGCCATCCTGATTGCATAGTAATAATGCATTTAAAGGTTTGGTCAATTTCATATACATGTAGTTATTTTATAGGCACCGTGCTTATAGTCATTGGCTATCCTGGGCCAAAGCTGGTACAGTACTTATAATCACCAAATACCCAGGGCAAGGAACTGCTGGTCCCTTCAGTCTAAACTGACCAAGGCTGGGAGCTGAGCTTGTGGTGTTAGTGCTTGGCATCTCCCAGGAATTGGGTGCACCGACCGTTGTAACCATTTGCCCAAATACAAGAACTAGCACCATTCCTGTTCTCTCCAACCAATGATAGGCTCTGTGGCAGCTGTGGACATGCATCCCAGCAAGTGCTTTATACACAGGCATTCCTATAATCAGGGACATCTATGATTTACAGAGGTTCAGTGAGTGGCTAGATTCAAGACTGCGTTTCACCTAGTTTTAATCAGCCACAGAACTAGTGTAATCATTGGTGTCCTGAATTAAAGGAATATCTACGACATTTATTGCTAGAACTGACCCAGGGCTGCCATCACTGTGTGGTATCTGAAGCAATGTTAGGAGTTACAGGTATTAACATCCAGGAACAGGATATTAAATATACCCCTCCTGAGGTGCCTGGGACTGAACACTACACCCCCATAAGAGAAAAGTGCACCCAGCATGGCCAGTCTAGCCCTTTGGGGGTACAATGGGGCTCCACTGCCTAAAGACCGACCCCCTCCTCTAGAGATAAGGTATTAGATTGTGCTCTTGAATTATACATATGCTACATTATACGGCATAGGACTATGGTGTATTCACTACCATGCATTTATTAATTTGCTACATTATCACGCATGCAGTACCAGTATTTACTAATATATTATATTTATATTTCTATAGGGGCCCAGATGATGCACTCTCTAATAGTCAGCCAAGTCACTGTTGTACCCGACATCACCCCTAAGCCTTGGCCCCTATCACTCTACTCCAACGATGGGCCATTGAAACCCCATCTTAGTTCCATGGCCTGATCCAGAAAGAGCAGTTAAGGGAGGCTGCAGTGGTCCATGCAGTTACATGTGACGGTAATGGCTTTGTGCCCCTGGAGATGCTATTACTTCAGCAGACTACAATGCAGGTGGAGGTTTCAGATCTCCAGTCTGCCCCTAATGTAGCCCAAAAACAGAAAACTTCTGTCTCAGAAGAATACATTTTAAAAAAGGCATGCCAAAACAGGTAAATGACTGCAAATGAATCCCACAACTAACTCCCGCCGACAACAGGCCCTTAATCACGACTGAGTTTAGATTCAGCTACCCGAGCTATAGAGGGAGCAACAGTATTTTTTAGTGTCCAGCGTCCTAATGACATCTGATATAGCCCAGGGTTTTAGTGTACACCCCCATAAAAGCGAGAACATTCTTCAACACACTGGCACAAACATTTTAGGAACAGTACGCTACATACCTTTTTATCTTTTTCGGACCCATCAGTGAGTAGAATTCCTTTTGCTTGCATGTGTCGATATAGAACTTTTTGCAGCGAGGACATATCACATTTAATTACATATTCAACCTGAAATAATTGAGAGGTAAATAAGGTTGTTAAACATCGAAAATATGTACAATTTTTGGTTTTGCATAACTTCTAAAATTATAATAAACTATACAGAAGCCATAAAACAAGTAACAAAACAAAATAATATCATCACCTTTTTTTTCCAGAAATAAGGAAATGACATACATTTTTGTATCAGTTATTTTGCTGCTAAAACCAGTTTTGCATAAGTCACCTTTGGTCATGAGCAATAACTTCTCAGCTTTGCCTTTATTGGTCTAGGACTGCAGTATAAATAGCATTACACACCTTTTCTGGTAACTGCGACTCTACTTCTTTCTTCAACCTTCTCAACAAGAAGGGACGAAGAACTTTATGCAGACGGCGGATAATCAGTATAGTTTCTTCTTCATTTAAATCCACCTAGCAGCACAAACAAAAACAAGAAACTAATGTAATTCATATCTATGATCTAATGTAGCATAGAACAACATTTAGGTCACCGTTCTATAATAAACATTAACACATATAGTAGTTAAGGAGTTGTATGCAATAGTAATGATTTATCTATTTCATATGTCGCACATAGAAAGCAGCACAGACAGTGAGAAAACGGTTAGTGTTCATTTTTGACTGAACATCCCAGGTTCTTCTAGATCTGTCCCACATGGTTTTGTAGTAGGGCAAGGAAAGTCTATTCCCCAGTACGGAGACCAGATTTTGCCTGAAATTTAGCCTGATAGCAAGTAAAATTCTCTTTTGGAAGAGACTGAAGGGAGATTTAGAAAACCTACCAAAAATAATAATTCGAGGAGCAACCATTCAAAATTGAGATTCTGTTCGATAGAATGGAGGCGATAAACAATAGATAGATCTGATGGTTTCCAACATGACGCAGCCAACATCTACATTTGTTCTCTTTATACAGTACTAGCTAAAAGCCTGTCAAAACCACAGCAATGTACTTTCACTTTGAGCTGCAACCAGTTTTTTATTTCTACTTTGAGCTGTTAAAGCCCATACACACTGGGCGATTTTGAGCTGAAAGCCGCTCAAACTTGGTCTTTTGAGTGGCTTTCAGCTCAAAGCCACCCAGTGTGTACGGCCCAGCGATGAGGGGTGATGCGCGCTCCCACATCATCGCCGGGAAAGCTGCTCACCTGCTGGTATCACCAGCAGATGAGCGGCTTTGTGCATGGCTTTTCATAGCGCTGCGCTATGCAAAGCCCCCCCCCCCTCCCCGCTGACCGTGCCAGGGGAAAGGGAAAAGAGGTCATCACTGTCCAAAATCGTCCAGTGTGTATGGACCTTTACAGTTTTTAGCCCACAAAATATCCTTGGCTTAGAAGGTGGATCAGACACTGATTGTGAAGTGTTACCTCCAGGGGCAGGTGACTCAGAAAAACACAGGGGGAACAGGAGCAGCAGCTGCCCTGGCCTGGTCCTGTCACTAATGGTCTACACAATTCACTAAGTCAGAGACTGAATGTGCCCATACACTGTACAATTATTGTATGCAATTTGGACTAGATCGCATTGCATACGTTTTGCAATGCAATGAGATGCAATCTAGAACAAAAACTCTGTGCAGCACATACTTTTTGATGAGATGTGTAGTGTTTATTCTGGCGCCCGCTATCTTTGAAAACGCATGCAGTTTCTGTTACCTGTCTGGGGTGTTGTTGTCTGCTGTGGTGTTTCTAGCACAGGTCTGGTTTGCATATCTGTGCTGATATACAGACCACACTGTGCTAGAAGCACTCCAGCAGACAGAGACACCCCAGACAGGGAAGAGGAACTGCATGGGTTTTCAAAGATAGCGGGTGCTAGAATGAAAAAAATGCTGGCTTCCTGTCAGCCAAGTTGGAAGATTGCAAAAAGAGCCATTGTTGATTTCACTGTATGGCCTTGAGCATGCGCGCTACTAGCCATAGGCAAACATATCCGTTCGATAATTTATTGGCTTGGGAATTCGCACAACAGCGATCAGGTCTGAATAACCCCCATAGTCTTAAATGGAACTCTATTGTATAAAATTTCCAATCCAAATAATCCATTTTCTGTGAAGACAGATTTTATTTTTCATGTATTTGTAGGTTCCAGACTAGATCAGGAGTTTCACCTTCCAAAGACCTACACAACCACCAGGACTGTACCACTGCTGAAGCTAAGCAGCTATAGGCTTTGTCCTATCTGTCAGTGGCTGCACTCTCATTGCTGCAAGTGCTCCTCCCACCCTTACATGAGAAGAGAACTTGGTTTGATCTGAATCAGGAGCTGCCCTTACAAAACATGCTGTAATCTGCTAGGCACCTAAAGAAGATGGGGTTGTAGTGAGGAGGTTAGGATTGAAGGCTATAGTTTAGTTTAAGTGTCAAATCCAGCCGCAACCTACAATCCCCCATGGTCCTGTGTCAGAGAAATGTCCTTTTAGTAAAGGATGCATTACAGAAAATGGAAATCACGTATATTGCTAATAAAATATTAGGTACTTGTATAGTTTCACGGTGGCACTTCCCAGCGGATCATATGCAAATCGTATACAATTTGCATACGATTCGATCTGCAATGCGATTTGGCACACCCCCACTATCCACGTCAGCCCAAAGCGTGGCGAGCCCCGCAAGGGACGCGGTACGCCTCCTCCCGACCTGTTCATACCCCCACTTTCCACTTCAGCGTGGAGTCGATTTTCCAAAGTGTTGCGAGCGCAGCGAGCCACAGAGCCTGAAGCGTGGCAAGCACAGCGAGCCCCGCGAGGGGACACTGAAAACGAGCCTGAAGCGTGGCGAGCGCAGCGGAATACACGTCAAGTAATCTGTATCCGCCACGGGCTTGTTTTTCCATGTCACCTCGCAGGGCTCGCTGCGCTAGCCACACTTTGGGCTGGGTGGCTCACCACACTACAGAAAATCAACTCCACACCGACGTGGAAAGTGGGGGTATAAACAAGTCGGGAGGACACGTACCGCTGCGCTCGCCACACTTCGGGCTGACGTGGATAGTGGGGGTGTGCTAAATTGCATCGCAGAAGACTCGTATGCAAATCGCATATGATATTTGCATACTATTTGCATGCACTTTGCATATGATGCGATCTGCAGGGAAGGGACGCCGTGAAACTACACAAGTACCCAATATTATTTATACATAGATTATCCATAATAATTTTTATTCGAATGTGCTACACATCCAATGGGATGATTCCACAACCAACGTGGTGGTGTTACATGCAGCAGCGGTCCATAAAGTGAATCATTTAGTGTGTACTTTTACACTGCACGACTATTGGAAGATGCACACCTAGTTTAAAGCTGTGGACACACTGGCTGATCCAGCTGCCGCCAATATCTGTGGCCGGCAGGGTGCTGGTATTGGCTGGCAGAGAGGAAAGGATGTTGCAGCAGGGCAGGTGCATTGAGCAGCATGGCCCTCGTTCAGAGATAGTAGTTCCGCACAGTCTACAGTATTTCTACATTCGATTCAGATGCCACAGGGCTGCGCATCACAATCACAACAAAATCAGGTGCTGTATAGAGTGGCGCGATTTGCACTATATGCTAAGAGATGACTATATAGTCAAAATCGATAACGCAAATTGCACCATGTGTCCACAGCTTTAGAATACAATCTGATATATTATAGAAGAAAAAAAAAAATCAGTGAAGTATTCAACTTGCTAGAACAAGAGCACCTACTGCCATAACATATCTGCTAGTTAATCAGAGGACTGCGATGGGCAAAAACTGAATTTAATATCAAGTTCAAAGTTGTCACGTTATCCTCGCATTTTGTTTAGAACTAACGGTACTTGTTTCCTAGCACGGCCACAATCGCGGCCATCGGGTGTAATTTTTAGTGGCCTGCGACGCGACCGACGCGATGCCCACGATTTTTCCATTGAAATGCATTGAAAACAGTGAAAATCGCGTTGGTCGGGTCGTATGCGGCCAAAAATGCTTAAATGGTCCACACGCGATGGCCGCGATTTCCCCATAGGGAACAATGTTAAATGGCTAACTTTACCCCCGATGACCGCGATTTCCCATAGGAAACAATGTTAAATGGGTCAATTTACCCAAATCATCATAGGGAACAATGGTAAATGGGCCAGAAACCCCAAAAAACACCCCTGAACATTGACATGTCCCCCCAGGGGACGCGGATACCTTCACAGGTAAACGCGTCCCTTCGCGGGCTTCACAGGTATCCGCGTCCGCTCGCCACGCTTCGGGCTCGCCACACTATTCTATTCTCAACTCCACGCCGACGTGGATAGTGGGGGTATGAAAAGGTCGGAGGACGCGTACCGACGCCCCTCGCGGGCTCGCTGCGCTCGCCACGCTTCGGGTTCACGTTGATCGCGGGGTGGCGTAAACTACTTTTGGGAGGACATTTCAATGTTCAGGGGTGTTTTTGGGCCATTTACCATTGTTCCTATGATAATTTGGTTAAATTGAGCCATTTCACATTGTTTCCTATGGGAAATCGTGGTCATCGCGGGTAAATTGAGGCATTTAACATTGGTCTCTATGGGGAAATCGCGGGCATCGCGTCTGGCCCATCGCACCCGATTTTTTAGTGCATGCGATGCCCGCGATGGCCCCGATTTTACCCCCGATGACCACGATCATGATCGTTGTGGCCGTGCTAGGAAACAAGTACCGAACTAACCTAACCCTTTGAGTGCCAAGTGAATTTTTCAAAATTGGTGTCAAAATTGCCAAGCACACCTTTTTATTCATCATAATGACCTGTAATGTTTACCTTATAGAGGAAATAATATTTTTTTTTACAAATCTTTTATTTTCATTTATATAACTAATGTGATCAATGCTAGCATTTTAGCGAATATTTTGAACATGTTGGCACTTAAAGGGTTAAAAAGTTAAGAAATAATGAAAATATGCAAGGGACAGATATTGCACAAAGTCAGCAAACTTTTGGGTTAAAATATGAGAGATGCTGGCATCTGGTTTGTAAATGAACTGGGTCTATGGAATGTAAATGAAAATGATTAAATATAATGAGTATATGATTAAAGTTAACATGCAGTCTAGTATTTACAAAAATGTGCTTTTGCTCAGTATAGTGCTAGAAATGTCAAATCAAATTATACCTTGAATTGTTATACCAATTTAGAAATTTCTGTGTTGATTTTTTTGTTTTACTGGTTATCAGACATTGAAACATTACCCGCTCTCCGGTCATGGCAAATGGAGCATTGAACCATTGCTCAAACGTGCTGCAGCTCTTGAATATGGTAGGCAGAAGGAAATTCAGCAAAGCCCAGAGCTCCGGCAATTTGTTCTGGAGCGGAGTTCCTGTTAGCAGTATTCTACGTGGGGCCACATAATGCGTGTTCAAGACTTGAGTTAACTTGCAGTGATGATTTTTCATCCGATGCCCTTCATCCACAATCATATACTTCCATCGTATCTAAAACAATGACACGTCTTACATAGGTTAGTGCATTTACATACATTCCTGAAAACCTCTATAGGTAAAAGAAAAAACCTGTACGGCTGCCATGTTCGAAAAGTGCTTTCCACTGGCATCACATCCTTTCTGCTCATCCATTATAAATAGCCACCATTGTTCAGAACGTTTGTTGAAAAAAAAAATGTCATTTTTTTTAACCACGACAAATTTCTGTAATTTATTATACACAACAAAACGTTTCATTTTTCCAAATAAGCTGCTGGAACAGAGTTTATTTGCCAAATGTGTGTCATCTAAGCAATGGTAATGTTACTGAAGAGGCAGTCCATTTTATTGTATGTTCTTATTATCTAGAGTGCCAAATATACCAACTCTGTTAGAAGAACAGAAGACTTACTTCAATAACAATAAATAACTTTATCTGCAATTTGCACGAAGCGTTTGCACATGAATAATTTGGACAGCTACCCAGCCAACCTTCCCAGGATGTAGTTCTTTTGCCAGATTCTCTAAGGACTTGCCAACAACTTCAAATAAAATCATTTTAATGCATCAGTAAATCCTCCCGAATGCAGATTCGTACATTAATGAGATTATAACCCAGAACAGACCTAACCAAAAACAAGGTGGTGGCAGCGGGCAAAGTGTAAACAACAACAGGAAAGAGCCATTAGGAGCTTCAGAATGCTGCAATTTCCATCTGCCAGCCGCCCCTGCTCACTGCAGTACATTGCTCCCACTGATCACATGGTGGGATAGACTAGGGCAGCAATTACCAACGTGAAAAGCATCAAATATCTGACTAGGAGTAAACAGACTGCTGGCTGAAGGAAATATACTTGGGAAGGATTATACATTTCATAGCAGAACTAAATCTTTCTGGCCAGCAGTGGTAAACCTGCACTGCAGTGGTTTGATACCAGTGGCATTAATACATGCAATAACACAATCGGAACAGGTGTAATACAAAGTCTAAATAAGAGTGAGGAACGATAACGCAATCTATGGTCTTGTTTTAGTTATAACAATGACATTCAGTTAATAACAATAGAGAAAAAGCAAAAATACCTTTGCAAGGATGTGCTTGTCTTTTATAATGTACTCATAGGTTGTCAAGAGGACATTAAATTTCCCACTGCGGAGTTGAGGGACCAGAGAGCGTCTCATAGCAGGTGTTCCCTAAAAGTACGAGACAGGGCTAGAAATCACACCATTGATTTTCTGGTAGTGTTAAAGGGTCAGATTTATAAAACTAAGATTTTAGACCGTAGGCTTTCTTATTTACAAAATTCACTGATATGTTTCTCTTTTCCAAATTATACAGCATAATTGACATGAACCTTTTATATATGCATATTTCTGTTTACCTGACCGAAGACCATCCATAATAACAATGTCCTTGTTCTTATTTAGGTTTCCCAAACAATGCATTGGGGGGAAATAAATTATTTTCTGCTCCAAATGTGCCTGTCTCTCCTGTGGAGGATCTCTATCCCCATAGTATTAAACCCAGTGTCCCATAGGATGTTAGAGAAAGAAAATGCTTTTGAAGTCGGTGGTTTCGGAGCCCAAACCCAGGTGTTTAGACGCCCATGTGCATTGAAACATGCAGACGCTTTCAGGTGCAACAAATGCTAAAAGGCAACTGATCAGTGCCACATTTGAATTGCTCTGATAGACGTCCATTTGCATAGGCGCCTAGCAGGATGCGCAGGAAAGATTGAATTCCCCCCATAATGTATTAAAAAAACATTTATTTGAAAAATCCTACACAAAAACCTCAAATCACACAGGATCATTACCCTTAAATTATTTTATTCTCGGTCACATTGGTGACACAATGAGTTTTGCCACTGTCCACAGTGGAAGAGTATAAATTAGGAAAGGAGACCGTAACAATATTACACAGAAAACAGTGCAAACAAATCTTACAGCCAACAACTGACAATAAGTAGCATAAGCGAAGGCATCTAGTGTCTACCATGGAATTGAAGGGTAGATTTATTAAGCTTGGTGAAGTGATAAAGTGTCTGTTTTTTATCACTGGCCAACTGTGGAATAAAAGTTGATGTATTCTAGTTCTAATGCAGTGGGCAAAAGTTTGTAACTCATAAACTTGGTTCTAAGTACATAGATATTTGAGCCTTCAAAAAACATCAGGGGCCACAATGATGATATGCACACAGAGGGACGATGTTGTGAGCAACAGGGACAGTTACCACATGGAAAAGGACTTATTTTATCAAGGGGAGGATGGGAGTGTTTACAGGAGAATAATCTAAAGATGCAGGACTGCAATGGCTAGGCAGACTAGTTTACATACAGTCAGCTGCCACCGGACAAAAATAAAAGATACTGCAAGCCCGAGGGGGTGAAGGGGGACTGATGGCCTTCAGGTAACAACGAAAGAGGATCTTAAAAAACGCCTGCCTCCAGGAGGTGTTGGGTGATAAATTATTAAAACATTTTTTGTCCTGTCTTTATTTAAATATTTTTTTTGTAGAGGTGTACTACAGGTGCATGTGGACTTTTAACCCCTTGAGGGGTGGGTTTTCCTGGGTTTATCCTGCCCCAGGAAAACCCAACACTCAAGCTGCAGCCACAACCTTCTGTAGGTAGTGGCACTGCAGCCAGAAGTAGCACCACTAGCCCCTCTGGAAAGTTCGGGTCCACTCAGGGGGGGCAGGGAGGAGGAGAGCGCCTGGCAGAGGTGGCGGGGAGTGTACTCAGGTGTTCGGGCACTCCTGTGTTCAGGCGTCCGAACACACGAACAGCTGAGTGTTTCCGAGAGCCCCTGAACCTCCAGGGGATCGGTAGACGGAAGTGATCATGATTGACGACAGTAGCGGCAAGTGATGATCGGCGGCGGGGAGTGCCTGGGGGATGGGAGAGGTGGTTGTGGGGGTCTACAGTATGTAGGTGCGTGCCAGTGCTGGAAGCACCACTGGCGCACACCTACTGTACATACTGTATTGTAGTATGCCTGAAATATTTCTGTGGCATAATGGCCTTTGTGGTCCAGGCATAATGGCCCTTGTGGTTCACCAAGTCCTTTTAAACATAACATACATTTTAACCATTATTATATATAATATAAAAAAACTAACGCTGAAAAAAATAATTCCCCATAAAAACAATATTAGAAAATAAATAAAGGAGTATTAAAATAAGCAGACCTTTTGAAGCTGCTTCTATTGACTTTTTGTAGCATATTTACAGCAGTCGTGCCAAACAGTCCCTCTTGGCACCCCAGGGGTCCTGTGAGATTCTGTTAGCAATTGGCATAGATCCCCCCCCCCCCCCCCCAAAAAAAAAAAAACCTGCCGCTAGTTGTATGGGACCAGTCAGCTCATTCACACAGGGCACCTACCGCTGAGTGGTGTATTGAAAGTACATGTATAAGGATGCATCTGTGCAAAAACATATCTTAATATATCTACATTTAATGATCTCTGAGAATACAATTCACATGGTATCCTTTTATTCCAATGCTTTACCCACTGTGTATCCTTAGCATGATGTGTGCATAACCAAATATGCAAAGTTCAATAAAAAAGCCTCTAAAAAGAACTGCTGATGAACAAACATTTTTCTATACAATGTTTGTATTTTAAAGTTAAAACTGAGGTTCTAATCGATAAAAAAAAAAAAAAAAACGTACAATATTTTGGTTGCTCGACAACTGTCACAAAACTTTGTAAACAGGCCATAAGCTATAAACCAAAGTCATGACGCTTCTCAAAGATGCTCAGCTGTGACATTAAGGGAACCAGGTGGCCCTTTCCAAACATAAATCCAATCAACCCATCACACAAAACGGCATGCAAGAAGCATAACTATTATTGCTCCCATCAAATATATTGGATGTGATGATGAACCATTTTGTGCAGCTTTTTTCATCTGAAAGTAATTAGTGTTTATTGCGGTCGCTTTAGACTGATTTGCTTGCATTGCAGCACACACAGTAATGTTCTTTAGGGTATTGGGAGAAGAACATGAAAAGAAAGGTACACAGACAGCAACGTTTCTAAAGCTCTACACAAACACTACAAACCTTGTAAGCGATTTTCACCACGGACGGAGCCCATTTATCAAACTCATACTGCCAGTTGGACAATGTCCTAGGGAGGAACAAGCAATATATTTAGAAGTAGGAAGGCAAAATCGGGAAAATGTAAGAACTTTTTTAAAAATAAATATGACACAAGATAAAAAGGATCACAGGATGTTCTGCAATTACCACAATAGAAATCTGAAGGCGTAAAAAGTTTTTTCTTCAGGTCCGTAAATTTGAGAACAAAAGTATAGTACAACTAAAGCACTTCTGTAGGTATAGAAGCTATTTCTAAATACTGTTACTTGAACTATAAAATAAACTACACACTTAAATACATAAGAACAGAACACACTTAAATACATATAAAAATAAGTTATTCTGCAGCTTCATATCTTTTTGCATGTGCTAATATTTGTTAAAAACCCATATAATTGATGGATATCAGCAGGTCACTGGCCCAGTGAGAGATGACTTGTTTGGATTCCTAAAACAATCATTTTTAAATGATCTGTATTTCAAACACCAAGAAAAATATACTACAAAACAGAAGAATAAAAGGAGGCCAAAATCCAGTCAATTAAGACAAATGTTTTTCAAAAGTTGCTTCAACTAACTCCCCAAAGATGTTTAACAATTAAGCTCATCCTATTATATGCTAAGTAACGTAAAACATTTTGAAACAATGCAGTAAGGAAAATGAATGTGCTACTTACGAGAGTGGAACAATAATAAGATAGGGGCCATTAAGTCTTTTGTGCTCCATGAGATAGGTTATGAGTGCAATAGTCTGAATTGTCTTCCCAAGACCCATTTCATCAGCAAGGATTCCATTTAAGTTGTTGTTATAAAGTGAAACCATCCATTCCAAGCCCTGGACCTGAAATTACCAAGCAAAACACAGATAAAAATCTGCACATCTGATGGGAACACTTTTCTACTTAACTATTTAAACAAGCGAAACGGTTCTCTATATACATTTTTTTTTAAATGCTTTAAAGCTTAAGTGTACATTGTTTTAATAAACTCAGCTTAGCATTTCTAGAAATAGTGCCAACTAATGGGCTCTACACATGTAGCAACCCACTGAGCATTCTGATCGCTCATCATGATCACTCAGCACACATCGATGTGTGTGCCAGCAATGTGTGCTGAGCGACCTGTCAGGGCCAGTGTTCTTCGGTGAGAACGATGGCCCCGTTTGAATAATAACCTGCATGTATGTTATTAATCGGTGCCAGATACAGACCCGCAGGGCTGCACATTTACATCGCTGGGTAGCCTACACACAGCGATATTCAGACATTTTCTGAGCATTTTAGTGAAATTATGTAAAATTGCTGTACTCTGCAGACAGCAGCGGAGGAAGTGAATGGGTGCCTGTGTGCGGCATCCATTCACCTTGCACAGGGGGCAGCCCAGCAGCTTACGTTTGTGCTGGACTTGCCCCCAGTGCGGCAGTCCGGGGCCTGGTGCGGTGATGTCATCTCCAAGTGGCGGCTCAGGAACCGCCTCCGCCAGGGGGGGTGTGTGTTTGTGTGTGTAAAAGGTAACAAACGCCGGTGTAAAAGGTAACAAACACTGCGTCGCACCTGGGTTGAAGTTGGGTACAAAAAGCCGGGTATGACCCGGCGTTTTGGTGTAAAAGGGGTATAATAAAGAGGCAAAATAAAATATACTGTATGTTAATAGTGTATTCTAAATGGCATTTTAGGTCATTGTTGAAATACATTATATTAGGTTCTGTATAGGCTGGCAATGAAGCACAAGTAGACTGAGCAATATAGGGGGTTATTCTGATTCACTCGGAAAAGCACAATCACTCTCTAATGGACAAAACCATATGCACTGCAGGTGGGGCTGATGCAGAGAGAGTTAGATTTGGGTGTTTTATGGTTTCTGTGCAGGGTAAATACTGGCTGCTTTATTTTTACACTGCAATATAGATATCAGTACACCCCCCACACAGTGCATATGGTTTTGTCCCTTAGAGTGATTGTGCCTTTCCGAGTGAATCAGAATAACACCCATTGTCCAGCTGCTTTGTTTAGAATTGATTTTAGAGTTAGAAGTCGGATTATGGAAAGACTGGTAAGAAGGACATAGTGATAGTTTGAGAGATGCAAGAGATTACTAGAGTATAAAATGAAAACTCTGGTAGCGTCTTGTGTGAGATATATACACATTTTGGAGGTGTTATTAGATGCATAAGACAGGATTTAGACACAATGAATGTGGCGAACAAAGGCCAGTTCTGTGTCAAGAATAAAACTTGAGCAGCATACAGACACATACGGTATTATCAAGTAAGAGGTTTCTATTAACTGTAGGCTAAATTATTAAATCCGACCCGGTGAAAGACGGCATTTGAGGTGGTAAGGTGATCTGCTAGATAAAAAGGGAAAAAAATAAATGGCAAAAGATCCATTTGGAAATTATACACATAGGAGGGTATCCTTTTGCCGACTGTAGTTAACTACATGGCAAAATCAGACAAACACTGCTATTTCTATTGTAGCCCATTTGTGCCATGAGTTAAGCTACCTACTGCTCTATGACAAATGGGATATGGGAGAAGTTCCTGGACCCATGAGTTATGGCTGCAAAAACAGGTCTGCTGATGCTATCCTTTGTGGGTAAGTGCCAGTTTCGGGGAATAAGCAAGTCGCAACAGGGCTAACAGGATAGCACCCCACAAATCGATTATCAGTGGAAAATTAACGCTGCTAATAGAATATCCCTTATAGTGAGGTAATGAAAATCAAAAGGAATCTCCTTTTCCAAAATACATTTTATAGAGTAGAGCACAGTCTAGCCTGTAATATTCTGATAGACAAAGTGGATAAGATTTAAGATGAAAGACAGAATGGAACAGGCTACTACATTATGCAATATTTACATAAGAAAGGTGTCATCAACAGGGCAGCAAAGAGGGGGGGGAGAATTGGAAGCAAGAAGTGTGCTTTAGTTTTAGCAAAATCAAACCATTGAGTTAGTTACGGCTATCTCTGTGGTGTGTAGTAAATGAAAGTCCCTTTCTAAAGAGGATACACGAGGTTGTGGGAGGAAAGAAACCACATGAAGAGAGTATACATTGACTCATGAAGCTTGTAAGGGCATGGGAGTTGCAAAATGGATATACAGTATATTACAGTGGTTCCCAAACTGTGTGCCGTGGCTCCCTGGGGTGCCTTGGGACACTTGCAGGGGTGCCCCAGGTTGGTGGTCCAGGACCAATTCAATTTATTTATGGTTAATTATTTATGGGCAAAACCAGTGCTGGTGCCTGACAATCATAAAATGTGTACAAACAGAAGCAAATCCTGCCCTTTACCACACAACTGACCCTTAGAATCGCATATAAACCCAATCTAATTAATTGTTTTTGGGCCTAGGGGTGCAGCGAAAAAATTCTGATAGACTAGGGTGCCGTGATTCATAAAAGTTTGGGAACCCCTGGTATATATATATATATATATATATATATATATATATATATATATATATATATATATATATATATATATATATAGCAATTACCTGGTGAATGACAAAACATGGAATGTTTCCAGTGGACAGAGAAAATTCACACATTTTATTTATAGATGAGTCGGCACAAGACAGTAGAATGACGGATTTGTAAGGAAAAAGCTTAAAACGGGTAATAGAAAGAGAGAGGGTAAGACGCTTCCCTTTCTTGAACCAAATGTGAGAAGAGAATTGTGGAATCTGAAGCAACCATTTAGTAAAGTGATCCCACTCTATCCAACACACATTCAGGCTTCTACGCACCATTCATCTGATGCTTGAGAATGGAGTTGAGAAGTAGTACTGGTGGGAGAGATGAAGCTGAAGGGCTAGGGAAAATGTGTACAGGGGTGCAATCACTGATATCTTTTTAGTCATTTTTTTCATTTGAGTTATACATCATTACCTCCATTTCTACTTGTCCATCTCCTCATTGTTACTTTACTTACTGCATATTTTCACTAGTGTCACCTCTCATATTTTACTCTCCTGACATTTATGTGCAGTTTTATGAGACTGTTGGATATTTTATGCTCACCTCATAAATAAATAGCAGTTATAGGAATGACATACTTACAGAGGACATAACCTACCTGGTAATGTTTAAGGCTACCATTGACCAGAAGTGATGATTGCTTCTCCACCCTCTCTGTGATTGCATGGGCTACACCATAGTAGGACTGAGACTGGCGGGCATCTGCCTGCATACCATACTCATCATCTACATCTTGCTTTGCGGTCCTGAAATACAAATGCATTTCACACGTGTTATTTTTTTTTAAAACAAACATAAAGATAAATAATACCATATTCCTATATCAAAAAGCCAAGCATAACTGAGATTAAACTGTAAACCTCTAGTCTGGACTAAAGTGTGGTGGACAGTCAGATCATTTATAGTCTGAAAGTTGCCCATACACTGCCCTATTAGTGTCCCACTTCCCCTGATCTAAGGTGACATAATGACAGGAAGCAGTGGAGAAAGCACAGTGCAAAAGAAGTTAAAATGGTGCTATAGATACAGAATAAAAACTCACAAAGCAGAATAAACAGTACTCTCTACATATAGGAATGTAGACAGGGAGGAGATCGCTACAAAATGGTTTGTGATTTGCAGTAAAGCCTACTCCGAGACAGAATGCCCTCTGCACATCAAGGTAAAAAGCTTTACATTATGTTGCATAAAATGATCAGTATGTAAAGGTTTTAACCTTGCGAGCAGGGCCCTCATAGCTTTCTGTAAATACCCAGTTTGTGGCGTATTGTATATCTGTCTGTGTCAGATGTTCTATTGTATAAAAAAATTATAAAAACTGCTAATTATACACAAATGTTCTTGACAGCACTGCAATACAGTAACATCTAAAACGGCTTCATGAGAGACTGATCTCTCTAATTACCAAATTATCATGAAGCAAGTGGACAAGGAAGAGGAAGGACAGACAGTAATATGTATAGAATATTGAAAATTCACTGACAGAAGAAAAAGAACTGAAGGCCTAGGATGAAACACACAGATCTGTGACATGGTGCCATCACTTCACAGACTATCATTTCACAGCCACGCACATAAAGCTGTGCGTATCCCCATTATGGAGGTGGCCTGAAGAACACACATTACACATATATACACCTATATACACCTATATACAAACACACACACACTTCTTCAGATCTAGGTCATCCTCATCTATATCACCACCACATGGTGTGCCTTACATCAGCAGAAAACTACAAAAAGAGACATGCTGTTTCATTTACAATAGCTCATGGGCTTTAAAATACAACTTCTAACCAACTTTTGCAAATCTGCATACGGTAACCTGTTCTCTTTGGAGTTAAATTAGCACACACTACTTTAATGTAGCTTATTGCAAAATGGAACAGCTGGCACAAACAGTGTGGAGAATTCCCGAAGGAGAACGGAGGGCATACTCAATGATCTTCTTAGCGCTGTTTTCTACGATGTCCTCAGTGTTCAGGCCTAAGCGTTTTTTCTCATCTGCTTCCAATCTGCTAGATTCATCATCTTCATCCTGTACAAAGAGAAAAAACATGGTTAATGCCAAGACTGTATGGTCCTTTGGTCTACTACATGAACCTTTTGTAAAGATAGAAGCACCTATACTTAGAAACAAAATCACTTGCACCAATTCATTATATAAAAATAACTGTACACATGCATCGAATAATGCATGCTAGTGCTGTCCATCAAAGGCTGTATCGTGGTTTTCAACCATCATTTGAAATCCATCGATGGCAGAGTGCTGCGTTGCACACAAATATAAAAATATTGCATATCAAATTAACCCCATTTATATCCTAGTTATTGTCAATTATAAGCATTTGCGTAAAAAAACAAAGTGGCGCTAGCAGAGTTGCATGTGACACGTCTGCTCCATCACCCTGCATGGCATATCGACAGGGCCGGTGCAAGGCACCGGAGCCACCCAGGCGAGTCGGGGTGGGGGCGCCCCGGTGCCCGGGGGTGGTACCTGTATTGCCCGTCCCTGCAGTGCTGGAGCGGGCAGGGGTGTCCTGCGGCGCTGTCACTACGCGGTCACTGTGATAAAGCTGCTGCTGGCGGCGGCGGGATCCCTGGAGTGTCCGTGCCGCGGGGGTACCTGCAGCGCTGTCCTGTGTATAAAGCTGCTGCTGGCGGCGGCGGGGTCCCTGGAGTGAATAGAGAATAACTAGCGCTATGCGTCGGCGCAGGAAGCGCTTCTGATTTTGAAAACACTTGCCGCAAGCTGATTGGCTGAATCTCAGCCAATCAGCGTGCGGCAAGTGTTTTCAAAATCAGAAGCGCTTCCCACGCCGCCGCATAGCGCTAGTTATTCTCTATTCACTCCAGGGACCCCGCCGCCAGAAGCAGCTTTATACACAGGACAGCGCCGCAGGTACCCCCGCGGCACGGACACCCCGGCCAGCTATATGCACATGGGGGTCAGGTAAGGGGCGAACTGCCGCCCTCCAGATGCCGGCGCCCTAGGCAAATGCCTAGAGCTGCCTAGTGGTGGCGCCGGCCCTGCATATCGAAGCTAAATATAGGAGGACAAATTTTATAGCCTGATTCAAAGATGTACATAATGCCGATATTGGAGTTCGTATTTTTATAAATAAATTTGTTATCCTTACAGTATTACACTATTTGGTTTTCATCTCTTACATGTCTCCATCTTCTATACTAATGGAGAGCCTCTGTTGAGGCGAAGATACATAAGATAAGGGAAGTAATATTTCAATGTTTGTATCCACTTATTGTCACCTCATATAAAACGGTCACTTATTCAGGTGTCAGCGCACAGTCACTTACCATTTTCCATATATAATCCAAACAGGTCTACTTTAATACAACTTGCGACCAATTGTTTTGAAAAGTGGTGTCTGTATAAAACACATGGTCTACAGTAGTTTATGTAAAACAAAATTAATAGTTTAAAAGCAGTTTTTTGTTAATATAAAAGGAACATGATTGCAGGCTGTTATAAGGGTTATTGACCTACAAAATGCCTTACAATCTATGGTGGAGTTTCTGCTTTTTTTAACTACCTGAGGAATATTCAATTGGTGACATCTCTAAGTACAATTTATAGGAAACACATACCTCCTCTTCATATTCTGAGCTGCTTCCTTCGCTATCAGATCTAGGTGCTACTTCATATCTTAGGAGGGGAAGAAAAGGAATAGTTAGATAAATTATTTTCCCTTTGCATGTATTTCTATTATAAATGTCACAAGGCTTAATGAAAGAGGGGAACAGAAAGCGTGCAGCAAACATTTTGAGGCTGGAACTCACCCTGGGTTCATCTCCAGCCATGTTTCCAGCTGGCTGGATTTTGGTGCCTCTGGAGCCAGCAGTACTTTCCCTGTTTCAGTGTGAATAACCTTTACGGGAAGGTCGCTCATCTGACTGCTCTCATCTATAAGCTAGGTGCAACAAATCAAGGACAATTATCAAAATGGGACATATTTTTTAATATAAGCAGCATTCATATTATGCCCAGTGAAAACAACTAAAAAATGATTATAAAATGTTTATAGTATGGATTGATAATTATGAAAAACTTTTTTTATTATTATTATTATTGTTGATAATTTAAATCATTGGAGGTAAAATTGATGTACAGACGTTGCACTGTTGCTACAGAACATTACATTTGCCTCTGCAAGTTAGACCCCATAGGCTGAGAATGGAGATAGTAAGGTCCTGCACCAACGAGACAAGAACCTGACCAAGGGTAACAGGAAATCACAAAGAACAAGAGCGTAAATGGTGCATATCGAGTGTTACCCAAAAGATTAAGGAACGAAAACATACAACATTAATATTAAACAGAACCTATTTTATCCTCTTGAGGGGCACTGAAAATGCTTTGGGAAACGCTCAAAAGTGTTACATCCAAGAAAGTAAAAAATTGTGAATCTATAAACACGTCAAGGTGTTGACTGAGCTGTAAGAAGAAGTATTCCCATTTTGGGAAGAGACTTAACTATAGCCCAATGTAAATCTATCTACAGTAGCATGTTCTGAGGCTGGCAGACTGCTCATGTGGGCAACATGTGAAGACATGGATCCTTACAACATAAGTCACCAAATCATAGATAATAGAGAGCGCCATCTTCTGGACATATATGCTGCTCTATATCACAATGTCTTGATTAAGCTGCAACCTGGTTTAGTCTGAATAAAAGCCTGCCTTTGTGAAAGATGATGGATGTTGAACTACAAGACATCTCTAAAATCAAAACCTCTCCTAGCTTTGGAGATAACCATCAGAAAGCTAGGTAGTTCCACGTAAGAAACTTTGACTTTGCTTTAAGTTGACTGGGAAAACACTGCCATTAACAGAATACAAATGAAATGCTAAGAACACCATTTGGATATTACCTCTCCATCAGGGCCTAGGCCAGATCCCATTGCTTCCACATTCTCTTCCAACTTCTGTAAAAAAAACATTAAATAGAAAGAAATTATTTTGATGTGCCCAAGGCAAATGGGGAAAAAAGTAGTCAAACAGGCACTGCATTAGCATATATGTGGTTAGGCATTAACATGCAGTACTACCACACTAAAGTGGAAAGTAGCATTTAAAGGCAAAGACAAATACTCAATAGAAATATCAGGTACTATTAAGATTTTGTTTCTGCTTATAACTGTGAAGGCAATGAACTGGGTTGTTAAATGCACTAAACAAACTCAGCTTATTTCAACAAGTGGCTATAGTGTGCAGTACATATTAAAATGAACATGCCTTACATTAACTAGTATAAAATTAATTTTATTTAAACTATCAAGATATTTTATCTGACCTTCGTTGACAAGCTATTAGTGTAGTTTGGATAAGAATACAGACAAAAATGATTATACAAAAAGATAAGGAGGACAGCAAGTGCAGCTGTGCTTGCATAGATTTGGACATTTAAACACTGCTAATGGGAACATTTGCGGCAAATGACTGGAACGTACTCCAGCTCTCAGGCTTCAAGTGCTCTAGTAAAAAAAAAACTACCAGAATGGAGGTACTCAAAATTATTTTATGAACAAGAAATAAAGTATCACTTTACTTAAAATAATAGACTAAAGGTAGAATTTTAAAATCAAACATAGAAAAGTTCACAGGATTATTTTTATTACATTCACCCCCCCCCCCCCCACCCCCCCAAAATGAAAAAAGAAAAACAAATGATCAGCGTTGTTCAGTATTTCCCCCCAAAAATGAAAAAGACCAGCTGATCTTCTCAAGCATCCGAGTATGTGTTATGTGTTCCTGTTCTAAATAAGTATGTTTGTATTAACAGCTTGCCAGTGGTTTTGATTTAGCACGCCTCACTGGGCTTCACAAACCAACCATCTGTGCAGTAGGTAGTCACATGTAGGTTAACTACAGAGAAGCATCAGAAGCGCAGCAGCAGTTTGTTTTAGGTACACTAAATAAGGAGGAATAGACTTTTTTTTGAGTTTATGTTACTTTCCAGCCTCCACAATATGACTATAAATGTAAATATGGTGCAGAACAAAAATCCAAACCATACTCTCCTATAATCAGATACAAATAATTTAAGGAAAAAAAAAGACGTACCATTGTAGCCAATTATAATAAAGTAGTTAGTTTAGTCTGTTGATCAGAAAAAAATACAACACAATGGGTATGAGTTATAGGGTCGACTATAAGGTTGACACATTAAAAATGTCAACATGGCTGAGGTCAACAGGGTCAAAAGGTCAACATAGAAGAGGTGGACATGAGTTTTTAAAAAAAAAAATTGTGTCTATGTCGAGATGGACACCGTATAAGTGGACACTGCGTCCCCTCACATTGCCATTCTTCGGGCATGGTGCCTCGCTACACTCGGCACACTCATGTTCTCCCTCTATGTCCACTTGGATAGTAAAGAAGGAAAAATCACCTATTTTGGAAAAACAATGTGAAATATATCTTGTCTGTGCTCTTACCTTCTTTCTCCGCTTCTTCTTTTTCTCCTTGGCTGCCTGTGCTTGTTTGTGCTCCCACACCAGACTGGTCAGGTTAGCAACATACTCATCAGTTTGCTGGAGCAGGTAGGCCAGACGACGATCTTTTTTCTGGTCAATAAGTTTACGGTAGCCTTCCTCATCTTCTGCCTGTTAAAGGAGAATATTGTTTTACCTATATATATATTTTTTAAACAAACTATTCTAACAAGAATCAAGCACATCAAAAATTTTAAAAAGGGACCAGTATTAGAAACTTTCTGCTTTTCTACGGTTACCCCTGATAGTCAGAAAACGTAGCGTATTGTCTCAATCAGCTTCTTAAAATGCCCGTACCACAGTGGCTATATAGCAAGATACAAGCTAGAGGATAAGCCCTTAAAAAGTCTTAAATGTAGCTGTTGCCTCGAGGAATGTCAGGGGTCTTCTCACATTAAAATCATTTTTTACACTATGAACCTTCCCCACACTCCGTACTGTAAACTGATAAGATGCCCTTCCCTCCTGGATGTCTAGATGCTGTAGGAGATGAATCGATTTGTGAGCATTAAGGCCATTTTCATCATTTTTAATCATAAATAATAATATTATTATTACCAGAAGCAGAATTCAGTTGGATTACATTGCAAATAATTACTTCATTTATGCAATATGAGGTACTAGTAGTTTCCAAACATTTTGTGGTGCCTCAGAGCTAGCACACATCTGGAAGGAGAAGATATCCATATAAAGACAGGAGAGTAGGAGATCAACTACTTTTAATAAGTACAACATTATCAGTATTATTATTGTGATATATACTGTACTGTTTATATCACAATTTGAAAAATACCACACTAAGGGCACCGTTTTTTTGTTTTATTATTTCAGATTATCTATTTCAGTCATGCACCTGCTGCTTATGAAGAATGTCTGCAACCCTAGTCCTTCCACACTGAAAACTTAATGTAAGAACTTATTCATTCATATTCTTTGTGGACTTGCACCATAAATAACAGATTTTTCCAAACAAGAGGCGCTTGCCTTGTCTGCACTCAACACAGATTTTTTTTCCCTCTCTCTCTGGAGTTTCTGAACAGGAGATGTTGCCATGATTACAATCCATTACATATAATGTTATATTACATATAATGTTATACTTGTAAATTGTATCAAGACACCTTAAAGATTCATTTGTTTAAAAACTTCTAATTCACTCGCAACACACCCAATAAAATGACCTGCATACACAAACTACATATGTCTCCTCCTACATTTTGACTGTCTGTTTTGTTGTATCACTGTCTGCTATTGTAAAGCGCAACGGAATATGCTGCGCTATATAAGAAACTGTTAATAAATAAATAAATAAAATAAAATGTCAAATTTAGAAGCTAGTCTGCTATATTTGTACTTACCATCAGTCTTCTCATTCTTTCCTTTTCAATGCGCTCCGTTTCCTTCTTTTGTTCCCGTTCGGTGTTTGCATGCCATGTTGCAACCGCTTTAGAAAGTTTCTGAATTTTGCCAGTGACAGATCGGTGGTATTCTTTAAAATCTTTTGCATGTTGCAGTATACTATTAAGATACTCCTGTAAGAAGTAAGAAAATCGAACAATTATAGAAGTGCATTACTTACATAATAAACTAGTTCAAGGCTTAAATCAATTCATAGCACTATCAGTAACATCTCAAAAATGTATTGCGTGGCTTTAGCACAGGTAGTTGTCAATACATTGGATGTATTGGACATGAACGGTAAGAAACAAAAAAATGTATACAGCAAGTACAGTGAAAACTAAAAATGAAAAATTGGACAGCAGAGTTACAAAAATCATTTTAATCAATTCTGCAGTGAAAAATTATAGAAAAAGCTTACATAGGAGAACGCTTAATGGGGCTCAACATAATGACCAAAAGACACAATGGTGCCAACATCCCCAAATTAAGGCACCAAGTGACCATAATCTTAGTGTCCGTGAGTCACCGAAACACTGAAATTTGCTGGCAGCGAGTTAAACTACATCTCTTTCAAACATACAGAAACAGAGGCAATCACAAGGTAGCAGATTAGTTTTCGATGCTTTTGCCTCGAGCGGATTTGGCTAGATTATATTATATAGATTGGAAGCTTGCAGCAGGGCCCTCTAACCTCCAAGTCTGTCTGTCCGTTACCCAGTTTGTTTTATCACTGTCTACCATTGAATCTGCTGCGCTATAGATAGATAGATATATATATATATATATATATATATCCCAAATGGCAGTTAGCACACTTCATTCACATCATCCGGGGAAATGCTGAAGCCACATAATATAGATAGATATAGAAATCCAAATCGACCGGCACTCTTTAAAAGTTCTCCAAGATAATGGGCCCCGGTGCCTGGATAAAAAGTCATGCAAAAATCCAAAGGGAAGCAGCACTCAGGAGGCAGTTTCAAACAATGTAAATCTGTATTAAAGCAACAAGCTTTCGGGGTGTGACCCCCTTCGTCAGGTACATACAGCATATATATATATATATATACAGGTTGAGTATCCCGTATCCAAAATGCTCGGGACCAGGAGAATTTTGGATAACGGATTATTCCGTATTTCGGAATATTTTAATATTTCAATGATGTATTTTGAAGTATCTTGCATTTATGCTGTATAAACACATAATATACACACAAATATATTTTATTACCACATAAAATACACACAAACATATTTTAATTGTTCAAAAAACAAGGTTTCAAAACGTGAAACAAAATGTGTGTACTATCTCAGCACTGAATTTGAAGGCCAAGCAATCATTTTCTTGTACATATATAGTGCCAGTTACATATCATGTCCCCAGTGATGCGGTTACATATGTCCCCAGTGAGTTTTTAGCAAAAAAAAAAAATTTTTTCACTTTCTGGAATGTCCGTATTTCGGAATAATTCGGATACGGGATACTCGACATTATATATATATATATATATATATATATATATATATATATATATATATATATATATATATATATATATATATATATATATATATATATATATATATATATATATATATATATATATATATAGTTTTGAAAACAGGCGCTTCATAGTGCAGTAAGCGTTTTTAAAATTGTATTTATTCAGGTGAAAATGAACAATAAAATAGGGATAGGGTAGACATACCAGAGTGAGCGGTATCAACAACTGCAGTACACACAGCATAAACGTGGTGCAGGGCACCAAAGATACGGAGCCGTGAACACTCGATGCTCCTTCTTAGTAGTGACGTCGCTAGGCCGCGCCTCAACGCGTTTCGTTATCAACTTCGTCAGAGGGATGCGAAGTCGATGACGAAACGCGTTGGGGCGTGGCCTAGCGACGTCACTACTAAGGAGCATTGAGTGTTCACCGGCTCCGTATCTCTGGTGCCCTGCACCACGTTTTTGCTGTATGTACTGCGGTTGTCGATACCGCTCACTCTGGTACGTCTACCCTATCCCTATGTTATTGTTCATTTTCACCTGAATAAATACAATTTTAAAAACGCTTACTGCACTATGAAGCACCTGTTTTCAAAACTCTTCTAGATCTTCTACCTGTTTGGACCCAGGAAAACACCGGCTCGGTGGAAAACAGTGCTGCCGGATCACGAAAGTAAAGAATCTGAGTGCTACCTTTACTCATTGGACATTATCCAGTGGACTGGGATTATACAGACTTTGGACGGTATTTTCTTCACCCAAAAATTTTAATTGTTTTCACAATATTCTACTGGAATCTTTTTTTATAGAACATGTAGTTTTATACTGTAAGATAAAAGATAATTTTTCAGTTTCAAAATAAGAGTGATACTTACAGAGAGGTCAACACAGGGCGTTAACCCAATGTTTATTGAGTATATCTCCATTTCATTGCTATTAACCACTGAGCAATGTGTGCTTTTAAAATACATAGAGGATTATTTGTTTCCTACAATACACTATTGCTCATAATAACAACTCAGCATGGCTAAAGTGCTTGTTAAGGCATGGGAAATTTATAAAGGTTTGTACATCTAAAAAGGTGTAGCAATGATGCGGTTTAAACTGAACTGCAGTGTGTACATACTGTCTCCACCTCCAGGTCTACTATAGAGCTATTCTCACATTCTGTGCTAAAACTGCACAAGCTGACTAAGAACTAACATTTACACGTAGAGCTTGTCATACCTGGTGCTTCTGTCTTCGCTTCCTCTCTTGCTCAATTTTCTGCTGCTTTTCAAGTTTCTCAGTCATGCGGGCTTCGCGCAGAGTTTGTCTTTTGCTTCTCTTGTACGCTTTGGAGTTCAGGGCAGTCTCCAGTGTAGTATCTCGACGCATGCATGCCACAACCTCCTGTCTCAGCTGACCAACAAAAGAATAAAACAAATCAATAATACAGTGTGTAAAACATTTAAAAGAGCAAGAATAGGTCAAGAGGGGACACAATATATTGAAAGAATACTTAATAGATCATAACATACATACTGTGACCTATAAATGTATCTCTATCAACATTAGAACCTCAAGATCACCATAGAACCATACAGGAACACCACACAGCAGTTGCTAAGTGTCCATGTTGGTTATAATTTTAATAGATGTTTATTCAGTTACAAGACAATTGATACCAATCCCAATAAATATTGTAAAAGACTGGTCTCAAAAGCACTCAAAAACATCCTAATTATTGTGTTATGTTTAAGCTACATATAATACAGCTGGACAACCACGCTGGAATTCCTATCACACTGCAAGGAGAGTACAAATAGAATGAAGTCTATGAAAGATACTTTGAATGGGGTAACATCAAATAAATAAGAGTGAAGCATGGGGTAAATAGCAGTTAGTGGGAGAGTTGCACTGTACATACATACACACATGCTAAGTAGCAGAAGCCATACATTTGCAGCAATCAGAAAGGAGCTGGAAGTAAAGGGGGCAGTAGTGGTTCCATTTGTGATGTCAAGGAAACCTTACAGAAAATAGTTGTGCTTTGAAAGAAGTGTTACTATATTATTGGGCAGATGTATTAAGCCTGGCGAAGAGATAAAGTGGAAGGAGATAACGCACCAGCCAATCAACTCCCAACTGTCATATTTCAAACACAGCTGATTGGCTGGTGCGTTATCTCCTTCCACTTTATCTCTTCGCCAGGCTTGCTAAATGTTTTTTAGAAGCTTGGTAACTGGCAATGTATTCAGGTCTACCAAGGATTTTCATTGTGTTGTGACAGAAAACCGAATCGGTTCAGCAAGCTTACTACTTAAGAGCATAGGAGGTGTTTACAGTGCTTGAAAATAGTTGAATACATCAAAAACCTAATCCTGGGGGTCGAAATAACAGATTCAACAATTACATCTCTAGTGGAAAGACTGTTTCTAGCAACTATGCATTACTTTTCATAAAGAGCCTTGGTTAAAACCCAGTTGCTTTGCATGTAGATCACATAATCATTACCAAGGCCTTATTGATTTGCCTCAAGAAATGTACATGCTGGAAGATAGCACAAGGCCCAGGATTAGACAGCTGCACTGCTCGCTACATATGTTTTAGCTTTAAGCAGTCGTGTTTGGAACAGAAATGGTAATTTATTCTGATTAGAATACTCAATATAAACTTAAAACTTTTTTCATGACTCACTTAAAGAAAAGAAAAATAAGAGAAGGAAAATGGGAAAAAAAAGTTGGAAACTATTAATGAGAGAAGTTCAGCAAACTACCAAGTTCTCCTGAAGCAATCAGGTTTTAGGCATGTAGTTGTAGTTTACTGTTACCTGGCGCTGGAAGTTTAGGAGTCTTAGAGCTTTTAGCTCCACAGTAGCTTTGGTTCTGAGATCAGGAGGTAGGGAGCCAGGCAGGTTTTCCAATTCTTGGATCCTATGAGCAATACGGGCCTGAAGTCTGAAGACACAACCATTCAAAGCAATTATAATACGGAAAGAGAGAGTCAGGTGCATATTTGGACTCACATTGTAAGGTTTTCTGCATGTACGAAAAGTTTTGACATGCATCATTTCATCATCACATACAATGCCTTACTTTTAAGAAATATTGGGGCAGATGTATTAAGCCTGGTGAAGAGATAAACTGGAGATTAAGTGGAAGGAGATAACGCACCAGCCAATCAGATCTAAACTGTCATATTTCAAACACAGCTGATTGGCTGGTGCATTAACTCTTCCAAGTTATCTCCAGTTTATCTCTTCTCCAGGCTTAATACATCTGCCCCAATGATTGCACAAAGAAAACGGTTACCCTTTTTACTCATATCTGAACCACGGAAAAGATATTTAGGATTTTATGAAAGCTAGAAAACTGTAGGAATAGGAGCTCTGTACCATACAAAGAGGTAAGGACCAAACCAGTTCTTTTGATTTTGTTCTTTATTTTGTAACTTCTAAGAATTCTTGTAAGCATTCAGCATAACTTATGGAGAGATCTAATGTCCTTAAAGCAGTGGTTCCCAAACTGTGTACCTAGGCACCCTGGGATGCCTTACGCTGGTTGATCAGGATCGAGGATCACAAGCCCGAAGCGCGGCCAGCCCCGCGAGGGGACGCGGAATACATGTGAAGTAATACGCGTGCACTCACCACACTATATAAAATCAACTCCACGCCGACGTGGATAGTGGGGGTATGAAAAGGTCGGAGGATGCTTACCGCCGCCGCTCGCCACGCTTCGGGTTGGCGTTCATAGTGGGGGTGGCGTTAACAATGGGGGTGCATTTAACATAGTAATCACCCATCAGGGTGCCTGTACAGGTTAAAAAAAAAAAAAATCGGGTCTGATCGCATCGCATGCGATGGCATAAGATGAAATTGATGGGCTCCGTGCTAGGAAAACAAGTACCAAAAAAGTTTGGGAATCACTGCCTTAAAGAAAGAATATTTATGAAATCATGTACATTTACACTACATTCTTAACATGAAAAAGTGATTTCCATGTAGTTTCTTCATTTTTGTTCTAAAATAAATTATAAGAAAAATACTATATTCCCCCAAATCTTATCGTCATTGAAAATACCTCTAAAATATTTAGCCGTCTCTATGTAAAAAAAAAAAATCAAGTATTTTTTTTTTGTACAATGAATCATGAGCATGCAGAATGTAATTTAGCAAAATATGAAGTTGTCAGTTAGTGACGAATTAAAAAAAAAAAAAAAAAAGAACTTAATGCAAAACTAATTCATCTGAATGGCATGATCTGTGCCAATAGGCAGATATCCGAATCCACCAGGTCCACAGCAATGGCACAAGCAGTGCAGTAGTTTGCAGTTCGTGATTACAGACTTATTTACTGCTGATGTGACCTAGCATGCCATATGAATAATTAAACAGTATTTGTTTGGTGAACATATACATAGAAATATAACATAATAAATATATAAATGAATGAATCAGCAGAGTCATATGACATTGCATCAGTTTCTTCTTCTTTCTTTAGGTTCACATCTCCTGCAGGATTAATAAACCTCTTCTCAGGAACTGAAAAAATATATCCAGCCTGTAATATAAGTCTGTTTCATGCCGCAATAGTAACCGTTCTTGATTTACAGTTCAATCTCCATGAAAAACCTGACTGACCTAATTCTAATTCAATTTTTTGTGCTGTAGAGCAGAGAAAACGCGTCTCCTGCAGTGATACAGAATTACATCCTTGTGATTTTGGGTGTTTTAAAGCCTCAAATCTCCTTAGGAGACAATCTGTCGATCTTATTTTTGTTGTGTATTTATAGAGCAAGGTAAAGAGGTGATCACATGAGAATGGCAGCAGTCACAAGCCAGCTGTGTCTCAGGACAACTCATCTTTATAATAAGACCACCACATTTACAAGCCCACTGAATAGTTCTTTTGTACATTTAGAACTTCTAAAAATAGCTTTATTTGTATAACTGTAACCTACACAATACAGACATGTATCATAAATCAGTAACCTTCCATATAGGAACTTAAATAATAATAATAATAGCACTGTCATCTATGTATCGAACCCTCTATCAATCTTACTGGGCTGCTCATCCCAAGCACATCACTTCGTGGGGCTTCTGCTGATCAAACTAGTTGTTACAACACATATATTATCACACATTAGGTTTGGGGAATTTGGAGGCCAGGGTTATGCCTTCAACTCTTCATCAAGTTTGTATATGTACAGAGCACATTAACTTACAGAAAGAGGCTACTTCCATCGTGGAATACCATTCCCATGAAAGGATTACCTTTCAACCATGTTTAGGTAGGTTGTACTTGGAAAATGAATGTCCATATGAATAACTAGACCCAGGGATTTTCAGCAATGCTTTGCCCTAAGCAATAGTCTTTTTGCCAGCTTACAAAACTAGTTTATTATGCACATCTGCTCTGTAATGTTTCAGGTAGCTTGTCCTCAATGAAGAGAGAAACCACAGTCATTAACTCTGCAGAGCACACAGCAGTGCATGAAAATGTGGGTCATTCAATTAGCTAGCAAGGAACCACACTAACCAGCAAATACAGTACTTTGTGTCTTTTTTGATTTTGTCTTTGGCGATTTTGACTCACAGCTTCTATGATTTGCTAGCAGAAATCAGTGCAAGCGAAATGCAATCGGTCATTGGGCGGTATTTAATGAGGCTGATTCGCCAGGTTTTTATGGCGATTTTGTGCTGTAAGGCGAATTTCTGACTAAAACAGTGAATCACCCTATTCAATGACCAGATGGCGAATACATTTCAAGGTTTTTTTTGCCATGATTCACCGAGTAGCAATCACTATCTTTTTATGGTAAAGTGGAAGGTGAACTTTTAAAATAAAGTGTTTTGTTTTTTACATTTGGTGTCAAAAAATCTGGAATTTTATTCTGAGGAGGGGCATGCTATTTTTATTCATGTGCTGTAAGCACATGAATATATATTTAATTAAAAAATATATATATATTTTTTTTTTTTTTTTTTTTACACAGAGCAGCCAGCAGGGGGCCGGAGCTGAGCCGCTCATTAGATATTCATATATTCACTTCACCCGATCATTACATATGCATGATCGGGTGTAGTGAATATACCCGGTCCCCTGCTGGCACCCCCGGGGGGGCAGCCTGTGCTGCCTGGGTCCCGGGGAGCCCACCTCCCCCCCACAAACGTTCTGGGGCAGGCAGGGAGACTTCCATCTCCCTGCCTGCCACCGTCCTCAGGCTCCCCGCGGCATTCGCCGCAGGAGCTCAAATTCGCCGGTCAGGGGCAGCGAGCCCCTGACTCGTTGAATACCGGAGCCGGCGAGGCTCCGGAACGCGGCGACCAGTGGCGAATGTGCAGCGAATCCTAAACAGGATTCGCTGCACGTCGCCGGTATTCACATTGAATACCGCCCATTGTCTTTAGTTATGGTTTATTATGTATATTATCCCAAACGATACTAAGGTACCTGAAATGTTGCAAACCCCTTTTTTTTTTTTTACATATCCTATATATAGGGTCATAGGGTCGATTCAATATATTGCACGGTGAATAACACCAGGGCGGAAGCTCCCACAACAATTCTAATCAGCACACTAAGCTGGAGAATGTCGGTACTCGTGGAACTTGAGAGTAGCTGGAATTTGCAGTTGCAAAGCAGCTGAGATGCCATAAACTTACCTATCCTTCGTGCTGTAGTTGGGAGATTTTAAGACTGTGTTTTAAACACTTTGTAAAAAACCACAAACATGATTTGAAAAGAGGTTGTCTTTTACTGCTCATATGTATAAGGATGTAAGGAAAACATTCTTTAGAAGCAAAGGGTAAATGTGCTAAAGCTTTTAAAAATGAAAAGAGGTGATGTTGCTCATGGCTACCAATCCGATTCGGTCATTCATATAATTTTCTAGGATGCAATAGAGAAATGATAGACATAATCCAAATGGCTGCTATGGAAAACATCACCCCTCTACATTTTTAGCAGCTTTAGTAAAATATAAAGTCTGTGTTCTTTGATAAATTGATTTTACATTAAAACAACAATACTCCAAAAGTAACTATAGAACACTGGTAAAATGACTCTGAAACTTCTGTTTCGCTGTAACACTGGACTAGAGGACATTACCACAAACCTACCTCTGTATTTTTTAAAAAGGCAATGACATTTTGCAAAAGGGCAAAGCAGATGTATTATATTTATATTTAAAGATCAATTGGTTGGAGACAGTTCTGAGTTCTTGTTCGCTACCTCTTTTTCCACTGCTGCAGAATGTAATATAGAAAAGTACTCACTAATTAGCATTGTAATTGGCTCTGTGAACTGAAGCAATGTAGAAGAGCATCATTACAGTTATCCTTATAAAGACTGTAGACATATACATTCTGTGTGATGTAGATGGCACATTTGCCATCTGCTGACACAAATGTGCCAGGGAAAGAAATCTGCATTAAGTGAAGAATCAGAAGCATTAACCATAGACAGGTTCAGGAGCCTAAATATAGTTAGACACACACACATGAGAATAAGCCTCTATAATCAAACAAGATCACTAAAATATATATATATATATTTATATATATATATATATATATATATATATATATATATATATATATATATATATATATATATATATATATACATACACATATATATATATATATATATATATATATACATATATACATATATATATACATATATATATATATATATATATATACACATATATACTTCTTTATTGAGACTGTATAAGATAGGCCAAGCACTACAAATCACCAATAATAATTTTTGGGTTAGTTTTCTTTCAATTTGTTTCCATTAACGGTAGTTAGCATTTTTAAGTGCATGCATTTAAGCACTGCAGTATCAGGGCAAACAGCACAGCAGGAGCTGCTCATTGTAATCCTTTCAGATGAAGCAAGCTTCTTATCTACTTCCTTCACCAAGGAAGGGAGGGGGTTGTTTTGCGTATATTAAATGCAATAGTAAAAGATCGAAGAATATACCCTTGGGTGCCAAAGAGATTGGTATAAAACATCAAGGGGAAGCTCAGTTTGTACAAGTAGTGTAAGTAAATGGATGTCTGTATTCAGTCTGTGCAGGGGAGCTGGTCAAAGCAATTATTAGCACGTTGATGTTATGTGGGCTTGTGCCCCATAAAGATCATTACACATAATCACTCCCTGGGGGGGCAGTCCTATTATTAGACCCACCGCCGACACAAAAGACAATGATACACGTCTCACCGCAGGGAAGCAAATGCTGGTTATTATCCAACTTTTAATTGTTCACTCCCACACATTTGAGACATCCATTAATTTGCTGCTTGTCAAATTCTCTATCACTAACAATTAACATTTTGTAATGGCATACAAAAGAGCTACAACAAAATGTAGATATAAGTTATTCTGTCAATAAGGCTGGGTGGAGGAGCCATTAACTGAACTGACACTTTTTTTTTTTTTTTTAAGACTCCAAACTACTAAAGGAGAAATAGTTGAAGGAGAATAAGCAGCCCAGGTAAACTACAGTATTGTATACCCAGTAATGCTACGTAGATTATTTTCTTGCAACCCACATTAGGTTACATTTCTCAGTTTTTAATAATGTAAGCCTTTACCTTAAGATACATATATGCCAAGTACTATTGAATCTTTTAAATTTTCTTTTTACCCCCAGATTTTTCAGGAATACAGAACCCTAAACAGGAAAAATGTCCAGTTCTAAGGGGCTTTTGAGAGCTACAAGCTATTTGGGAATTCCGGTGAGTTTGACAGGTTTTTTAAAGGTCCCGGCCTTGTGTGACCTAAATCCAAATGATCGCTTGACAAGTCAAGGTACAACCTATCACAATAGGTAACTGTTTTTACGTAAATCCCAATGGAATTCATTTATTATTTGTATAGGAAAAATATTTGTAAAATACTCTGCACACTTAGGTAAATAAACTTGACATAAATTATATTTAAGTTAAAGATACAGTCATGTTTTTTTTAGAACATTTTTAACTTGAAGTTGATTTTACTAGAAAATTCAGCTAGGACACCGTGTTCCCTTTGTATAAACATTCGAAGGAACTTATATGGCTGCCACTGCAAAAAGGGTCTCTCGTATTACTTCTTATTAAGAAGACAGCACAACCTGATATACATTAGAGCCAGTCAGACTCCAGGCTGCTCAGTCGAGAGAGAGGGATTTATGCTACGAAGGCAAAAAATCTCTCCACTCACTACTTAAGAGGTGGTCATCAAGGTACAGCTGGAACTGTTCATGGCAAATATCTATGGAGCCAAACAAAGTGGATGAGGTATTTCAATACTCATCAGCATTTAGTAATGTAATACAGTGAAGAAAAAAAGAAAAATAAAGTTTACCTATATTCTCTTTCTTGGAGTATTTCCACAGGATCTAAGCCCTGTGGTTTCTGAATTGGGCTGATGCGATTCTGTTTCTGCTGAAGCTGAACAATCGGAGTAGGCTGCCCAGGTGTCGGCTGGGGAATAGATGGACCTGGCAGAGCAACTGATGGAGGAGCTGTGGGTGGCGCAGGGGATGGCCTTCCACTTGAGGGTGGTACAGCAAGTTTCTGAGGAGTACTTGGTACATTAAGATCTGAGCTCTGCCCTGATAAGAACATTGAACAACAAAAATAAATGATGGAATGCCAAAATCCACTCAAATATAAAGAATTAAAGGACAGGAAATTTGTACAGAAATACCGATTTTTTGTGTGTGTTTAAATGCCAGAAGATAGTGAAGCAAAAAACTGAAGGATGTGAAAATAAAGGGGCCCATACATCTGGGACGTATTCCCCCCCCCCCCCCCCATTCTGCTGACGATGTGGTCTAAAAATAGATAGGAGATATTTAACTTGCAGACTTTTGGTTGGATTGCTTATCATTGCTGGGCTGCATTAAGTAATGGTGTGTACACACGGTGAGATTCCCTTGCTATACGACTTAAGATTCGAGTGCTATACAATCTTTGCTATCTCTGTACTTTTTACTTATACTATCAGCTTTAGATTTGCACTATATAGTCATTGCTGCCCTGTCTATGTGGGTTTTGATTTGTGCAAACCATAGTAATAAATCAGCTGGTGCATGTCTCAGGGTACATAAATACTTACATATATTGACAGGTGTTGAAAATGCACTAAATATTACTAGAACTTAGTTATACCCCTTTCACAATAAACATCAAATTTACTGGGTGAAGCAGTTCTACCCGGTTATTTGTTCAGTGTGAAAGGGTCAACCCGGATTTTTTTACCAGAGTCGGTAACGCGGAATTTGTGACCCGGGTTGTCAGTTTCACACTGAAGAAATACCTGTGTAATTCAGCAAATTACTGGGTTGACTTTTTTTCAAAAACTTTTTATTGACAGGTTATAGCAAACAATTCCTAATTATACACACATGTACAATCTCAAAAATCTCAATGTAAAATCGGGTCGGTCGCATCGCATGCCATTATAATGGCATGCGATGGACCCGATTTTACATTTGTCGGGAAACCTCAAAAAAGCCCGAAATCAGGTCGGTCAGATCCCATCGCATACCTTAAGATAAGTTATGCGATGGGACCCGATGGGCGCCGTGCTAGGAAACAAGTACCGTTTGTTCAAATCTTTTATGTTTGGTATTATGTAACTAACATCAGTATTTGCACGCGGGCTCGCTTCGCTTGCCACAGGTTACTATTCGCAATCTTCCACGACGTGGAGAGTAAATTAAGAAAATGTTGGGTGAACACTAAATAAAACCAAAAACTAGGTGTTGACAATTGTTATATTGACCTTTTGAACCAAACACATGATGCCCACCTACTGACTGCCTACCGCAACACTGTCTATTATCTAGATACCGAAAATAGATTCCTAAGCATCACTAAATATTTGCCACCTATTGTCTATGATAGGTCAAATTTGGGCCTACCTTCTGCCCAGGGCTTTAGAGCCATGCTGGCAGCATGTCCCGCCATTCCAGGTGCTGGCACTGCCCCAGCTGGAGGAACAGCCATTGGGTGCATTCCCATACCTTTAAACAAGAAAAATGAATGAATCCAAACTGTAGAATATTTCACTTGCGTTTCTACTGCACTATTTTAAATAAATACGGTTATTTACCAATTTGAATTAAAAGGGATCTTTCAGGTTAAACATTATTCACATTAACACTTATCAGCAAGCCTACTTACTTGGTGGTCTGCTGTAATTAGAAGGGGGTTGTTGTGGTGGGGGCTGTTGTGCTTGTGGTGGTGGCTGCTGTGGTTGTTGCTGTTGAGGAATTGCAGGTAGTGTCCTCTTTCCTTGGACAGCAAGCTGCAGATTTTCAGACAATGGCTGTCCTCTCGCCAGCATCTTGTAGGCCAATATTTGAGCTCGGAGTTGATGAAGCTGGACTTGGCTAAAGGCTGAGGGACCACGGCTGGGCTGGCTTATAACTTGTTGATCACCTTGCATCATGAGTCCAGGTTGAGCTGGTGGTAACTGTGGGGGTGTTGGACCCCCACCTGACATTGGACTAGCTACATGTTCAGGAGCCCCCAATGGTGACGGATGAGGAGACATATACCCTAAAGAACAGAGGAAACCCCCAATTAAATTTGATTTTTTATCTAGTTACTTATGGAAAAAACCTACACAATATACTGTAGAATACAATAAAATTTCCTACAAAAAATCAATAAAAAAAAGCTAAAAGGTCACTTATATCTGGTGTCAATTTAATTAGTTGACGCATTTTATAACAATGAATGAGTTAATATGTAAATGTGATCTTTCTAGGCTAATAGTAAGTACCCAAAGTAGAAATGTCACATACATACAAATAGGACCAACTTAGCTCCGGAATAAAGGTGGATGCAACAATCATTTGCTAGGAACCAATTACATCATGGCCTATCTAATAAGGAGGCCCTACTTATAGTCATTAGGTAACAGTGAATTACAAGGTTGAATTTGATCATAAATATAAGATGTGCACGCAAAGCAGATGCCTCCATGGAATATAGAGAACAGGAGCAATATGCTCACTATATAAAATAGGATGACACCTCGATGTTCTGCACTGTCTACTGACAGTAAATTCAGTGCATGCAGGGGTACCAAGCTGTAATATAAGTCCAGGGGCAGTTGGAGTTTCCACTAAACCACCTACCTGACAGACAGATCTATATTTATGTAGATATCTCTCTATCCATCTAAAGAGTGCAACCGGTGCTACCAGGTGGATAAGAGAAAGAAAAGCTGAAGGGAAAGAGGGGGAGGAACATATAGGAAGTTAGAGGTGAGAATGGTGCAGGGATGGACCCTGAGGAAGGGCCAGCACAAAGTAAACAGTCACACACTTTGGGTGCTGGAGCTTGCAATAGGACGGAGGAGGGCCCATGGGTGAGGAAGGGCAGTAGGGAGGCAGGAGTGAATTTTTTCTGTCCTGACACTGCTCAAGGTAACCCTGGATGGGTTCCACACTGTGCTCCGTGATCCGGTACATCGCTGGTATCGCAAATATTTTTTTTTTGGGGGGGGGGGGGGGGGGGATGTGGGGACTCAACCCCTTGCCAAATTTAGTTGGTATAGTTCTAGGGCTG
The DNA here is from genome assembly GCF_055691185.1 of Crinia signifera. Classification (NCBI taxonomy): domain Eukaryota; kingdom Metazoa; phylum Chordata; class Amphibia; order Anura; family Myobatrachidae; genus Crinia; species Crinia signifera. Next base: position 299,938,741 of record NC_139217.1, read on the forward strand.
CTCTGTTACTTGGGTATTTCAACTAAGTAATTAGATGAAGCTTGGGAGTCTGGATTATGAAGATTTCAACATCACATTTTGAATTTAAGCAGAAAATACTGTCAAATAAGCTCGGTATAAATCATTTGCAAATGCCTCAGCTTCTCCTACTATTAATGACAAAGTTCATCAAGGAAATCTCTCTTGGTACATGAATGATGCAGAGAAATGTATTTGCTTGTGTCTCAACTATTGGTGGATTTTACCTATTAGCAGCAGGACTGCAGTGCCCCCCTCCCCTTTAGTAATATCCATCACCTCAAGCCTGCACTGGCTTGACTGTGACTGACAGTGACTATTGGAAGTACTACCTGTATTAATCTGCATATTTAAGTACTCTAGGAAGATGGCCCAAAGTAATTTCTGCATGAAGATAAATTATGCTTTATACATGATTGTGAGGTAGAAGTGGACATCAAGCAATTCCTTTAACTGTGTGAGCAGTAAAGCCCCTTACACAGTAGCCGACACAGATATTGGTGGCGGCGGGGAGTTGGTGGGGTGCCGTCATGCACACTTGCCGATGCCAGCGGGGAAGGGAGTGACAGCCATGCTGTAGCACGGCCATCGCTAAGGAGGACCACCCTTGTCTGAACATGCAGGATGAGGGAGCGAGTCATTATCGATACGCTGGAGTGTACACACTAGCCTTTCTGAGCAATATTGTTCACAATATCGCCTAGTAAGTATGGGGAGTAAGAGGCACATTCAAATAAAATTATCAGTATCTCAAATACAGTACCAAGTCAGATTTTATTGAAGTCTTAAGTCACAGTGATCCCTTTGACACAACCTGTCTTGGAGCAAAGCAGCCTGCACTAATCACATGCTGTGAATTACATTAATCCTCAGATACCGTTCTAGAAATGTTGACATGTGCTAAAGTGAATGCTTTTCAGCATTTGATAACCTAAAAAGGTATATACACGGCGAAGCCTTAATGGTAGTCCTCTTTATTTGTAAGGGACTTCATTGAGTGTGGAATGAATTTAAATTCCCTTGCTATTCTTAAATAACAGTTTATGAAAGACTCATTATATATTCTGCCATGTCTGCTACACGTACGTATAATCCACTTTCACTCGTGATTAGAGGAGAAGGTTTTGTCAGTGACCCCAAGCCTTCTGTAGCCAAATAATAAAAATGAACATTAAAAAAAAAAAAAGCTCTGAATTTGAATAAAGAAATGTCTACAACAACAAAAATATAGGGGGTAGGTGTTTAGAAAATAACAGACATTTATCAACATGTACACATGCACAAATGCAGACGCACTGTGTGCATATATACATATACGCTACACATATATGGTTTAACACTTATTAGTTCATACTGTACACAAATATTAATGTGTTCAATACTCTATACTACCCTTCCAACAATTCACAAAAAGAGAACATTTTGCTTCTTCCCAAAAAAAAAAAAAAAAAGGGTACAACTCTGGTTATCATGAGGAAACGAAAAAAACTTCACAGTTCCATGAACCCTAGTAAATCTGGGATTTGTAGGAATATACTTTTGTTCCCCAATCATTGATAAATTGCTATTATAAATTCCAATAAAATCATACAAATCTGAGTGTTGTTGACATGCTCAGCAGTCTCAAGAACGCTCAGGCTACAAAAGCACAGACTCTGGCGGGAGGGGTCATGAGTTAGACCTACTGTAAAGGTCCCCATACATTATGCGATTTCGGCCCAATTATTGACTGACTGGGCCGAGAAATTATCCGAAATTGCATGGGTATAACATCCAATCCAATGTGCAGTCCCGTGCGCATTGGATCAGATCCGGAGGTCAGACCGGTTACACGTACGGCCTCCGTCTCATCCCCCCCTCAACTGGGTCGCAAGGGAAACATTTCATGTTAAAAGGACTGCATGAGATACATTGTAAGCAATCCTGCTGCCAGGATCAGGTAGCCACACACTGATGCGAGATAACCAATCAACTTCTGTCATAGGGAGTGAAAGTTCCCGCTATGGTGATCCTCACTAGACTGCACCACGCATCAGCTTTGTGCTGATGATCCGTGTCTCTCTTTTTCTGCACACAGCCACAGTAGCCAGGAACAGTGCTGTGGTGTATGGGTAATCACACCTGCAGCTATCTATATTGATAGTGTTTTCGGTACTTGTGGATTATCATGGCTCCCATCGCATGCCATATATAGTGGCATGCGATGTGATTTTTACTGATTTTTGCAGTTTTTAGTCAAAATCGCATGCGATTTGATCGCATGAGATCATATACGATTTTTCACTGAAAAGCATCCAAATGCATTGGAATTAGTATGAAACATGTTCAATGGCCCCCAAATAGCATTTTTGAGGCTGTACCACCCCCACTATCAACGCGAACCCGAAGCGTGGCGAGCGCACTGAGCCCGCGAGGGGCGGCGGTACGCGTCCTACGACCTTTTCATACCCCCACTATCCACATAGGCGTGGAGTTGAGAATAGAAAGTGTGGCGAGCGTAGCGAGCCGGAAGCCTGGCGAGCGTAGCGAGCCCCGCGAGGGGACGCGGACACCTGTGAAGCCCGTGAGGGGACGCGTATACCTGTGAAGGTATCCGCGTCCGCTCGCCTCGCTGCGCTCGCCACACTAATCTATTCTCAACTCCACGCCGACGTGGGCCTTTGAACATGTTTCATACTAATTCCAATGCATTTGGATGCTTTTCAGTGAAAAATCGTATGCGATCGCATGCGATGTGATTTTTTCGCATACGATGGCCATCGTGGGAGCCGTGATAATCCACAAGTACCGTGTTTTCTACAGTGTACATAGGCAGTCAGCCATTTGCTCCCAACCCCCGGAAAACAAATATGGTAATTTAGACAACTTTTTTAAAGTGGTTTTGTTAAACTGGTCTATTTTTTGGGGTCTGGGAACAAATTGCGGTACTTGTGTACCCAAATTGCTGATTGGCTCCCATCCATTAGCATAATTTCATTTCAATCAACTAGTTTGCTGGTTGGTTGGATGAATGTTGGTCTAGTCCGGTGTTGGAGAACCTTGGCACTCCAGCTGTTGTTGAGCTACACATCCTAGAATGCCCTGCAAAAGTTTTAGCATTGCCAAATAGCAAAACTGTTGCAGGGCATGCTGGGATGTGTAGTTCAACAACAGCTGGAGTGTCAAGGTTTCCCATCACTAGTCTATTGTATGGCCAGCATTAGATTGGGAAAATGAGGAGTCCAAAATAAACTGTATATTCTGCTAAAAAAATACCTCCTGGTACTCTCTGCTGTCTTGAACACAGTTTATTGGTTGTCTCCTGTACACTCTTTGCTCCGCTGTCCTCCATTAAACACTACTTTCCTGGTTCATTTCCTATAAATTTTGTCCTTTAATGTAATGTTCCTGGCCTGAAATGCTTCATATTCCCAGTCCTCATACCTCTTCTCTTGATGATGAAATTTGATCCATTAGCCCTCTACTAGCTTTCAACTCTCCAGTGACCAACTGTGTCCCTGCATTCTCCACATCTGAATGTGTCAAAAGTGGCTAACCTTCTCTTCTACCAGCTATCCTCATATATGTTCCACCACTATCACTACCACAATTTGCTCAGTCTCACAAGTCCACTACTTTGGTGTCATGCTCGACTTCACAATCTGCTTCAGTCCCGACAAGAAGGCTCTCTACCAGTCATGTTGCTCCCACTAAGGCAGGAATGTCCAAACTGCGGCCCTCCAGCTGTTGTGAAACTACACATCCCAGCATGCTTTGCCATAGTTTTAGCATTTCCTAATAGCAAGGCATGATGGGACTTGTAGTTTCACAACAGCTGGAGGGCCTAAGTTTGGACATGCCTGCACTAAGGAGTAACACTACAATATGCCCCTTTCTCCCCAAACATGTAATGTTTGCCTCAACTACAGCAACCTTCTCATATGTAGTACATTTACCAAGATGGGAGATCTATTGAAGATTGGATGTTGCCCATATAAACTAATCAGATTCTACTTATTTAGCTCCTTTTGGAACATAATAGATAGAATCTGATTGGTTGCTATGGGCAACATCACATTTCCATAGAATTTCTATCTTAATCAATGTAGTTTTTAAAGCTCCATGTTCACCAAACTCATCTACAAGTCCATACACTGGCTCCACATATCCTCCAGGATCCTATTCAAATTACTCACCCTCAACTTCAAAGCACTCAACATCGCAAATATCGGTACTTGTGTAATATCTGGGCGCCCGATTATTTGATTGTATGCCTTAACTTAAGGCATACAATCAGATGCAATGCGATTTTGCCGAAAATCGCATCACGACCATATCGCATGCGATGGACGCGATTTTCGATAGGATTCAATGTTAAAATGGTCCTGTTCATATCCCCACTATACAAGTGGGCATAGAGCTGATTTTATATAGTGTGGCGAGCGCAGCGAGCCCGAAGCGTGGCGAGCACAGCGAGCCCCGCGAGGGGACGCGGATTACATAAAATGTATTCTGCATCCCCTCGCGGGGCTCGCGGATTACTTAAAATGTATTTCGCGTCCGCTCGCCATGCTATATAAAATCCACTCTATGCCCACTTGGATAGTGGGGAAATGAACAGGACCATTTTAACATTGAATCCTATTGAAAATCGCGTCGATCGCATCGCATGCGATTTGGTTGAATGCGATGCAATTTTTCCGACCCAATCTCAAAATCGGGCGCCCAGTTATTACACAAGTACCCAAATATCATCTAAAATGCTTTACCTCAGACCATTCTATTTATAAAACTTTAACCTGAATCTCACCACCTTTCTGATAACCACAACTCAAGACAGGCCTGCAATGTCCCAATATAATTCGGGATAGTCTGATCAGACATGGTAGGAAATTCAAACACTCTTTGAAAAAAAAAAAACACTCTTTTTTTAGTTTACCCTGCTCCAATGTACTACCCAGAATGTACAATACCACAACCGTTCCAATCTCCACATTAGTTCCTCTGGTATCAGCTGTGTCCTTTTCATACAAGAATGTAAGTATTGAGCAGGACAACGCCAATGCTTATTCAGCGCTTCATTTAAATTTACATGTCCCAAATTATGTATCCCATTTTCCGTTAAGAACTACACTTGCTCTTGCCTCTATTGCGCTCTTTTCCCATTAAACTAAAGGTACCCTGATTAGTAAGGTTCTTTGGTATCCTTTGTTATCATTCAAAGTACAGTATTTTACCTTGCGCTCACTAAAAAGGTGTAGTTGCTGATAATTCCTTTCTGAGATAAAAAATAATGGTACTTATGAGTTATCCGGGCGCCCGATTTCTAAATCGGGTCGGATCGGGCGCATCGCATCGCATCGCATGCGACCATCGGATGCGATGCGATGACCCGATTTTTCCATAGGAATCAATGTTAAAATGGACAGAGTCCATTTTAACATGGAATTCAATGGGAAAAAGGGGTCCTTTTCATACCCCTACTATCCAAGTGGGCATGGAGTTGGATATAAACCTGTGGCGAGCGTAGCGAGCCACCGAGCCCGAAGCGTGGCGAGCGTAGCGCACCCCGCGAGGGGACATAGAATACCGTCCCCTCGCCACGCTTCGGGCTCGGTGGCTCGCTACGCTCGCCACAGGTTTATATCCAACTCCATGCCCACTTGGATAGTAGGGGTATGAAGAGGACCCCTTTTTCCCATTGAATTCCATGTTAAAATGGACTCTGTCCATTTTAACATTGATTCCTATGGAAAAATCGGGTCATCGCATCCGATGGTCGCATGCGATGCGATGCGATATCGCATCGCATCGCATCTGATTGTATGCCTTAACTTAAGGCATACAATCAAAAAATCGGGCGCCCAGATAACTCATAAGTACCAAAATAATTAATGAGGTAATCTAGCAACACACATGCTATTACCTACTAAAGGTAGATCAATGAACAGAGATTTCATCAAATCTACTTCCGGAACTTGCAATTACTGTGCAACTTTTTTTAGTTTGGTCTGTTTATTAGGCAGGACACAACTCCTGTAGCTTGTCATATACTTTAGGTGTGTGACACAGCTCATTTACCTACTTTAGGTACATGGGCTGTTGTGTACTGTTTGAGCCAAATGAAATGTGTGGTGTTCTTTATAAATACAGCTATATAGAGAGGTAATGTAGGTTAGACACATGTAAAATACTGCTAAAGGGTTACAGTCTTCTCAGTTTTAATAATGCTGTTGAAAGTGTTGACGCACATTATTGATATATGTGCACATGACACATCTTACGTGACAATGCATTGCTTTAACTGAATGCAATTAAAAAACATCTATTAATTACAAGCATACTTAAAAATGTACATTTTGGAAAGACCAAAATGTTTATTGGAAAACACAATTGTATTCTTACTGTATTGAACTTGCCGACCAATAAAAGCAAAAATATTTCATATCATGTTTAATAGAAACAGAAACAAAAAAAATAACACACACCCCCCCCCCAGCAAGGTCTCCTGTCTACCCTGCAAGCATGTCCACCGGATGGGAGCATCCTTCTTCAGCGACAGAGCATGTACACACTGGACGATATTTATATTTTGTCATTAAGAGCCATGCCAATTGGCAAAAAATGTGTATAATCAGAATTAGACTCAGTTACTATGCATCAAATAATACACTATCATACCCAAATATAGAAACTAGCATCCAGAAACTCTCTACACTAAATAGCCTACTGCTTTACATAGGATACAAAGCTGGTGCCCAATAAATTGAACTTCCTAATAAATCTCGATAACACAATATATAGCAAATAGTCTATGACAAGCTCCAATTACAAAATACTTTCCCTTATTAAATCATAACGGGTCACAGTGTTAGGGCAGGTACCAGATGCAGTGTAACAGTACATGGTTCACATTTAGTAAATTATGCCAATAACCACGATTAACAGATACACTGAACCCACAACTGTTCTGGGAACAGTAGACTAAGCATTTTTTTCCTACACAGATTTAATGGAGGGACTATTAAAACTGGTGAATATGGAAAACATGGTCATACATGGAAACCAGACATTTGCTTATTTCGTCAAAACTACAGTAGAATAATGTGCAAGCAACTATCAGCTACAGTCCAAGAGATAACAGAGAAGCAGGGTCAGGCATTTTGATGTTATTATAGACATATTCACACAATATAGAAGCTTGGTTGTACATATTATTTGTTAGGTCTTGTTATGTTTTTTTAAAAAGGCATATTTTGCTGAGTAATAGTGACAGTAATTACATTACTGGTAGGTATTCTCCAGAGAATAATCACATTATGATGCAATTGCAGTGCACGGTTTATTAAGATACAATAAATGTACTCTTTGAAATTCTACTGAAGTAGCCATGATTTACAATGCACTCTGTCCATAGTGATCTTATTAAGGAATCTGCTTCAGCTACAAGAAAATCACTCCAGTCCTTTATTTACCTTAAACACTGTAATGAAACCAAAGAGGAACATCTACGTGAAAGTCATGTCATTAAAGCAAATGTATTATATCTAGCAATAGAAAGGAAAATAAATGTGGCAAATACCTTGACTATGCTGATCCATGGGGCTCTGAGGAGGGCCCATACCAGCATGTGGTGGTCTCATGTTAGAACTCTTCATAGTAGCACAGTGCATGTCATCAGACATCCCTTTGTCATGCATGCTCTCCATGGGCTGCTGAAACATAGTGGTCACAAGAATTATTTTTTTAAACTGTTAAAAGATGATTTGTTTTTTCATTTTCAAATAAATTATGTATTTTACAAAATAAACAATGTCCTGTTTGAATAAATCAAAAAAGGTACTAACCTAAAAAGACATGCTTCAACTGAGAACATTGCTATTACAGGAAAATCACTGCATTATTCTACACGAAGTGTGCGCCCAGTGACCTCATAAGCCACAGAACTTGGCGATGAGGCTGCATCTGCAAGTGCGTACACACTTTCCAATGCTGGCAGCAGTGAGCGACAGCTGTGGGGGGGAGCGGGGCCATTTTGCATTTGGCAGTATAGCATCGCTAGTAACATCCTTTGTGGGAGCGCACATTGCTAACGACGTAGTGGGCACACACTGGATAATTTAAGAATTTGTTGTAACGACATATTGTGATTTGTAAATTTGTTTCAAATATGGAGTTCAGCCATACCTCTTAAAACATAAATAGAGCTGCTTTAAACAGGCAATCATAACTTCACAGAATTTATACCACTGGCCAGAGACGCCAATCCCGGGGCATTTTTTCAATCAAAAACGCTCAATCCCGGGATTCCCAGGATTGGCATCCCTAAAAGACATGTAATGTATTCATGGTAAAGGGGTTGAATAGGAGTTGTCCATTAAAATTAAATTTTACTGATAAATCATGCCATTTTTTCATGCCTCTGTAGCCGAAAGAAGACATCTATGGGCAATATGCAGTTCAGCCGCAACGATTCGCTGCTAAGTTGGCAATAACGGGTGATTCATGTAGTTGAGTGTGGTAATGTTATGGCCAAGTATATTGGAATTACAGGCTAAGAAGATTGCACAGACCTGTCCGATTGCATACAATATACTGTAGTATAGGCATTTAGAGCCTAATTCAGATGTGGCTGGCTCATTAGAAGCAGCAGTGGTAGCTTTGTTTGGTAATGCAGCAGGAGGTGTTTATTAGCAGGAGTGATCCTCACAAGCTGCCAGTTGCATGGGCCAGCAAATCTCTGTTCAACAAATGAAATTCCTGCCCTCCTACCTCCACCAAAATTGCAGCAACACACCTCAATTATCAAACAGAGACCTTCACCACTTCCCTTGCACCCCCCACTCCAACCCCCTCTGAACTAGACCCTTGGTTCCATGAATCACTCACTGCGAGTGCAATGGCAGAATACTTGAGGGCAATTTTAAAGAGGTCTCAAAATATAGAATTGCACAAAATAAGTCTGTTATTAAAATGTCCAACCTTGACTAAAATCATGCTTGATAAATGTAATACAATGCCATAAACATAACTGTGTGGAGGTAAACATACAGAATACGGTCGTTAGGTCCAGACATATAAGGTTGACATGCATTGGGTTGACTTCTGAAGGTCGACATGGTTTAGGTGGACACATTAAATAGGTAGATGTGGCTAAGGTCGACAGGGTTGGAAGGTTGACAATGGCTAGGTCAACAGTCAAAAGGTCAACATGGGTTTTTTCACTTTTTTGGGGAGCCAATATGGGCCTACATGCGGTATTTCATGCCCTACCATACACTAGGGTGTGGAGGGAGAATAGAAAAGTGTGGCGAGTGCACGCAGTACACTTTGCCGCTGTCCATGGCGACATTCGGAATATAAAAGAAAAGTGAAAAACAGTCGACCTAATGCTTGTGTCAACCTTCCAACACTGTTGACTTATTTCATGTGTCGACCTTGAGTGGTCAACCCAATGCATGTCGACCTAATATTGGTCAACCCAATGACCCATACCCACACATACAATGTTACCAAATACTGTTTAAATAGAAACTTTGAAAATTGTGATCTAAAACCAAAAAACGCACTACAGAACTCACCTATACTTAACAATAAAGCAGGGCAAATACTGCAAGCCAACAAGTCTCTCACAACTGTGGCTAATACATCTTTAACATTGGGTAATTTCTGTAAGTAATAAGCACTCTTACCTTATGCATCTGATGCATATTCTCTGGTGGGTAATCTGATGGACCCATGCTAGACAGTTGGTGGGACACACTAGGCGGTCCAGGGCTTGGACCCATCATGCTGTGTACTGACCCTGGGGAAGGCCCTGGTCCAGGGCTCGGTCCTAAAATAGGCCCTGGAGAAGGTCCAGGACCTGGGGAAGGCCCTGGGTGAGGCATTGCACCCGGATCTGTTGGCGTAGACATCAAATTTCCGTGCCTGAGAAAAGACAATACCACAAAATTTACTACAAGCATTACTATGATCAGAAATCACAATGGAATGGCTTTCAAACTAACAGTTGAGGAGGATATTTGCACACTTGTGTGCAGTGATAAGTACAGCATTTTTTTTTCTGCAAACATCTTGCCAAACACACCAGGTTTAGCTGTGTAAAGTGGCTAAACCAGTCTAAACAAATGGGCGCAATGTGAAAAGTGCTGTTACGACACCCAAACAGCCGACGATGCATCAGAAGGCTGCAATCTGGATTGTGCACACTAGGTGCAACATGGGGAAAACCTATTTAATTGCCACCAAACTGTGAGATTACATTTTGGAGAAATTTCTGTCACACCTAAAAAATAATTAATTACTTTACAATTCGTAGCATCCATGTCTATCAACATTAAAATTACTAAATAATATATGAAAAGCTAGAGGAAGCTGATTAAGGCAAGATAATACAGTGCAAGTTCACTGGTGGTGTGGGCTGCCGAGGAAACTGAATTTTTTTTAAAGCGGTAATCATTCACAAAACATGGTTGTTTATTTAAAGAATGTCCGGGTTCGCCCAGCATCCCACGTCTCCGGCAAAAAATTGGATTGTATTATGTCCCGTTGACTATGATAAATTAAATAACAATACTTCCCTTATTCTAGATCTATACACATACATAAAAACTTACATAGACAAACAAACTTTTAGCCCTTAGTCTTCCTTTTGCAAAGTAATTTTGTGGAGCACATTTATATGGCTGTGAAAAAAACAGAACAAAAAAAAATATTTCTCCAGGAAACATCTGGTTTCTGCTTGTTCCCAAGAGTAGAACTTTATCGCGGCATCTGAGCCAACCAGCCAGTAAACTCAAAGGTTGTCACTTGACAAAAGGACATGAAGGGCGGTATTCAATGTGAATACCCTGCGAGGTGCAGCGAATCCTTTTTAGGATTCGCTGCACAATCGCCACGTTCCGGAGCCAGCGGGCTCCGGTATTCAACGTGTCAGGGGCTCGCTGCCCCTGACAGGCGAATATGAGCTCCTGCGGTGATTGCCGCAGGGAGCCTCAGGACGGTGCCAGGCAGAGAGATGGTAGTCTCTCTGCCTAGCCCAGACCTTTGTGGGGGGTTAGGTGTGCTCCCCGGGTGCCAGGCAGCACAGGCTGCCCCCCCCGGGGGTCCCAGCAGGCAAGCGTATATTCACTACACAGGATCGTAATGATCGTGCAGTGAATATATGAATATGTAATGAGCGGCTCCGCTCTGGCGCCACCTGCTGGCTGCTGTGTAAAAAAAAAAAAAAAAAAAAAAATATTATTTTTAAAATTAAATATATATTCATGTGCTTACAGCACATGAATAAAAATAGCATGCCCCTCCTCAGAAGAAAATTCCTGATTTTTTGACACCAAATGTAAAAAACAGAACACTTTATTTTAAAAGTTCACATTCCACTTCACCATAAAAAGATAGCGATTGCTGCTCGGTGAATCATGGTGACCAAAACCTTCAAATGTATTCGCCAACTGGTCATTGAATAGGGTGATTCACCGTTTTAGTCAGAAATTCGCCAAACAGCACAAATTCACCATAAAAACCTGGCGAATCAGGCTCATTGAATACCGCCCGAAATTGTAAGGGCCAGCTTCAAAAAGTGATGAAGTGGAGAGTGATAAACAGTCAGCCAATCAGCCCCTAACTGCCATATTACAGGCGGGGTTTGAAAAATGACAGATAGGAGCTGATTAGTTGGCTGTTTATCACTCCATTTTATCACTTTTGAAGCTTGATAAATGTGGCCATTGATCAATAAAAGAAAATTGAATCAAATAACTGCTTTGTGTATCTTCACATAGGTAGTCTCAGAGAACCACACCCATTTTGAGAAAGGATTGCATCTTTAGGTACGTACACACGGGGCAATATGATCGCTGGCAATATATTGCTCAGCAATCATATTGCCCCGTGTCCCGTTTTCATCTGCGACCAGAGATGGTCGCAGATGAAAATTTAAACACTGCTGGGTGAAGAGGCAGGGGATGTTGCTGGTCGGAGGAGCATGCTCCTCCGACCAGCGACCATTCAGGGGCTGAAAACGGGAGTGCGCACCCAGCGATTTATCGCTGGTGCACACTCCAATCACTGGCAATATGGTCGCTCAGCGACCATATTCCCAGCGATTTCAGCCCCTATCGCCCCTGTGTGTACACAGCATTTCAGACCGCAAATGCAGCATCACACCCAGGATTAGGACATGAGTGACCCGGCATTTGCGCTAAGTGTGTCTATCAGCAACCTTATTGCCAGGGGCGGAGCATCATGCTTATTGCCGGGGGGAGGCAGCACTGAGAACGCTGCTGCCCCCTCCATAGAAGTGTATAGGAAACTTGTCGCTTGACCCGGGATAGTCATTTAGACTGCCCAGTAACCTGGGTAGAACCCTTCTTTTTACACAGGTTATTTGTGCGGTGCAAAAGGGGTATTCTAACAGATCCTGGTTTATACTTAAACATACACAGGTATTTCCATAGGTACTAAAATGACAACATTTAAACCCTCACATCAATGCTTCTAAAGCTAATAAAATTAACTACTAGTTGATGTTACCTGGTTTCAAAGGTGTGCCGTACAAAACATTTTAACCCTTTTCACCCCCTTAGGAGTAGGATACCATATAGTATCCCTATTTAGTGGGGGCAGACCATAACTGACAGTTTCCAGACCACCCGCCAGGTCACCTGTCAGGTGCACAAGCGGAGGTAACCAACTGTCACATTTTCAAATATCTCAATGGTGATGCAGTCTGATTGGCTGTTGGACATTTTTCCACATAACCCCAAAACAAAGCAACTGATTAAAACACTATTTAATTCTGAGCATTAATGAACCACTTGCTTCAATTTGGTATATGATGTGCCCTGCTCAGGCAATGGCATTATAGAAACAAGTCCCCTAAACAAAATCACCTTTACGCTATTAGCATATAGATAACAGTTGCATGGTAACCAGCAAGCACATATGTCATTTTAAAGTATATAGCCCTCCAATAATTAATTAACATTGAAGTTTAACTCCCCCGGTTCCAACCTAGAGCCAATTTCAGCCTCATCGGCTTGCTAGCTATAAACAAGCACAGATAGGCTCCCAGTTAGTATGTTGTTCAGTGTTGCTATGGGATCTGTTTTTTTATTGAAGCATGGAAAAGTATTCATGTAAAGATAAGTATTTACTCCATTTAAGATATACACAGAGTAAAAGCAATTTAAATGTCCTGGTGGACTATATTTATTGCACAATAATCCATGCAAAAACTTAACAAATCATAAAAGGTCATACCAATTTCCTGTGACATATTTGGTCATACAAAAAAATCTTCAATAAGTTGAACATACAAATGTAGATACTGTCTGCCAATAGAGACCAAAGTGCTTAAAGCAGTACCATTAGAAATACCAACCCCTAAATCTAATGAACTAAGCTCTAAGGTCCTTATTCAGATCTGATTGCAGTACAAATTTGTTCTCAAAATGGGTAAAACCATGTGCACTGCAGGTGTGGCATCAGCCCCACCTGCAGTGCAGAGAGAAATCGCTTTTGCAAGTGGACCAGAATCAGGCCCTAAATGTATTAGGGGTAATAATTTAACAGTCACAGAAAACCAGAAACAAAGGCAGCTAACAGATTGCATGTACTTAAAGATGGCGTTGAAAAACATTGTGAAACACCAGAACAGGCTGGGAAGAGAGCTCTTGGAATGCATCCTAATGTAAGCACAGAGGCCCATCTCACTTACGTCAACCTGCTAATGTGAGCTCGGTACTTGTGGAGTATCACGGCTCCCACGACCTGCATCGTATGCAGATCGTATGCTAAAAATCGCATCGCATAGCATCGCATGTGGCATACGATGGCATACGATGCGATGCGATGTTTTACCGATTTTTTTACTATTTTAGCTCAAAAATCGTATGCCATCGCATAACATCGTATGCCATATGTAGTGGCATACGATGTCATACGATGCGATACGATGTTTTACCGATTTTTGAGCAAAAATGGTCAAAAATCGGTAAAACATCGGATAACATCGTATGCCATATGTAGTGGCATACGATGTCATACGATGCGATACGATGTTTTACCGATTTTTGAGCAAAAATGGTGAACAATCGGTAAAACATCGGATAACATCGTATGCCATATGTAGTGGCATACGATGTCATATGATGCGATACGATGTTTTACCGATTTTTGAGCAAAAATTGTGAAAAATCGGTAAAACATCGCATGGCATCGTATGCCATCGATGCGATACGATGTTTTACCGATTTTTGAGCCATTTTAGCTCAAAAATCGTATGCGATCGCATCGGATGCCATACGATGGCATCCGATGCGATGCGATGGCACCCGATTTTGCACTGAAATGCATCAGAATGCATTGAAATGTGTATTAAAGTAGTGATAGTGCACCACCCCCACTATCAACGTCAACCCGAAGCGTGGCGAGCGCAGCGAGCCCGCGAGGGGCGGCGGTACGCGTCCTACGACCTTTTCATACCCCCACTATCCACGTCGGCGTGGAGTTGAGAATAGAATAGTGTGGCGAGCGCAGCGAGCCACCGAGCCCGAAGCATGGCGAGCGCAGCGAGCCCCGCGAGGGGACGCGGATACCTTCACAGCTATACGCGTCTCCTCGCGGGCTTTACAGGTATCCACGTCCGCTCGCCACGCTTCGGGCTCGGTGGCTCACTGCGCTCGCCACACTATTCTATTCTCAACTCAACGCCGACGTGGATAGTGGGGGTATGAAAAGGTCGTAGGACGCGTACCGCCGCCCCTCGCGGGCTCGCTGCGCTCGCCACGCTTCGGGTTGACGTTGATAGTGGGGGTGGTGCACTATGAAAAATGGCATTTGGGGGCATTTCACTACTTTAATACACATTTCAATGCATTCTGATGCATTTCAGTGCAAAATCGGGTGCCATCGCATCGCATCGGATGCCATCGTATGGCATCCGATGCGATCGCATACGATTTTTGAGCTAAAATGGCTAAAAAATCGGTAAAACATCGTATCGCATCGATGGCATACAATGCCATGCGATGTTTTACCGATTTTTCACCATTTTTGCTCAAAAATCGGTAAAACATCGTATCGCATCGTATGACATCGTATGCCACTACATATGGCATACGATGTTATCCGATGTTTTACCGATTTTTGCTCAAAAATCGGTAAAACATCGTATCGCATCGTATGACATCGTATGCCACTACATATGGCATACGATGCCATGCGATGGCATACGATTTTTGAGCAAAAATGCTCAAAAATCGGTAAAACATCGTATCGCATCGTATGACATCGTATGCCACTACATATGGCATACGATGCCATGCGATGGCATACGATTTTTGAGCAAAAATGCTCAAAAATCGGTAAAACATCGCATCGCATCGTATGCCATCGTATGCCACTACATATGGCATACAATGCCATACGATGGGAGCCGTGATACTCCACAAGTACCGTGAGCTCTACAGTGAATGACAGCAGCACCTCCTGTTCGTCTGCAGTGAAAAATCCCTCCTTCAAATCTAAAAAGTTGGTGAAAAACGTATTTTTTTTTATCGACTACAACACACGAGAAATCAACAGCCAACATGTTTAAAATTCATCCTACCATGAAAAATCATATCAGAAATGTTATACCAAAAGAGGGAGCGTGACACACCTGATTGGTGCCTTGAATACTATCAAACATAAGGAGGCTGTCAGTCCTGTACAATAAGTGAATGTTACATTATATAGTTAGGAGCATGCCTTCAAAACAACACTGGCAAACCTATTCACAGAAACTAGTTTCTACCTCTTGCAGAAAAAATATGCAATATGAAAACTATTATAAATGAACTTTACAATATTGTTTCAAAATAATCAGGATGAACGGATTACATTAGAAACACATTCACAAATTAGGCCGTTTACAAAGCTTGCAGCGTTTTCAATTGGGCATCCGGACGTTGGGTCGGCAGGGTTTCGATCGACCATGGTATGGTTGACCACCCTTAGCTGGCCCAGCTTAGTTAGACACCGTAATATAGTCCGCGGCGGCTAGAGCATCAGTAACGCTAGACGGGTGATTGGCAGGAACATGGTCGATGGAAATATGGTCGACGGGACTTTTTCAGGATTTTCTGGTGCTGGTCTACTTGAATCATTCTTTACTATCAGAGTGGATATAAAGTTAGAATAGTGTGCTGAGCGTAGTGAGGCACCGTGCCCGAAGCATGGCAAGCATAGCGAGCCATGCAAGGGGACACTGCGTACATATACAGTGTCCACAAAAATCCTGAAAAAGTACCATCGACATGTGTACATCAAGCATAGTCCGCCGATCACCAGATAAAATGTGTTCTTATAGTAGAAGAGAGAACAGTAGAGCATGAATAACAAATTAGACGATGAGGTGATCAAAAGGGTTGGTGCTAGTGCAGCTATACAATGATCTACCAAGGCTTGATGGGATACGGTCATTAGGTCTAAAACAACTAGGTCGACAAGCACTGGGTCGACACCACTAGGTCAACAGGCAACAAGGCCGACATGGGTCAAGGCCGACATGGGTCAAGGCCGACATGGGTCAAGGCCGACATGGGTCAAGGCCGACATGGGTCAAGGCCGACATGGGTCAAGGCCGACATGGGTCAAGGCCGACATGGGTCAAGGCCGACGCAAGCATTAGGTCGACATGAGGTTTTTCACTGTTTTTTGAGCCAACATGTGCCGACAGACGGTATTTCATGCCCTACCATCCACTAGTGCAGGGCTGGGCAATTGCGGCCCTCCAGATGTTGATGAACTACACATACCAGCATTCCTTGCATCAGTTTCAGCATGGCCACATAGCAAAACTAATGCAAAGCATCCTGGGATGTGTAGTTCATCAACATCTGGAGGGCCGCAATTGCCCAGCCCTGCACTAGTGCGTGGTGGGAGAATAAAATAGTGTGCTGAGCGTAGTGAGGCACCGTGCCCGAATCATGGCATAATGGCGGTGCACTTCAAACTGTGTCCATGTCGACATTCAAATAAAAAACTGAAAAACCCCATGTTGACCTTTTGACTGTCGACTGTGCCCATGTCGACCTAATGCTTAAGTCGACCTAGACCCATGTCGACCTAGTTGTTGTAGACCAAACAATCCACACCCGGCTTGATGTAGTAACTCAAAATTAAAAGTTGAACAGGGAATTATTTGAGTGGGGAAAAAAACTAAAAATATTTCTTTTTTGCACAGGTGGGGGGTGGTGGAGAGATAAATACTTAAAGTGCCCACACACGGGGATGCATAGGAGCAGCACATCACAAGCCAAAAGAAACACTGTGCAATGTGATCTGTATGTAATGTATTTTGAACTAAAAAGTACAAAATGCATCCGCCCATCGCACCGTGTGTGGGCACCTTTAGTTGTGATTGGTGAACAAAAAGGCTAAGGAATAGTAAAACTACACAGGTAATAAATAAGGTGTGGTAAAGGTTATATACAATGAGCAATACATATTGTACCAATATCATGGTTCCTTGAATTCACTGACCGTTTCCCAGGGACACATCAGTCTGCTCAAAAGGGGGCCTCCTGAGCCAAGTGAGGCCACTTAGCGCACCATGGCAATGGAGAGCTATATGCAGAGTAATACTTAATTGGGTATTTAAATATTTACTTTTGGGCATCATTTTTTTTCATGTATATGACATCTTGGGTTTGCTATTCAAATGTTTTTTTCTTTAGACGTCTAATCTGCTGTCGTCATCTTAATTATCGCACCCATTTATTCCCCTTTTTTCATCTCACGCCCATTTTATCTCTTTCTGTTAATATCACAGATAGCATATATTTTATTTGCGCACCATCTCATTTCCCTATTTTTTTATTACTTATTTTATTCCACCCTGTTTAACTCCACCCACTGTGTTTAGTCTTGCCCTGCTAGTCTATTTAGCTGCCATACTGCATTGTGTGGGAGAGGACGTGCAGAGCAGTGAGGAGTAACGGACTGCATGAAAAGTGTTGCCCATGTTTAAGAAAGGCTTGCAAGGTTTTCCGGGTGTAAGGGAAGTTTTTTTTTTTTATCTACCTTTACCCCATTGCTGCACCTAGGCTGCCCCTAATTAGATGCCTGCAAGTTTTCCTTGCCTTCTGCCTGGCCATACAAGTTTGTCTCCGTTATCCTGTTAAACGGATACCATGTAAATCATATGGCCCTCGCCCCACTACACCCTGATGTGTCCAGCGGCGTGATTCTGAAAAGCAGATGCGCGAGCAGGCAGGTGCCACACTCAGGAAGCTGCAGCGGAAGACGAAGTGCGGATGACATGTGCTGCAGCCTGCCGCCCACAGGAGAGAAGATGAGCCGCTGTGCTGTGCAGGGAGCCCAGCTTGCCGCAGCTGACCAACAGTGTGATCTGTCTGTCACACACACAGGAGTTGGGGGGAGGTTTTGACTGGTATACGGTCATTAGCTTGACATGCATTGGGTCGACCACTGTAGGTAGACAGGGGTTAGGTCGACATATAAAAAGGGTCGACACACATTAGGTCGACAGTCAAATTTTTTTGGGAGCCAACATGTGACAGTATTTCATGCTCTGCCATCCACTATAGCAGGCATGTCCAGCCGGCCCTCCAGATGTTGTGAAACTACACATCCCAGCATGCCTTGCCATAGTATTGCTATTAGGGAATGCTAAAACTATTGTAAGGCATGCGATGTGTAGTTTCACAACAGCTAAACAATCCTGCACTATAGAGTGGAGGGAGAATATAATAGCCAAGCCCAAAGCATGGCGAGTGCAGCAAGCCATGCGAGGGGACTCAGTGCCCTTTTTCGGTGCCCATTTCGACTGTGTTGGCATTCAGGACAAAAAAAGTGAAAAATCCATGTCTACCTTTTGACTGTCGACTTTCCCATTGTTGACCCATACCCAGGGGTTAATGTGAGGGGGAACTGGTGGTAGAGGGAACAGAGTTTCACCTTTACCAAAGTCCTGAATTCCAACAGAAAAGTCTGTCCCAGCGGCGGCTTCTTCTGGCACGGTGTACAGTATGTGATGTCATGACATCACCGCCACAGAAGTGAAGAAGGGCCACTAAGAGGATCAGGCTCTGTGCTTGCTGAAGACAGGGTGAGAGGGGGCTGGAGGGACTCAGAGGTAGGGAACATGCCGGTGAGACACAGGGCATGGAGCTGCTGAGTGACAGAGACAGATGTGTATGAGCAGTACAACTGTGTGACATTATGGTGGTTATTCTGATTTGTTCGGTCCCCTGTGCGTTTGGACGGGGGACCAATATTTTGCGCCTGAGCACATGCAGACACATTTCTGCGCAAATGCAGGGTGCGAGCGGGCACCCTACATGTTCACAATCCCGCTTGCACCTAGAAGTGCGGGCGGGGGGTGTGGGGCAGCAGTGGGGGGCACAGTCTATGGGAATGCCCAGCGTTTCATGGGCATTCCCAGGGAAATACGGCAATGACGCGGGGCGGGCAGTGGATTTCAGATGCCTGCCTGCTTCCCGCACAGGGCACTCGCAGATCAGAGACACCAAAGAGGTGTCTGATCTGCTTTGACTGAAGAAATCATTTGTTGGTCGCCGACCATCGAATGATTTCTCCCCCACAACCAAGGCTGCAAATGGATGATTATGCAAATCATCCATTCGCAGTAGTGCGGAGGATCGTGGCGGGAAAGGAGGGGGTGTCGGTCGTCGTCTGAGGACTCGCAAGGTTGCGAAATTCGAGTCTACCAGAATAAGGTCCTATGTGTATAGGGGCACTACTGTGTGATTTTATAGGAATCAAGGTCACTACATGCGGTGTAATGTGTATATGATTGTGCTAGTCCAGTGGTAGCCAACCCTAGCCCTCGAGAGCTACCAACAGTTCACATGTTCCAGACAACCTAGCTGCTGCACAGCTGCACTCATTAATCACTGACACATTTTAAAAGATACACAGATGGAGCTAATTATCTCACTTGTGATTCTGTGAGGAGACCTGCAAAACATGCACTGTTGGTAGCTCTCGAGGACTAGGGTTGGCTACCCCAGTGCTAGTCTGTGTTGTAATTTTAATTGACGTTACTAGTGTTTTACCAAACCCCTTCCTTGTGGGACCATTATCCCTTTATGATAGGAAGGGCACAAATGTGTGCCTATACTCTATTGGGGGGGGGGGGGGGGGGGGGGTGCGCCTATACTCTATTGGGGGAGGGGGGTTGCCTATACTCTATTTACCCTATTGGGGTGGGGGATGTGTGCCTATACTCTATTGGGGGGGGGGGGGGGGTGGGTATGTGCCTATACTCTATTGGGGGGGGGGGGATGTGTGCCTATACTCTATTGGGGGGGGGGGGATGTGTGCCTATACTCTATTGGGGGGGGGGGGGATGTGTGCCTATACTCTATTGGGGGGGGGATGTGTGCCTATACTCTATTGCGGGGGGTGCCTATACTCTATTGGGGGGGGGGGGGAGGGTGTGCCTATACTCCATTGGGGGGGATGTGTGCATATGCTCTATTGAACAGGTTCTCAAAGTCAGTCCTCAGGATAATAGTCACGACATATAAAAGTAAAAAAAAAAAGAGAATAGGCATGCAAAAGGGGAAAAAAAACAATTGAATACCCCCCTTAATGTACAATAACAAGCAGATTAGCATTTGTATTTACATTGCTATTTTCTTTGTACATCACCCACCAGCTATCAATGGGAGCGTCCACGGGGAGACCGCTCTTCTTCCCTGCAGTGTCTAGACATCATTGCTACTCGCGCACTACAGTATTTATAGAAATCCCAATGTGATTCTCATTTTGTCTGGGCTGCTAAGCAAAGTGAGAACTGCTGAGCTCTTAAACAAAAACAAAAGATATTTTTGCTTAAAAATAGGACCAAAGATTTTTTTAATAACCAAAAGGAAAAGAAAAAAAAGGTAATAAACATAATTAGACAGATACAGTAGGTCCTTCTTTAGAGTTAAATATCAATCCAGGTAGAATGAGCTATTTTTTTTACCTAGGCAGGAGGAAACTGTGACAACAGATACTTACATATGAACTGTGTATTGTGTGAGATTATCTATCTATCTATCTATCTATCGATAGATAGATATCTATATAGTGTTCATTCTAGCACCCGCTATCTTTGAAAACCAATGCAGTTCCTCTTCCATGCCTAGGGTGTCGCTGTCTGCTGTAGTTCTTCTAGCACAGTGTGGTCTGTATATCAGCACCAATATGTAAACCAGACCGGTGCTAAAAACACCACAGCAGACAGCGACACCCCAGGCAGGGAAGAGGAACTGCATGGGTTTTCAAAGATAGGAACACATACACATACATATAATCTATCTATATCTATACATCCATTTTATTGCAAGTTTAGTTAAGTACTTTTTTTAAACTACCTTATTTAATGTTTTAAAGATAGTAATAGATTTTTATTAGGGATCTTCATATTAAGATTTGCTATAATATTTATTGGAAAGCACCCAGCAGCCACTTTATTAAATGTAATGGTTTCGCCAGTGTATTTGACCTTTCAGTGAATGTAATCATAGAGGTAATGAATGCTGTTGAAAGCAGTTAGATGGGTACTAATGATCATGTATGTGTGATTCCGAGAAAATAAGCATTTAATGCATCATGCTAGTGTGCCTAGAGCAGTGGTTAGGGAACTCGGTCCTCATTACCCCACACAGTGCATGTTTTGCTGGTAACCCAGCAGGTGCACAGGTGTTCTAATTACTCACAGACACAATTTATAAGGTCCGCAGGTGGAGTTAATTATTTCACTTGTGATTCTGTGAGGAGACCTGCAAAAGATGCACTGCATGGGGTAATGAGGACCGAGTTCCCTGACCTAGAGTGTTACACGACCAATGTTGATGCATTAAGCCTCAAAATTGTCATGGCTAACCCAGATCTCATCCACCACCAAGGCACACTGTGGTAACAAATACGCTTCTTATGTAGGTGTGCTCAGCACATTTTATTAGGCGGTGCACCGTCTAACACGTGTCTAACACCACCTATTTATTGGCTCTCGCTACAATATAAAACGTCTCTCAGCCACACCATAATCTCCTGCCTATTCCAGTTTTAATCTTCTAATTACTCTGTGTAACAGTACATGAAAATAAAGTCACAAACATATATGGTTGAAGCAGGTATGTAGTGATAGGACAATTGTCTAGTACAATTAATAATGCAAAACACACAATTGATGGGGGCTTCTTTTAATGGAATACAGTTCTAAAAAGCAAAAGTCTTTGGTAAAACGTATTGCTAGTGACAGGGAGGTGTTAGTAAGGGTGGGCACAGAATTAGGGGGTGTCTGTGCACCCCTAACACTCAATGTGTGTATGCTTATGTCTGTTTGTATAAAAATGGCAGGCGTAGGGATCTGCGGGATGTAGATCATGGGCTAGATTGTAATTAGGTTGTCAGTGTCTAGGTCGACCCCAAAAGGATGACACAGGAAAAAAGTGGATATGAGGAAAAGGCCAACATGAGTTTTCAACTTTTTTTGGTACTTGTTTCCTAGCGCCCATCACATATCATACTTGGTAGTTTACGATGTGATGCGATATTCCTGTTAAATTAACAGGAGTGCTTGTACAATGAAATATCGCATAGCATTGCATGCCAGCAAATAGCATGCAATTTTTAATTGTACAAGCACCCTGATGGGTGCTTACAATCTTAAATGCACCCCCATTGTCAACGCCACCCCCACTATCAACGCCAACCCAAAGCGTGACGAGCGTCATCCAACCTTTTTATAAACCCACTATCCACGTCGGCGTGGAGTTGATTCTAGATAGTGTGGCGAGCGCAGCGAGCCCCGCGAGGTGACACTGATTACTTTACATGTATTCCGCGTGCGCTCGCCAAGCTTTGGGTTTGTATTCCGCGTGCGCTCGCCACGCTTCGGGCTCGCCACACTATCTAAAATCAACTCCACGCCGACGTGGATAGTGGGGGTATGAAAAGGTCGGAGGATGCGTACCGCCGCCCCTCACGGGATAGCTGCGCTCACCACGCTTCAGGTTGGCGTTGATAGTGGGGGTGGCGTTGACAATGGGGGTGCATTTAAGATTGTAAGCACCCATCAGGGTGCTTGTACAATTAAAAATCGAATCGCATTGCATCTCGCTATATTGCATGCGATGCGATTGTACGAGATGCACTACGATCAAAATCGTGGGCGTCGTGCTAGGAAACAA